>NW_003852480.1:7853730-7860942 GCF_000181295.1 Otolemur garnettii | reverse complement strand
AGTCTCTAGGGTTTCAATATATGAATCTGAGTGGAGTCACAATTCCGGTCACAAAATTCTGTTCCTGCCCCCGCCCCAAGATTTATGTCTGTATCTCAGACAAAATACATTCCAAGTTCCGAGCCACTGAAGAGAGAGAGTCAGTGAGAAGACAAAACTGACAAAGCCCCAATAGCTTTCTTTTTCTTTCTTTCTTTTTTTTTTTTTTTATATTGAAAGTACCCTGAACTCACAATTCTGAAGTGGGTACGGCCTTTTTTTTTTTTTTTTTTGAAGTCTTGGCTGGGGCTGGGTTTGAACCCACCACGCCTGGTACATAGGGTAGGCGCCCTACTCCTTGAGCCACAGGCGCTGCCCATAGCTTTCTTTTTCTACCGTCCTGAGCAGACCCCCTCCATCTTTGGAACATGCTAGTAATTCACTGATAATAGGAAGCTCAGAGGGATCCTGTGACGAGCCAGCACAGCTCCTTTCTTTTCTAGAGGATGCCTATCCCAGAACTGGATCTGTCAAAGCTGGAAGGCCTGGGTCACACCTACAAGATCAAGGACAGCAGCATGGCCAAAATAAGCAACCACAGCAGAGTGAGAGAAAAACCCTGAAGGTGCTAACCTTCTTGAGCACTGCACCTTCAACTTCGGGAGAGCTCCCGTTTGAATTGCACTTGTTCTAAGTGCAATTCAAGAAGGCTTGCCAAGCCTTCTTTCTCCCACCACATTACCCTCCTGCCTTCCCTTTCAAGCCCCTTCCTTCCTACCCCCTTTACCATTTCAATCCTGTTGTCTGTCCTCATGGCCTGTCCTCCTGCACTCATCATATTGCTCACTTTCCATTTTTGTTTTATCCTAGCCACTGGGAGGTTAGCATCTTGAGGCAAAGGTACTATGTTGGGTTTCAGTTTTTCCCCTTTGGCTTTTATCCTATGGCTCCAGTAAAATGGTTGGAGTATAAATACCATGTTTCCCCCCAAATAAGACACTGTCTTATATTTATTTTTCTCAAGAAGACACAATAGGACTTATTTTCAGGGGATGTCTACTCCTCAGGCCAAAATGCATGGCGTCACTAGGTCTTATTATCCAGGTAAGGCTTATATTTAACACTAGGTCTTATTATCGGGGTAGGGCTTATTTTTAACAAATGCATAGAAATCCTGCTAGGGCTTATTTTTTGGGTAGGTCTTATTTTCAGGGAAACATGGTAACACTAAATAAATACTTATTTTGGTAAAGAGTAAATCTATAAAAAAAGAATGGCTGAATGAAATTGATAAAGGCACTTTCTTTCCATTTTTTTCTTCTGTAGAGGATTACATAAAATAATTACATAAAAGATTCCTCAAAGGCTTGAACATCTAATTGAGGCTTTTCTAATGTGAGTAAACTATATATACTTCAGCATCAAAGACCTAATTCAGAGTGGGCAATCATGAAAAGAAAGAGGAGAATTTAGACAACTTGTAAAAGAAAGAAAAGTGCAGCCGTCCTTCCTACTCTATCATTCTTCGTTTAGAAGAGAAAAATGTTTATGTCTTGGTATTGTGCAAAAGCTCTTTACTCCTGAGTCTCTGCTTACCTGTGTGCCCATGTTCAATATTCAAACAGAATTTAAATATGAAAAAGAGCCTTAATCTTACCTTTCTTCTTAGAATCCTTATAAAATGGATAAACATGAGCTACAGGATATGTTTCAGATTTTACCACAGTCCATGGATGTCTCTTCTATCTTTATTTCTCAAGGGCAATTTCTATAGCATTTGTTTTAACTGTGCCTATAGTCCACTATTCAAATTACTTTGGCTGATCAGCCAATATATTTCATTTTAGTGCTGGAAAAGTTATTTCATGAACTTGTTAGGATCATTTTAAGTGAAGCATCAAAATCATGAAGTCATACGTATAAATCATCTACTCACTTTGGAAATATAAAGGAAGCATCTTTATAACTTAAAATTTGTATGACTTCATGGATATAAAATAACTTCTTCCCTCTTTTATTCTCTCATACAAGTGTTTATTGGCTAAATAAAATATGCAGTTTCTCACATTAAACTTCAGTTTCAATGAGTGTAACAGCTTTTGCCATTTCTTAAGAAAGATAATGCCAATAGTTTATTTATAACTGAAATTTCTCCAGTTGCGAGACCTGAATTGTGAGTATATGGTGAGGTCTATCCTATTTGCAGTCACTGGAAATATGAAGTTTAACTGGCAATTGGAACTGTCACAGTGTGAGAAGGAAACACTATTCTCACCAAGTTTTATTGTCCCATTTTACACATCAACAGTCAGAAGCCTCATTATAAAAGAAAGTCAAACATTTAAGTCAATCTTAAATAAAATATAATTGTGATACTATTTGAAATCTTTGTCCTGATCCATGATTTTTCTCCAAATTTAGGGGTGATTGGCAATGTAACATTTTCAGAGATTAAAATTAATATTGATTAGGCTCCTAAATGGTATAAACTGTTATTTTTAGTAGTATTTAGCTGTTCTCTGTCATATACATTCTATTCTCGAATTTTGTCCATTTCCATTTTTTCCTGCAACTCTCTGGAGATTAATTCATAGATTGTCAGAAGTTTATCTTGATACTTGCCCAAATTTTGGTACATAAATAGCAAACTTTTTCTTCTTTTAAAACTCCTTCACATATAATTGTAGTACTATTTGACAAATACAAATCAAACCTCACATTAGATTCTACTTCTACTACATTCACCAGAATTCATTACATTAAAAAATATTACAGATGTGAATATTTGTGAGCATGTAGACCAATTGGAATTCTCATAAGACAATATGGGAGTGTAAGTTGAGAAAACCATTTTGGAACATGGTTAGACAAAATTTCTAAAACTCAGTATATACATATACTTTTTCCCAGAAATTACACTTTTTTGTTTGTGTCCAGGAGAAAAGGGCACTTGTGTTCATTAAAAAAATAAAGTATAAGAATATTTCTAGCAGCTTTATCAATCACATTCCTTAACTTGAAATAACTCAAATATCCATTAATAGTTGATAGATAATATAATGTAGTTGTATGATACAGAAATTTTAAAAACAAGCTATAACTGCTTGCGAAAATACTCATGAATCTCATAAAATGTTAAGTGAAAGCAGCCATGCACGTCAATGAACATAACATATGATTCGAATTCATTTCTGTGAAGTTTAAAAACAGACAAAACTAGCCTACAGCTCTCTGAAATTGGAATAGTGGCTACATTTGTTGGTAAAAAGGGTATTAACTGTGCATATCAGATTTGGGGATCTTTTCTTTTTTTCTTCTGTACTAGAAAGAAAGAGAGACAGTAGAGCACAGGTGTTTAGAGCCTGGACTTTGGGGTGAATTGTTGTAGGCTTTGTGTCTAGTTTTGGAATCTACTAGTGGTTACCCTTGATCAGGTTGCTTACCCTCCCTATTCTTGAGTTTCTTCACCTGAAACATTTATTTATTTATTTATTTATTTATGTATTCATTTGTTTTGCAGGGTTTTTTTGGGGTGGGGGGCTGGATTTGAACCCGCCACCTCCGACATATGGGGCCAGGGCCTTATTCCTTTGAGCCACAGGCTCTGCCCCCACCTGAAACATTTATACTTACCTTATGGTATCATCAAAATGATCAAATGAATTTAAGTTTGCAAGAGAAATTGTTGGCTCTGTATACAATAAATAAGTCAAATTTGTAAAGAAAATAGGTAGGGAAAAGGGAAAATTGCCCACAGGCTCATCACTGACACAGCCTTTATCTTTGTTGCTATATTCTATCACTTTCCTTAGTCTATAAAACCTCCATGCCTTTGAATCTGAATGTATTATGCTACATTTATTGAGCCATTTTGCCCACAATTTTTAGACCCATCTGTTTCTTTTTCCTGGTTCATGCTTCCTCTCCCTTACAAAGCTTATTTTTCTATCCTTACACATCCAAAGTATGACCGGCCTTGAAGCTTAGCTCAAGTGTTTTGACTCCTGTGATTACTCTGTAATAGAGGATCTTAATTTTTTTCTCCACTGAAATTGCAAAGCATGCTATGCTTTTATAGCATGAAGAACTTTCCATGTGGTGTTGTAGCCTCTTGACTATAAAACTTCATCTTCTATATAGTAAATCTTGGAGCTGTTGTACATACCTGTACTCAATACACCAAGAACAATTTTTTGCATAGATTAATGAATGCTCTCTTTTAATACATTTTTAACACAAAATACAATGTTCTGAAAAAGTAGATATTCCAAGAATATTTACTGACAGGACAAAATATTCACGATATAATGTTAAATGCTATAAACCTATATAAGCAATATGGTTCAAATATCCTAAAGTAAAATATCTATCTGTTTCTCTCTTCTCTATCTATGGGTCATTACAAAAGTTTTGAGATACATAAAAATCAAGAAGCATAAAATCTATGTGGATGGAAACAAATAAAGTCCTTGCAGTAACATTAATAAGCCATGTTGAACCTTGCATGGGTGAATCAGAAGAATGTTGTTGACTATTTCTTAGATGTGAAATAATGGACCATAACACAGTCTCTCTCAAAACTTCCATAGTGACCCATGTATCTCTTGCAAAAAGATTGGAAAGAAACTTCCTAGAGGTTGACAGTATTTATAGTTGCATTATAGATGCAGGTGATTTAAATTTTCTTTTACTTTTTGATAAAAGGCCTAGAACTCTAGTATATCACCTTTATAATCATAAATGCTTAATATTGTAGCATAAGTGCTTATGCTAAAATAAAATTACTTTAGCCTAGAAATATAAGAAATGCATTGTTATCTTAAAAAAGTTTAACTTTAGATTAAATAGATTTAATAAATCTACTTTCTGGCTTTCAGCATAAAGATCTTAGGCTCACCGAGGTGGGGAAGCATATGAGATAGTGGCTTTCTTCTTTGATTATTCTAAGTATATTCATAATAAAATCTCCAATGCTGTTTGTAATTTTCAATAAGAAAGCTTAAGAGTCACTGCACGGTTTTCGTACAGAACTTTTAATTATAGGAAACAAACTATTTTTAACTTTGTCTAAGACTGCAGAAAGCAAAGAGCAGATAGACAGAAATTAAAAAATACTTATAGGGAAGCTGAGAAAGAAACTAGTGATATTTATCTTTAGAATGTTTTTTAATTGATTCGTTTTGAAAATGGATTTCATAGCAATGCACATATAGAGGAATAATGAATAAATATTTTGATGATTTGAGGGAAAAGTACTTGTCATTTCAAGAAAGCAATTAGAAGTGAGTTCAGTTGATCTCCTAAAATTTGTTGCCAGGGGATTACATGAAGTACAATCATCTTGTGAGGTTAAGCAAAGCTGGATCACCCCTAGTGTACTCTTCAAATACGTATTTTAATGCTTTTTCTCAGCAGGACTTTCTTCAAGCCCTGTGAGAAGTACACATGCCTGACACTTGTTTACTTAAAGAATGACTTCATTCTCTGACAGTTTCCTCTGTCTCTATAGCTTTTCTTAGCATAAAATTTTCTTATAACTTACTTGCTTGAGTTGAATGTGACTTCACTGGTGATTGGTTTTTCTCTAAAATAGCTCTAAAAAAGTTTGTGGAAGAAAAATGTATTTGATTTCCCATATATCTATTGAAAGAAATAATCCTGTCGTAATAAAATGGAAATAAGACAGTTGTTTGCTCAGTGAGAAATATCTATTGATGTATGTCATTTGGTATTTAAGGGGGGAATTAATTGCCCTTCATGAACTTGCTTTATTTATCTGAAATATCTAACTAACCGGGCTATGAAAATGCATTAGAGAGACACATTTGAAATTCAAATGCTATAAAACAAACATCACTAATTCAACACCTAAGTAATCAAATTGCTCACGGAATTGTAAATTATAATAACTGTATGTGAGTAACAGATGCATGAATTAAATGTGCTCCACGATGTTTCTGAATGTTATGGGAAGCCCAACTGCCAGGGATGTTTTGGCAAAGTACAATAGGCTTGAGTACCTTACAATACAGTAGACAAAAAAAGTTATTTTTTGTTTAACTCAGAAAATTGATTTAAAATGAAAAACCAAGTGCTATTTTTGTTCTTCTTTTTTTTATGGTATAGAGGTACAAAATACCTTTGCAAATTTTCATGATTCTCGAGGATTTAGAATATAAAAGAAACAACAATCACCTTTTCTTTGAAAAATTCAGCCTTAATTTTCCTGAGAAATAAACAATTCTAATATGTTATAAATTGATTTTTTTATTATGGTATCACTTTTCTGTCTTTTTTTCATTCAACACAACTATTATAGTCCAAGGAAAAAAATATGCAAGCACTAAATAAGTAAGGTAATTTTCTTACCTTACTGAAAATGATTTCATCGTACTACTTTGGTCTCTTACAGTCCTGAGTAATTAATCATAAAAGGGTTCCAGTAATAGTCAAATTGTTCATGAACATCAAAGTCCATGTGCTTCTCCTTTTTCTTAGACTCTGGCACACATTGTCTTTGGATTGAAGACAATAATACAATATAAATATAAGCTTCTAGATTGACCTGCTTTCTTTTGTGGTGATGATTTAAATCAGCCTTGACATAGGCTTACATAAAAATGTAAAAATTATGACATCCTGAGAAGATTTTTAGTTTTATCTTAAAGCGAGATTAAACTTAAGCAACTCCAAATGAATAGGGGTATGTCCATTTTTAAACACTTAAAGGGGAATTAAAGTCTATGACAACTAACAGCATTGTGTATTTCCATTGGGATTTATTTACTTCTCAATTAACTTTCTTGTTTAGCATTTTAAACTGATTTAGCTTAGTTTGTTCCCTGTTGAAATGAAGATATTTGGTATCAGTTTTCTTGGGGGAGAAAAAAGTACTTTAATATAATTTAATTGGAGCATGGTAAGTCTTTTAAATTATATTTCTTTGCAAACTTTACCTTATTTTGAAACTTTGTAAGTTTTATTTTCTAAATCATAGACAGTTGGGGTTCAATTTTTTGTTTTTGTTGTTGAGACAGAGTCTGACTGTGTTGCCCTTGGTAGAGTGCTATGGCATCACAACTCACAGCAACCTCTAACTCTTGGGCTTAAGTGATTCTCTTGCCTCAGCCTCCTAAGTAGCTGGGACTACAGGCACTCACCACAATGTCCGGCTATTTTTTTGTTGCAGTTGCCATTGTTGTTTAAGTGGCCTGGGTTGGGTTTGACTCTGCC
>NW_003852480.1:7841765-7853497 GCF_000181295.1 Otolemur garnettii | reverse complement strand
CAGCCATCATTGTTGTTCGGCGGGCCCGGGCTGGATTTGAACCCCCCACTTTAGGTGTATGTGGCTGGCGCCTTAGCCACTTGAGCCACAGGCGCCGAGCCAGAGCCTGGGCTTCAAGTTTTAATTGCACCTTCTTGAATTTTTATAAGTTTCTATTTGTAAGGAATTTTTACATTGTTCAGATTATTCTACTGAAGACCCTGTTATGTCTTAGAAATTCAACTGTAAAACATACAGACATGGTTATCCTTAGGCCTTTTTTAGCAGGAAGATTCAATAACTGATTTCACTTACCATATTCCAAAATTTCAATTAAAAGTGGAATTGCAACAAAAATGCCTCCCAGCTTCTAGATCTTCTAGCTTTAGGAGCCCATCCTGTGGACACCAGGACTGAAGGCAATGCAAACTGAACTCGGAGGTAAAAATCACAAGAATCTGAAAGCACAGTGCATGGGCTCTTGGGGACTCCACATTTGAGCCACAGGAACATAGGGCTAGCAGTCTCCTGGCTAGTTCCTAAAGCTTTATCAGGCACAGCCCCCATTCTTCAGGAATCAGCAAAGTCTGGAGTAAATACTGCAACCTTCAGAAGGCTAAAGGTTGATTTATCATTAGAGTTGAAAGTTAATGGTAAAACTGATAGAGAAAATGACCAAAACAAACAAACAAATAAAAACCCAACCTAGCATCAATGGACGGCAATTCCAAGTCTAGCATTCCTGACCAACCAAGAATTAGTTCTTGCAAGAATGTGAACAAACTCATGGGTTGGTATTTACACCTGGATGATGTCAAGTTTGTGTTTCTAGCTGGAATAGGATGTTGATGGTGAAATGGTCTGAGATCTTGACCTGAGACCATTTCTTACTTTACCACCTACCATTTCCTAAGTGATCAGGGAGCCACAAAGTGCCTCTGTCTGGGATCTCTGTGGCAGATCCCTCATGAAGCATTGTACACATGGTTATCTTATTTTGAATTAATTCTTCTAATAATCTTTCTGGGAAGCCCATAAAATATTAATCATCTTAATTTTAATGCAAAGAAATGCAATTGGGAAGATTTAATTACTTACCAAGATCATGCTCTCATGAGGGGAAGAGCTGGATTCAAATAGGATTGTGATCTTTTTGTTTATGAATGGGGCATAGGATATGCTTTTCTGTAGATTACTAGATCTAATGTCATTCCCTACTATTAAAATGGAAATATACCATTAAAATAGAAGTAACCTTAAGATATAAGTGCTGATATCTGTTTGCTAGTCCAAGGGACTGTTGAAATATTTCTGGATATTTCAAATTATTAAAACATTTGTTGAAAAGCGGTACATTGAAATAACAGATTTCAGGTCCCTATTGTGTACATTTCATTAATGTGCTTTACATACTTGGGTGTGATGATAGACAGGATGGAAATCCTTTTAAATATATCTTTTAATTTTTTTAATTAAGTTTCTCTATTTGAAATCATAAGTAATGTATATTTATATTACATGAAAAGAGGAAAATACAGTGAAATATGAGAAAATAATATATGTAAACACTACAATTGAAGATATTGTAATTTATATATCCTCACTAATTATGTAATTTGGTTAATTTATAATTTTCAGTACAATATTTTAAGTGTTTCATAATCCACTTCCTTTTGTGAATTATTTATTTGCATCCATTTTCCTATTGTGTTGTTAACCTTTTCCTGAATGAAAATAGTTACTCTTATCCTTCTTGAAGGGTCTTTTCTCTTTTCCTAACAACTTTAGCCAGTTCTAACAACTTTCTCCAATAGTCTTACAGCAGATTTAAAGCTAGCAAACATATTTCATTGCTCTCTCTTTTAATAAAAGCCAACTCAATTGCTTTTGTCAATGGTACCTCTCTAGATGCCAGCTCATAATCTTAAGAAGAAATCCATATCATTTCATGGATTGTATGTCAACATAATTTCTTAAGCAAAAAGAAAACAGTCTTTTGCTTTAGAAATGTTTGATGACCTTGCCAAAGTATAACAAAGTTTAAGGAAAAACAATACAAACTCATGTCATAAACAACTTAATTTCCCATGAGTTTATGGTTCAGGAGAAAAAGAGTATATTTTAAAACCAAACTATTACATACATCAATATATAAGTTCCACATCAATGAGAAAATAGACATAAATTGACACAGAAACATTTTAATTTTCTCATGGAATTTATCTTGAATAAATAATGCATTTTTTGCTCCTCACTGCTGATTTCTAACCAATTAATTCTTAGTTAATCTACACATTAGCAAAAATGAATAAACAACAAGTAAGCAAATAAATAAGTGAATAAATAAAATGATTCCAGTTATGAACTTCTTACTAATATTTCCTAAAAGAAGAGGACATTAGACACATTTAAATGAAAAATAATGTCCATATTTATGAAATAAAGTTATGTGTTGCCAAAGATTACATTTTTTTTCTCATCACTTAATCTTTACTGTCATGCCTACCTCAGAATCAGACAGGCTAGATTTCTACAATCAATGCTCCTTCTGTTGTTTTAGCCCCACTTCTTAACACCCTCTCAGCCCAGTGGAAATGGTCATATATTTGTCCATCTAACTTTGTATGCTCTTAAAGTAGACCCTAAAAACTATGACACAGTCAAGAGGATGAGCAGACAGACCCCAGACTGGGAGAGAACATTTGCAAAACACATTAAATGAAACACTTGAATTCAGAAAATACAGAGAAGTCTGAAATCTCAACAATAAGAAAATGAACAAACTGATTAAAAAATGGGCCCAAAACCTGAACAGTTATCTTACGTCAGATGAAAAGATGCTCAGCATTTTATGTCGTTGGAGACTAGCAAATTAAAACAACAGGATCCAGTACACATCTATTAGAATGGCCAAAATCTGGAGCACTCTCAAGACCAAGTGCTGGAGAGGATTTGAGGCAACAGAAACTCTCATTCATTGTTGTCAGAATGCAAAATGGTACATTGTTGGAAGACAGAACGTACTGTGTTGGAAGACAGTGTGACAGTTTCTTATGAAAGTCAGTATACTCTACCATACAATCCAGCAATTAAGCTTCTTGGTATTTGCCCAAAGGAATTGAAAACTTATGTCCAAATAAAAACTGGAACACAGATGTTTGTAGCAGCCTTATTCATAATTGCAAAAACGAAATGAGCTATCAAGCCAAGAAAAGATATGGAAGAACTTTCCGTGCTTATTACTAAATCAAAGAAGGCGGTCGGAAAAGGCTGTAAGATTCCGACCTTCTGGGGAAAGCAAAACCATAGAGACAGTGCAAAGCTCAGGAGTTGTCTGGGGCTAACAGGGAGGGAATGAACAGATGGAACACAGAGGAGTTTTAGGGCAGTGACCCACTCTGTGTGATGCTATACTGGTGGATATACTGTAAGTCATTGTGCACTTGTCAAAACCCATGGATGGCACAGTACCAAGAGTGAACCCTAATGTAACCTCTGGTCTTGGGGTGATAATGATGTGTCAGTGTTTGTTCATCATTGGTAACAAATGTACCACCCTGGGGAGAGAAGTTGGCAGTGGAGAAGGCTATGTGTGTTTTGAGGCAAGGGGTATTTGGGAAATTTCTGTACTTTCCACTTGATTTTGCTCTGACTTGAAAACTACTGTACACAGTCAAAGCATGCATAAGTTTTATTTGTAGTTTTTCAGTGTCATACATTTCTAACTATATAAGTTTTGCTTTCTCTTTAACAAAATGTTTCAAAGAAAAACATCTTAAAATTAATATGAATTTCTATTTTTATTGTATTGTCAACAATATAATATCTAGATTATTTCTGATTTGGAGAATATTTTCAGATGTTCTTACTAGTTTAATACCTGAGTTCCTTTTATTAGGTGCAAAGCTCAATATTTATTAATTTAATCGTAATCTTCCTAATGTTCCTTAACACTATTGTTTTCACTTTCTGTTTTTAGTTTTTTCAATGTTGAAAGAGCAGTCGTGTTTTACATTCCATTTCTTAAGAACTGTGCTTTTGTAAACATCTCCCTTTATTACCTGCAGTGTTTCTGTGTGTGCAGATTTAACAGTAAGCAGGGTGAGGGTTCAAGTTTTATGAGTATTTCCAGGTGTATTCTCTCACATACATTGTTTTCTGGAAACATTTGTAAAAGTCAAGCAATTTCCTTCTCAAAGAGCTTTAAAACTCGTAGCTTATATTAGCAGTGAATTACATGAGAAAAGTCCGTCTCTTCAAAGGTTTATCATGATTATATTTATCTTATAAAAGTGATTTTCACTTTCACAAAATCGTATTTCAATAAGAGTCTTCTTAAAATGTCTTTAAAAGAAATAAGATTAATCCATAGTTAAGGAACAATTTAGATAATCTTTAAGGAGGCTGTAAAAAAGTCAAATTAACTTTTTCATAAATTTTGATACTATTCTCTCCTAAATAGAAACGAACCTAAATTCTTCCACATGCTGTCTGAATGTTGTAAAGCTTGAATAATAACTGTCAAAAAGATCATTCATTTCCATGAGGGTGCAAAGGGCAAATCAGAGAATGGAGCTCCCTGTGCTGCCAGGCCCCTGATATCCTGATTGGACTCAAACTCACTTCTGCCTTGTAACCTGCTCCCCACTTGCTGAGCAAATGGTAGAAACACCTAAAATTCCGGAAAGAACAAAAGTCAAAAGTCTGATCAGTCACCATTTATTAATGTCCAAGATATTCTGGTTTGTGCACGTCGGCCAAGGCAACTGTTACAATGAGTGACGGTAATTAATGTCAGAAAGGACACTGCTCAGGTGTCCAGAGAGCAGTAGAACGGGGGTGACAGTTCCATGTGTGTGCCAACAAGTGTGACCATCCAGGGTAAAACTCAGTCTCTCGTCTGCTATCTTCCTCTGTCTCATAAACATATTGAACATTGGCCCCAAGTTGCATTGGCTTAAATACCGTATTTTAAATGCAAATTGTGGATGAGGCACGGAATTTCCTGATACTTTCTCTTTAGTAGTGTTTAATTCTAAAGAGGTAGTGCGATTTCAAGCCCTGTGTGGAAAAATAGACGGTGTCTTTGATTTAAAAAAGGAAACCCTAGATTTTAAAATATAGCACCAAGAAAGACTGTTAACATTTTCACAACAGGGTCTTAGAGGACAGTTACTGATTCTTATCACATTAAAAGGAAACGCTGAGAACAGGACAGTCTCCTGGCAAGCCTAGAGACGTTTTGTGACTTGGGGGCAATTCCCCAAGTAACTCAGTGTTCCAGAATGAGATAAGATCGGTCACTCACTAGTAAGCATGTGTTAAACACTGATGCTTAGTATTTCTTCATGGGGGTTGTGGGGAAAGAACACATAGGGAAAGAGCACGGGAGGAAACACGTGGCAATCCTTATGCATGCAGCCCTCGTAAGTAATGACCTTAACTCTCCACACCTGTTGTGCATGTCATTTCTGTAACTCTCCACACCTGCTGTGTGTAACCTTAATAAATAGCCATTGAAGACAGGGCTCTGGGCTACCCTGCACTCAAGGTTAGCCTGCCTCTCTCAAGCTTGTACTTCTAATCCCTGTCACGCCTGGTTCCTTCCTGTCACGATGGAGACCAGAGCCTTATGGGTCACGACAAGGGTCCCCAAGAAGACTATTCTGAATAACATCTAATAATAAAGACCAAGGCAATTTCATTACAAATTAAAACAGAAATAAATCCTTCTTTGGGGCACAGAAAATTAATCAAGATCTCTATGTAATGATCAGAGTAAAGAACTGAACATCAAGCTCTCCCGCAGATGTTTACGATCATACGTGTGTGAGTTCACGCAAAATGCAAACTCATGAAGAGGTTTTGATGGCACACTTGACTACTTAGGGGGAATGAAATAAAAATAATGCCTGATTTTTCTATACTTTTAAATAAAAAATAAACTTTCTTATCTAAATGTCTCAAAAATCTCTTTGGATATGATTGATCGACAGATGAATTTCTATGAAGAAACTTGCATTTGATTTCAGATCATAATAGAACATTGTAACTTTCATAATGTATCATTGATCTAGGAAAAGCCTTTCTGTGATTTGTTTAAAATTAATGTGTGACGTGCTTTATAAGAATGGGTCCTTCAGTTTATAAAGTTGTCCATATTTGTCAGTGTAGCTTTATTGTGTGTGAAATTATGCAGAGTAACTTCCTAAATAATTTTTTCTTATTCCTTCAGCATTCCATTTTGGTTTCCATGGTTTTTAGACTCAAGTTAGGGCCACTAGATAATCTTTAAAATGCCGTTCTTATGCTGCCAGGGTATTTGATTGCTTTGTTTTGCTCTGCTTTGCTTATTCCATTATAATAAACAAGAAAAATGAATGTTAACTGTCTAAATGATCGATGTGGATCATGACATAATAGAGTAGAAGCTAGCAAATGGTAACAGCCAGGAAAATGGTAAAAACAATCAAATCAGCCGTGCTTAAATGCAATTTGAAAGCCGGCTCTTATGGATTTTAAGGATAATTTTTATATGCAAATGTCTTTTTCCACTCAGATCTGTCTTTAAAGGCAATCCCAAGTGTTCCCTCCATCCCCTCTCCAAGGAGTTAATCACAGTATGCTGAATAAATCTGTATTTAAAAATCGCTGGCTCTTCAGGGGGTAATCACATAACATTCTTTCTTCCTTTCCTTGGTTCAGATCCAAATGATAGGCAGTTCTTTGTCTGCCATTATCAGTAAGAGAAGCTTAAGATCTTAGCTGAGCACAAGGTAATGATTACTTGTCCCGGCCCCTCACAGCAACTGAGTGCGATCAGTATCTACTTTCTGCCAATGGCTGTGAAGGGAGCCCTCGTTCTCTCCTCTTTTTTCTCCCTGCTGGCCAGAAGGCAGATAAAATAGCTAGAACTAAAACACAGAAAGAAGTTGCATTCCTGAATTACTAGTGGAAGGTGGACCACCACCTTTGGAATGCTGGCCCACCAGCTGTAGACTAAGGACTTCCTTTCTTCAGAGAAGAAATGGCTATCTTAATCCAACCCCTCTGTAGGCCGGCCTATCACAGCACTGTGGAGTTCTGGAGGCTGCACGTCTGAGCTGAAGGTATCAGCATCAGCAGGGTAAATTTCTTCCAGACCCTCTCTTGAAGGCCTGTCTTCTCTTTGTGTTGTCACCTGGTCTTTTCGCATGCCCATGTCCAAATTTCTTCCTCTGATAAGGATACTGATCATTGTCATACAGAGGCCTACCCATGAGACCTCATATTACCTTTACTATATTTTTAAAAACCCTATCTCCAAACATAATCATAGTCTGAAATCCCAGGTGTTAGGACTTTGACCTAAAAACTTGGGTATGATGCAATTCAGCCCATAACACAGTTATTTTTTATTTGTACCCAAACATTTTCCTAACTTTGCAAAACAGGAGACGCTCAGCTGCTGTGGTCGCTAGTGGAAGGAGGACGACACATGACCCAGCCTAGATGTGGGGGTACCCGAGGCTTCCTGAAACTGCTCAGTAATACTGACTTCCCTCCTGGACCTGGGCACACATCCCCCACGACAGGAAAAACTTGTTCTACTAAGCTTATTATTGTGGGCAGAGAGCAGAACAGCCAGCATGCTTCCTGTGTTCTGAGATGGAGATCAACCTGAGAGGTGCCAGACCGCACCTGTGTGCTGTGTTCTCGAAACCCTCTAGTCATGTCACCTGTCGCCCCATTCTCTGAAGATGATGTAGAGAGACGGGGAAAAGTGGGATGCAACGCTACTTAAAAATTCTCTGCATGGAACCTCAGAATACTTAAGAAAACAACAACTACCTTTTATGTTCCTGTTATTACTGACATGTTTCATGTTATTTTGCATTTAATTGTCTATTAAAAGCTAATGACTCATTGCAAGTCCGTAGTCTTGAGCACATAGCATATAAATTTACCAACGTTCTTTACTACTCAAACTGTCCCTTGTTGGAGAAACTTCATCAGGCACTTCGGGAAACTTAGTAAAATTTGGAACACCTGATAAGGCACGGCATGGGTCCCAGGCATATGAGGTGAGCATAATTTTGGGAAGATGCAGACGCCACTTGGAAATCCTGCTGTCAGGATTCTGTTGATTTGTTGGTACAGACCTCTAGGTGGCGAACTAATGCCTATGTGCCCAGGGTAGCCTTTTGTAAATAGTTTAGTGGAATACATTGTTTACATAATGTCTATGGTTATATTTTCTAACACAAAGTTGAGTAATTATGAAATAAATTATATTGTCCACAAAGCTTAAAATGTTCACTCTATAGTCATTTATTATTTAGGTATTCATAGAGAATTTAGATGGATTAATTCATATATAAACTAGCGAATTCTGCATTTCTCTCGACTAAGGATTTGGTCCTGATATATAAAATGTTTTGCTTTGCTTAGAAAAATGTAAGCTGTCTCCTCATGTAGGCCAAGAACCAGTGTTCTCAATAAGATACACTTTAGTAATATGTTGATAATACTTGTTAAAAAAAATGATTCACCAGGTAGCTAGTGAGATATTTTCTCAGCATGCTGGCTGTCCCAGATAGTTATTGACTAACATAACTCAGTTGGATTCATATTACATGCAAGCTAACTCTTAAGGGTCTTTTAAATAAATTTGTGCATATAGTCTGATTATTTTCTAGTGTTTAAAAAAATAAAATCTGAAGTAATTTTACCTGGATTATCTGCTTTTATGTTATATAAAATGAAAGTTCTTTAATTTCTCTAAGGCTTTGTAGAGTCCAATCAATAGCATAATGTATTCCATTACAGAAGGTGGGTACATTTTTATTTTTAGCTCAGAAATCTGACTAAACTTCTGATTGCTGCTTAATGAAAGAAAAATGAGATTTACTGTTCTGCTATAATGCATGCTCCTCCCTCCAGAGTATGGAACCCCTGATAGAGGGCAAACATTTTTAATTACAGACATAGAAATCTTTCTCTTTCCCTTGAGAATATTTTGTCGTAGTACATAGTAATTAATATGAGTATGGATTAAACATGACTGTGTCATTTATATTTACCACAGTAGGATACAATTTATGAGCTTGTAGTTACATAAATGCTTACATTTTTGCATATAAAAGATAATTCTAAGCCTCTGAAATCAGAATCCCAGAGTGCTATGATAGTTTATCATCATCTCACATTCAAATGCTTACTGTTTCTATTATTTCTAGTGGTTTCCATATTAACCACCATCTGAACACAATTTAGCTGCATTATTCAGCAATTTAAATTGAATTCAGTTAATCCAGGGATGTTTAAAGAAGGATATTATAATACTGCACTGTATCAATTAACACTCATCAAAAATAATTTTTAAGCTGAGAAGTCCCCCCAAAGACTATATTACTAGAAACATTATAATGTTAAAAAAGAGGAAATAATGAAGTGTGTTATTGATTTTTTTCTCTAGTGTTACATTCAATCAGAGTGAGATAAACTTTATCGATCCACTGGTTTTACATTCTCTATTTTTCCTATAGACGGTTACATCTTTACTTAGCATGTTTTAATAAAGCCATTTAAGAAAAAAATACATGATATAGCCTTTAAATCCATTAATTTTACCTTTAGGAATATAAATAGAATCATAATTCTATACGATTCTATATAATACGTGGATTATATAGAATCATCATAGAATTTTTTATACTAATAAAAAATATTACCCTTTGGTCTGCTTGTAGATCTTAATTTTATTACTGAAAGTCCTCTATTCTGATAATCCCTTAGGGTGACTAATAGATACTATTTGCACTAGCTTATCATCGTATTGACCATATCTGGAAGATGAGCCAATCTTTACTTTTGGTATTTAGTATGGGGCTGGGGAGATGCTCACAGGATTAATTTTTGACTCTCAGCCTACACTTCAGGGCTCACCATTTTCTATAATCCACTGGACCTGTAGCTGGTTTTCTTGTTGGATAAATTTGCCATTCTGGGTAAAGGAAATTCAATAACTTCTCATTAAAGGACTAGGTTTTGACTCTTGAGTTTTCACTTAGAATGCTTCATCTTCCCAGAATTTCCATCATCTAATTTTCATTTTTAACCTTCTTCAAAATCTAGCACAAGTCTTCCTACCCACAGGATATATGTATATATATGGACCATGGTCATTTTTCTCTGTTCAGCATTTAATAAACTCAGAATTTTGTTGATATGGTCTCCATGAAAATGTGTTTTAGTATCCAGTGCATTCTTAACTAGTGTATTAAATTTCTAGCTCTAAACATATGAATTAGCATAATATTTCCTCTCTCTCTCCATGTCACGAGAATATCTTTACGTAATGGATAAAGCAACTTCTGGCTTATCATAGGTACAAGGTTAATATTGTTGACTGCATCCTAGTATCCATAGAAGGTGAATTTTCATTTTGATGTATGCAGAACAGGGTTGGAGATTTTCATGCCAGCTGCATGTATAGGAGGTAAATAGAAATTTAACTTTTCTTCATTTTGATATGCCCACTCTGTATTGCTAAATTAATCCTGTGAACAGAGCCACCACACTACAGATAATATCATATGCCTGCCAAGTCCGGGCATCAGCTTATAGTAGTGTTTGAATAAGTGTCTTGAGAGAAGTGTATTATGTGTAGCCAACTGAGTTGAGAGTTTTAGAGGGATGCAACTATATATCCCAACACCAAGGTTCCAAGTTTCCTTGTCTCCTTCTCATGTTATCTTATTTCTTTTGGTGTTGGCACATAATGAGTGCATAACGTGCTAGAACTCTTGCATAAGGTTTCCACATGTGTCATCCTGAATTAATAAACTTTGGCAAAGTTACAAAGGAGTCAGGCTTTCTAAGTAAATGACATAGCTCAGTTTGATTTAGTGTCTAAATAGGAAAAATAAATCAGAATGGACAGGGCAGACTGACCATATCAAATAAGAAATTACAGTTTCAATTCATTTCAGTCGGATTACTCATCTAAACTTTTGCTTCCTTATGTACTATTATCTTTTTTGATTAAAAATGCAATCTTAATTTAAGATTTAAGCCTATTTCAGAATGTTCTGATCTAAAAACTCTGCACAAATATGTGGCTGATTAGTTTAGAACAAAATGTTTTCTTTTGTTATATGATGTGTTGGCTACTTTGTTTAGAAGGAACCATTAGTAGACAAGTAAGGTAACAAGGTAGGTTACATCTTCTAAACCATATGCTTTTCTTTGCTATGCTACTGGTTTTTATTTTGCAAGCTATTGTTACTTTTAAAACTTGCCCGCTACCGATGCATTCCCACAATGACACAAATACCCACACAAAACCAACTATTTACTGACATATAAAAAGTATATTTGCAGTTTTGCTAAGAAAGCTATAAAACAAAGATCATACAATGCAAATATAAAACAGAAAATGCAAATGTATAGAAAACAATTTTATGTGATTAGGCATAAAAATTAGTTCCGAGCTTCTGAATATAAGGCAACTATGGAAAAAAGACTGCTATATAATTCTTATTATCATGTTATTGTATCATGTTATATTACCCATGTTATTGGAGACTTGCCAATATTCTGGTATTAAAGTTTAAAAAGGAATGTATCACATGGATTCAAAAATCAAAGTTAAACAGTAAGTGGTACTATCTCAACAATAGATTTGTAGGATATGATAAAATATCTCTCATAAAAATGTTTTTGTTTTGTTTTGAGACAGAGTTTTACTATGTCACCCTCGGTAGAGTGCC
>NW_003852480.1:7839762-7841102 GCF_000181295.1 Otolemur garnettii | reverse complement strand
TCCTTAAGTTGTGTATATTAATTATGTGCAGCTTTTTGTATGGCAAAATTTTTACTGAAAGAGAATGGTGAATTTGAAAAACAAAGGACCTATGTTTTGGATTCTAGTCAGATGCATGACAAACTTTCTATTCTCTCATCTATATTTTTTCATCGCCCTTCTAGTCTTTTTTCCCCACTTTAACCTGCACAGTATTCTAGATCCCCTAAAGTAAATACTAATAAACCTAGGGGCTAGGGAACCTGCAGACTTAGGATTTCAAATCATTGTTTTTTTTGTTTGTTTTGTTTTGTTTTGTTGAGCACCAAACTAGCAAGACAAGGTTCATCTTTGCTGTTCCCCTTTTAATAAAAGTATGAATGGATTAGTAAGTGGCATGTGTATACCATGGAAGACAACTCAGCCATAAAAAGATGAAGACTTTGTTTCCTTTGTTACAACTTGGAGGGATTTGGGGAACATTCTTCTAGGTATCTCGGAAATGGAAAATCAAGCATCTGATGTACTCAGTACTGAGTTGAAACCACAGTTAAAAAATACAGGCCTACAGGAGAGAAAAACACAATAAAATTTAAGAATGAGGTGAAGGGATTTGGTAATTTCCTTCCTAATAGGTACAATGTTCAGGTATTTGGGACCCTTCCTGAGTGAAGGACTCAACTACAACTTGGATGTTACTTTATAAATGCAACCTAATCATATGTACCCTCATATAAAGGTGAGATAAAATATATTTTAAAAAAAAGGATTTGTTCTTCATTCAAAAGACCACACTTGAGGACCTAGAAGGCCGTATGTGGCCTTAATGCTACAGGTTCCTTCCTCTTGCTAGTAGTTGAAAGAAAGAGATCAGTAAAGGGCAGTGGTCAAAAAGAAACCCTGTTCTGGGTAAGGGAACAAAGTGTTCCTTATTTTAGTTTTAAAGGTAAGATATAGTTACATGGCTCCACTTACATTTTAAGATTTCCATAGAATGCCAGAAATTAAACATACAAACATTATTTTTTCCCTGAGAGACATGGCATTAGTCCAAATTATTAAATCACATATATTTTAGAGGGAAAAGTATGAAAAGCATTTGTGAACTTTCTGTCTGACTTAGAAGATCAAATAATGAAATGGTGTGATAGTCACTGGTACAATTGGCTACACATTACTGGAATACGTTGTCAATGGAAGAAGTACGTTCAGTCATGTTATTATCAATCCAGGGTTATATTTCTGGAGGTCAGGTGAAGAAGGGGACATTGGTAGATGGAAACCTTCCTACCTGAAGGATTAAGTTAAAGTCTAAGAATCACTTTAACTTCCTCACATTAGCATCAGAATGTTACAGCCTC
>NW_003852480.1:7837244-7839254 GCF_000181295.1 Otolemur garnettii | reverse complement strand
GCCTGACCACAGTTCCCACCTTGTGGCCCTCTGTTATTTTTATAAAGAGAAGTTTCAAGAATGTGTTTGAACATAAAGCAATGATAAAGCTTGCTTAAATGCAGTGTGTAGTATCCCGAGTGGGTGGAATAGACATCAGTTAGATGGCACAACTGTTCCTGTCCCGTCTTTAAACAGAAATCCTTCTTTAAATGCTCTATTTCCTCTTTTTTCTATGATGTAAACTAAAATATAAATCCTTGAAAATGTAACTTGAGGTGGAAGGTACCTCAATATTGAGATAGCCTTGCTCTATTTCAGAGGTTTAAGTCTCTAAGCTATAGATAAAAGGTTTGGAGAAGAATCGTTAACAGAGCACATTAAGTTTGTTCTACATTCAGTAGGTGGCTCAAATAGATCGTTAGCTATATTAGTGAATGTTCATTTTGAGCACTCAAATATTTGCTTAATGGAATTGGAAATTCTAAAAGACTTGCCATTTAGGGTTGTTTTATGATTTTTTTCATTTTTTTTTTTTGGTTCAAAATCAAAGTACGGTAATGTTCATTATTCCCCAGCTTCTTACTAGAAACACCTGCCTTCTCTGAGTGATCATAACTCTGTCAAAGCATCACTACAAAGCACTTAGGAATCACCTAACAAATTTGTAATATTTGCTCTAAAACATGAAACATCATTTCATTAATGATATCTCCTTTCATAAAATATGTAAAATGATTGTTGTGAGCTGTCGTCAAAACAATGCTTTAGTGATTGTTTCCCATAAGCAATGTGAAATACAATTCAGAATTGTATGTAATGATTCACTGAATAACTTCAGGAATCAGCTAACGTCAAGGCAAAGGAACAGAATTGAAAGATTCAAAATGATTAAAAAAATGTCTGCACACATGCTACTGGAAACCACATTGAGAAATTAAAATAAAAACTCCTTCAGGAAAGAAATCCAGCTAGTGAGACCTATTCGTATAAATGTTAAATAAATATTTGCTACTTGGAATACAGACATTCTCCCTGATAGCATACTTGCTCTGATATCTACTGTGCTGAGGGCTAAACCTTTAACTATGGATTTACTCCGCCAGTGCTCAGTCTCCCGAGAAAACCCTTCATTTCTCTTGTTAGACCTTCCTGAAGACCACAGATTTTGTTTGACGCACCCATTGACTATTTTATTCTTCCCTTCTGACAGAATTCCCTTTAACTCTCAGCCTTGCCTGGTTAGAGTAGAGGAGTCTCACTGTATGATCTATCTGTTCTCTATCTACTCTCCTTCTGAGGATCTTCACCTTTAAAGCTTAACGCTGCTGAGATGTGGAGTTCAGAGAAAACAGTGATTCTCAAAAGCTAAGATGCAAGGAATGTGCTAATTTAACTGAACCTTTGAGCAATTAGTTAACTGCAGGTTAATTTGGAGTTGTTCAGCAAGTCTTTTGTAGGGGGATCTGTGATTCCAAGCAGTTTTTTATAATATTCCAGGACTGAGTTCGAAATGGCTTATATCTATGGGGACTTACTTCAAAGCTGTTACTATTCAGAATTAACCAAATGGAAAACAGTTAAGTGATTCTGATAAGCACGACCCATACTAAATGAGAAATAAGTGTGTCTGAGAGTATGTCCTTCAGATTATCTATATTTGCATTTTCAAAATAGGACAGATTCACTAAAATAATTTCAACCATGAGTCAGACAGATTTTATTTAAATCTTTGTACAGTTGGAATATATTTTTGTTTTTTTAATGCTTTGCTCTGTTGCCCAAGCTAGAGTGTAATGGCATCATCACAGCTCACTGTAACCTCAAATTCCTGCATTCAAGTGATCCTCCTGGCGTGGCTAATTTTTTACTTTTTATTTTTTTTTTAGTTAGAAGCATTTTAAAAATTAATGTAAAATGTATAAGTTTGTAAGTCTACATAAAATTTATATTCATTACCAGTATTTGAAAGTTTTAGGTTTAAAAGGTACAATTCATCTATTTAAAATGGTGATCCTTTTTTCAACTACA
>NW_003852480.1:7831698-7836859 GCF_000181295.1 Otolemur garnettii | reverse complement strand
ATTACCCTTCTCACACAAAATTTAAACATTTGGAATTTTTTTTCTTCAGAGATATCAAGTAAATTTACAAGATTATGTGATTGGCAATACTCTGAATCTCCTGACTCTTCAGTCTAGTTTGAAGAACTGGGTGCTATTGGGAATCATTTTGTACATGGGGGTCATTGAGGGGGCAGTCTGCAGAGTCAGGAGTGAAGAGGTGCATTGGGAAGTAGGAGTTTGAAGGCAGAGAGGGGGAAAAGAGACCATTCCCCTTAGCTGAAGGGAAAGGGACCAGTGCATGAGAGAAGCGAGACAATGGCCTATGGAGGGATAAACCAAGAATGATGGCGTCGGCAATAGTTTTGGAGAATTTAGCTAAGTATAGCAGGGAATGAAGACACACAACACTTGGAGGCTGAAAACAACATACATTTTTAGAGGGGATGATGATATGTGTTTGTTTATTGTGATTGACAACTGGAAGTTTAAAGAGTCAACCATAATTATTTCCTTTGCTAGAAGGACAATGCTAGTTACTGCCTCCCTGTCAGTGAGTCTGGGATGGGACAGGTTTAGCTTTTCTAAGATAAAGAAATCTGAGAATCTCCTACCTGAACCTCTGTTTAGGGGAGGAAAAAGGCATTAAAGATGCAATAGGTGGTTTTAACAAATGTATGCAAATTACATTTTGATGGAAATTGTGTCTCAAAGATTTTTCTCATTAAGAGAAGGGCCAACATCAATAAATAAAAAACACTTCCTGTCTGCAGTTTGATATATTCACTGTATTAATGCCACTCTGTGAGTCAGTGATAGCATTGTCTTGGTCTGTGTGATCAACTGTCTCTAATTATGGCATGGCATCAAATGACTAGAAAAGATGTGTATTGCCTTCTTAATATTTAATTAGATTTTTAAAATTCGTGTTCTCTGACGGTAATGTAGGCATGTTACAGCTGCTAAAGCTAATCGAGAGAACCCTGTGGGGTCTACAGCTATGCTTGACACTAGCTGCGGTGATCTGTGTCCATGTCTGGTCTCTAATGTTTGGGGTAGAATACTGTCAGGCACATCCAACAGTGCTTCCGACGAGTGTTACCCCACACCCATGGAGGTTTCATTGTCTCTCTCCTGAAGAGGTATTTGGGGTTATGAAAAATACTAATCAACAGAGTCTATTCCTCACGGGCACCATTTTCATGTCCAACATTAGTTTGATAACAGAATCTCTCCATTTTTCACAAGACTTGGAGTCTATTTAAAGATTCGGAGCGTTTAGACAAGAAGACAAAGGAAGCCAGAGTAGCATTCACACTGTTGTTGATTCCGAGGTTCCTGAAATGAGTGTCTCAGTAGATGGGATAAAAGAGAGGTTGTCGATGCCTTGGTGGTTCCATAAACTTTGCAAAAAAATCTCTGAATATCTGAAATAGAATTCAAGAATTGCTCTACTGGGAAGAGAACTGCCATTCGTGCTGTAAATCTTTACTGCCCAGGCCTTCACAACCCATTTGTCACTCTGTGCTTTTCTATAACAATTTTAGCTCTGAAAAAATATCTCCAGGGCTGAAAATGTATTAAAACTCTCTGTGTGCAGTAAGTATACTGCCTGTGAGCTCTACAGAGCTACAAAAAGAGGCCAGGCCAGTCCCACCCCAGGGGCAGTAAGTGTAATGAGAGCCACAGGCAAATGAAGGGGACTGTGTGTAAAAGACAGATGACCAAATGTTAATAAAGACACCAGCAGTCGTAAAACAGTCTGAGTGAAAACTTCGCCATCAGATTGGTGAGCTGTATTACACCAAAAACAAGACATATGCTAGCATTTGCTAGACCTGCTACTACGGAAATCTACTAATAAAATATCTACTGCTGAAATCCTCTGTGTGCCAGGCAATTAACTTACCTTATTTTGTTAAATCTTTTTCATTGCCCCATGAGATAGTATGACTGTCAGTTGGCAGAGAAGATAAGTGAGATTTTAAAAGCATTTTTATTTAACGAAGGTCACCATGTTATCTCTTTAGCACTGTAAGATTATATAGTATGCATCATTTATAATTAATCATAAATACAAAGTATCCATTGGAAAGTTCACACTAATTTGATATAAAAGTAGGTAATAGGCCAGCACTTGTGACTCAGAGGAGTAGGGCGCCGACCCTTATGCCAGAGTTGGTGGGTTCAAACCCAGACCTAACCAAAAGCTTCAAAAAAAAAAAAAAAAAAGTAGGTAATAAACTAAAGGATGGTGACATAGTGTGCAGTTTGATTCATGGTAGACAGATAAGGACCAGCCATAAATGTTTGCAATTACTGAAACAGCTGTATTCATGTCATTTTGGAATCATTCTTAGTACTAGATGATAAGGGTTAAGTAATATCTTACTGTATATGATGTGATTGGTCCCTTAATACACCTGTTTATGATACATCTAGCTTTTCTATTGAAAGTGCTCTGAGAGCTAGCATGTGTATATCAATGCCTATGACAATGCTGAGCCCCAAAAAGCTTCCTAATGCAAGCTTTTAGACCAAACTGAAGGCAGAGTATCTAACGTGAGCCCTTTTAATCCAAGCCATCAGCAGCAAAGTTGATTTTCATGTCACACGGTAATCCATTGTTAACTCTAAGTAATAGATGATGATCATGACATCAGAAATGTGTTTACTTAATAGATTTAGATTAGAAGTAATTAGATTGGGTTAAAGAAAGGTCTTTAACACTCACTTTGTTATTTACTTTCTTAGACTCATTGTCTAGTATCAAAAACAGAACAAGTCCCTAGGTCCTGGTTTTTAGACCTGGAACTGTATTTGGGTACTGGGTTTCCTGGGAAAGAAATTGCAAAGCAGGATCAGCAAGAAGAAAGGTCACCATGTGGTAACCTTGAAACAAAAATATTTTTAAGTAAGCAACTATACTCTGTGAGTCGAAACAAAACAATGTCTGTTTGCTAATTCTACCTAAATAACGTTTTGCTAATGGAGAGTAGCAGTCAGAATTCATCCATTCAACAAATAGATGTTCAGAGGCTGCTGTGTGGTCATTATTCTGAGCCTGGGGTTTTGCAGGAAACAAAATCTCATCAAGTTCATATTCCAGTGAGAGTAGAGAAGCAATAAATATAGTATCAAAAATGTATAAGTAAAATCTTGATCAAGGCAATGAACAGAAATAAAGCAGGGAAGTAAGAAGGATTCCCAGGGAAGGCACTGGTGAAGGTCTCTGAAGAAGGTGACATTCAAACAGAGACAAAGGACAGTAGGCAGCAACTCTGTTGATGGAAACAGACTTTAAGGCTGAGGAGGGACCATTGCAAAGGCCTGACTTGGCAGCATGCCTAGCATGTTAAAAAATATATATGTATATCATGGTTTGGATTACTGCAAAACCTATCCTTTTGCTATTTACTAAGAATGGAACAACTGTGGTAAAAAGAATAGTGTGAGTGTGTGTGGGGGAGTGATACTGGGAGTTTAGTTTTGAACACGTTATGATTAAGATGGTTATGAGACATTTCAGTGGAGAAGTCAAGACTCAGCAGTAAATACAAATCTGGAGGCTGAGAGAGCCGTCCAAGATGCGGACTTCTGAGAGTCATCAACATTTACATGCCACTGAAAGCAATGAGATTGTGATACCAGCCAAGAACTAAGCCTAGGTCAAGAGAGGAAGGGATATGAAGAGAGAGTCTGGGGCTATTCCTGTGTTTAGAGAGAAAAATAACTTAGAATTGGCAAGGGGAATGGAATTATGGGGGAACAACTAGCAGAGGAATGAGGAGAGTAAGAGAGCAGGTGTCCTAGAATCCCCGTGAAGAAGGAGCTTTGAAGACAGAGGGAGTAATCAATCTTGTATAGAGGTGCTGATTCAGTGAAAAGTGACAACTCATCATAAAATTTAACAATGTGGAGTCATTAGGGACTTTGCAAGAGAAGTTTTAGTCAAATGGTAGAAGTAAAAGTCTAATTGGAGTTGGATAATGAACGGAGGGGAGGGGAAATTAATTTGAAAAAGGCTAGCATGGGCCGTTTTTGAGGAAGGGAGATCAAAGAGAGAGAGTGGCTGCTAACACACAGTTTATTTAATGCAGGGGAAATTAAAGCATATCTCTGTGCTGATGAAAAAGTGAAGTATATAGGGAAAGAGTGATGGTATGGGAGGAAGTTAACAATTGCTGGAATGATATTCTAGACACGTGAAACTTCTAGACATGCCGGGCTGCCGGCACCTCTGCAGTGGACTGGAGGGGAAGGGCTGATATGGGAGCAGGCATGACTTGTCCTTAGGAAAGTAGGAAGACCGATGATACAGACACGGCTGCAATTTGTTGGGTATATGGATGGTGGGAATATTTGTGTTTCTCCCTATCACTAATATTTTCTCAGTGTAGTTGAAAGCCAGGTCATTGTCTAAGCACACAGGTGTGAGGATGTCGCAAATGCAGGGGAATTGCTGGGTCCCCTTGAATTGAGTGGTCTTACTTTAAAAGGAGATCAATTAGCTTGATTGTGTATTCTTATTTCCCAGCATGTTTTGGTAGGCAGGTACTGAGTAGGCATCAAGAATAAATTAAGCGAAGTTGGAATTTTTCCAGGTATGCAAAATCATGAGAATGCAGGGGATATGAGGGGGAGTGGAGGGAAGTGATTATAATAATGGACTATGGGATCTGAGTTAGGTAAGGATAAAGGTAAGAGTATAAGTTAGGAAAGAAAGAAAAAGCAGGTTTAGTAAATTATATGTCCCAGTGTGGTTGAAAACTTGTTGGCATCAGATACTTGAGGGAACTGGTTGGAAAGTTATGAAGAGTTGGATGATGAGGGCAGTGCCTGTGGCTCAGTGCGTAGGACGCCAGCCCCATATACCGAGGATGGCAGGTTCAAACCTGGCCCTGGCCAAACTGCAACAAAAAATAGCTGTTGTGGTGGGCGCCTGTGGTCCCAGCTACTCAGGAGGCTGACACAAGAGAATCGCCTAAGCACTAGAGCTGGAGGTTTGCTGTGAGCTGTGACACTATGGCATGCTACTGAGGGTGACAAAATGAGACTGTGTTTATAAAACAAAAAAAAAAGAGTTGCATGATGAGCAAACTGTTAGACCTGGAGGTTGAGGATGTACCCGGCTGCTAGTAATGATGAGGTCTGTAGTATGACTCAGTGAAAATTGGTCATA
>NW_003852480.1:7827972-7831003 GCF_000181295.1 Otolemur garnettii | reverse complement strand
ATGTAAAGGAGATGATTTTTCATTTTATTCAATATTCTTTCAGGCAGTTGAAGAAAGTAACTGTTTTTGAATAACTCAAGGTCAGAGGTAGGTGTCAGGAAAACTGATATGCCGACTGCTGTTCAAACAGAAAGAGGAGAAGAGAGAGGAAAGAGATTAAGAATAATGGTACTGTACAAACCCAGGTGAGAACTTACGAGAGTTTGGAAAGAAGGCAGGTGATAAAGGAACAGTTTGAGGAAAATGAAAAAAAAAAAAAACACAAAAAACAACCAACCCACTATGGAAGGAA
Source organism: Otolemur garnettii (assembly GCF_000181295.1). NCBI lineage: Eukaryota > Metazoa > Chordata > Mammalia > Primates > Galagidae > Otolemur > Otolemur garnettii. The sequence continues at coordinate 7,830,711 of NW_003852480.1, read as the reverse complement.
GGGATTCTAAGAAGGGGGTGTATATCCTTAGATTCTCAGAAATCCTTGAAACTGGGAGAGAATGCCTTGTTCTGACCATTTATAAACCAGATAATTAAATCACAAAGAAATAAACTGATTGACTTACATCACATGACTTAGTACACCCTGATAGAGCTGGAGTCAAGTTCAGCCTTCCCCTGTTCTAGGTAGTGGTGCTCTGGAGGTCAACCAAGTCCCAGCTGAGTCCCATAGTGTCTGTTCTTCTTTCGTTTGTCATTCTACTATTGTTATTATAATTAATTACATGTTAATAAAACCTAACGTGAATAGAATGGTAAATTATTTTTATTCTTTTTCAGCATAACATACAGGGCGTTCATAAACCTTTTAACTATTAAAATAGTCAACTATTTTAAATTGCACACAAACTTTATGGCCACCCTGTATATTTACATAAATTCAACAGAAGTCAAGAGGACACAGCGAGAAGAGAATATTAATGTGTAATGAGGGAAAAATGTTCACGTACTATGTTTTACAATTGATTTTAAAAGAACATCATTTTTATTTCACAGAACAGTGATGTACAGATGTCCATGAATGCCCCTAACAGTAATTGAGCCATTTTTGTTGGGATATTTTGGGTCCCATTTTTCAGCTGTGCCTGTGTTCACTGTTGGGCAACGGGTCATACTGACTGCATGACCAAGCAGTGGTGGGGAGCTAAACAGTCATGGTAAGTCCCGTGGGTGGCAAGGCTGGGTGTGGCACATTGTCTGTGTCAGAGTGACAGCTCAGGCACTCACTGAGCATGCCCAGTGGAGAAAGCTCAGAAGATAAGGAACCAATGTTCCTACCCAACCCTCCCTGTGTAACCTGATCTCTTTCACAGCATAAATCAGGCTTTGCTAAGTTTACATGACCACAGTGTTAGAGAAGGAAGCCCTTAAATACATTCTCTGTCTTTCTCTGTCTCCCTGAACTGTGCACTGCGGACTTTGGAAGAGCAGTAGCTGACCACTTGAGCGATTAACTGCAGAGAAGTGTGTGCGTCCCACCCTGTGCAGAGTGTCACGCTGCAGTCTGGGTAGCTGTTTCCCCATAGCAAATATGGCGCTTATCATCTGCCAGGTATCCGGGCTTGAGCCACTTCATCAAGCACTCAGGAAGTGTAGCTATCTCAAGAAAGCAGCTAACACGATTTATTCCTGTTCAGAGGAGGGTTTAATTGGCATTTTGAAAGAAAGTGAGGGCAATAATAAAGCTAAACAATTCCAAATAACTATTATCCTAATTGCATAAGTAGACATCCCAATTACTTGAAGTGCTGAAAACTTCAGTGTTGTAAACTTTATAGCCATGGTAATGCATTGTTGTGTACACCTGTGTCTTATATATATATGTATATGCATGTTTGTATACAGGTGGGTGCATATACGTGTATGTGTCATGAGTATATTTCCCATCGTTGAGCAAGACAACTTTACAGTGACTTCAATATATAGCTGTGTCATCTTCATTTTTACAGAGGCTAGTGCTGAAGTTTCTCTCTTTTCATTAATAAATCATATACACATAATTATTATAAATCTATATAGATTTTTACAAAACATATTGGATGTGTAGCCATGATTATAACTTGATTCTTACTTTCTATGTTCTTATATCCCTATGTGCTTATTTAGACAAGCAAACAGACAACGACAATATAAAGTGCTAAATGTTAAAATCAGGCTGCTATAATAACATAGAGGAAAACTGCCAGGTCAATTCAGCCTTGAAGGAAGATTTCTTCTCACAGATTAAGTCCTGAAAAATGACAGACATTAGCTCCCTGTCTCTAATAGGAAATGATATTACTTTGTACTGGCAAGTTCAGTGGCCTTGTAATTGTGAATCACCATTTTATGTTGCATCTTTTTATTTTGGAATTACACAAGGAAGATGAGGAAATGGATAAACAATTTAATTGAGGTGTCATAAACCTCGTGCTAATCCAGTTTATTGAGGAACATCATGAGTGCTCCCATGCTGTTTCGCCAGTGATCAAATCTGGAGAGGGTACCCAGGTTCTCACGGGGCTGAGTCCCTTATGCTGCCAGTGATCAAATTTGGATTGGGTGCCTGGGTTCTTAGGGGGCTGAGTCCTTCAAGCTGCCAGTGATCAAATTTCAAGTAGGTACATGGGTTTTTACAGGGCTGAGTCCCTCAGGCTGCCTGTGAGCATGTCTTTGAGGGGGTTGGCTTCCGGCTGCCTGGCACGCATTGGCTCCATCTTAACATGCTGGAAGGAAGCTTCTGTGCATGTTTGAGGGAACCTACTCTTCATCTTGTCTTAAAAAAAATTACTATTAATTCACACATTGATTCAAAAGATAATTATTAAGCTTCAAGGATGTATAAAGGGTCAATACAGTTCTTTAATGTTTCTTCACATAAGTTTTAGAAATAGTAATTAGCTATTCAGAAAAATGGTAAGAATATTTAAATGTTTAGTAATCTTCTGCTCCGGTCCCCTTTCCATTTGTACGGCTTACGTGAGGGAAGACAGTTCTCCATGGGCATCCCACGGTTCCTCGCACCCTTTGAGTGCATAACTTACTGCCTTTTCCTCTCTTTCCAGCAACGTTTGCATGGCCAACAGCCTTGAAAGATAGAAGTGATAAAGTCAGAGAGGTTGACTGTTCTTTATAAAAGACCTGGTTTCCTTAAGCTCAGGGTTTCTCTTCTAAAATGCTACCTACTGTGTGTGCAGGC
>NW_003852480.1:7826955-7827435 GCF_000181295.1 Otolemur garnettii | reverse complement strand
CTACTGTGTGTGCAGGCGTCCCCTACCTACTGTGTGTGCAGGCGTCCCCTACCTACTGTGTGTGCAGGCGTCCCCTACCTACTGTGTGTGCAGGCATCCCCTGGCCCTCCTAGCATTCCCTGTGGAAATATGGGTTCAGGAAACTGACACAAATGTTAATCCTTTGGCCACAGCTATTCCTGTGAGTAATAAACTTACTTGCTTCTACCTCTGTACTCTCTTAGATCAGCATCCGTAGCCATGGCAGTGTTCTACTAGATTTCAAGTCAGAAAAACTCTCAGACTCGTCCCAGTTCTTGAGACAAAGTCCTTTTAAATAGCTTTTCTTCTATCATCTTCTTTTCTCATGGTATAAATAAATATACAGATTAGTAACTCTTTAAAAATAAACTTATCTAATAAAATTGCCTTTCCTTGTATCTGTATTCTTTATGACAGAATATCTACTACATGATAACTATAGAAGCTATTCCTCCTCTA
>NW_003852480.1:7823502-7826913 GCF_000181295.1 Otolemur garnettii | reverse complement strand
TTTGCTTTGGTTTTTTTGCTTGTTTTTTAGTAGGGTCAGGGTCTCTTCTTGCTCAGGCTGGTCTCAAACTTCTGAGCTCAAGCAGTCTACCTGCCTTGGCCTCCTGGAGTCCTAGGATTACAGGCACGAGCCCCTGCACCCAGCCTCTAAGGAGTGATTTTAAACTAAGCCGTACAGAGTGGACCATTGTTAGGGATTGTGATGACCTTGAAGAGTTTACTTCTTTCATTTCAGATATAGCAGCTCTACTCTTAGATATTCTGACTATTATAGGTCTGCCTGTTTTAGGCAACAAATAGAAGAATGAGGACGCAAATGAAGTAATAAAATAATACATAAAATGTTTAATGCGCTCCACTAGATTATGTATTTAAAAGATTTCTAGACTAGTAGAGAATTGGTTAGTTGCTCATGCTTTATCTTCCTTCACCTTCATTATCTGAAAATGTGAACTTAGTTGAGTAGATGTAAACTATTTTGACATTTTTATTTTTTTCTAGGTATTTAAATTTGAATTTACGACAGTGTCAATGAGATGAAGTTTTTAATTTGATCTTTGTTCTTTTGTTGTTGTTGTTGCTGTTTTGTTTTTTATAAAATCTATTCTGAGTCCATGAGTGGTGCCTGTGGCTCAAAGGAGTAGGGCGCCGGCCCCATATACCAGAAGTGGTGGGTTCAAACCCGGCCCCAGTCCAAAACTGCAAAAAAAAAAAAATCTATTCTGAGTCCTTAGTAGTGCATTAAAAAGTAACAAATTGATGCCATGCAGTATTATTTGATGAGTATGGAATACAGAGCAGGTACAGTCTGATTCCAAAAATCACTTGGTAATGAAAGAAAGACCTATCGTGTGTATTATTAATTGCCTCTGGGAGGGTGAGTAAACAGGAATTTATACTAAGGAATTTATACTAAGGAAAAGTCTGGGTCAATTTGTTGTGGTGGTGGTGGTGCTGCTTTCTACAAGGAAGTGCTTTGCCTCTGTTCAGATTAGCCTTGGATGCTAAGAAGAACGAGTGTCCCAATACTTCACCGTAGCGCTCCATTCAGGGAGAAAGTGCTCCGATCCTTAGGGCACAGTGAAATACCTGATGGGAACACCTTACAAAGTCTCTCCTGCCTGTGTGCAGTGATGACGACTTTTTTAGCTGTTTTCTTTCATTTTTGTGAGTTGAGAGAGTTCATAAATTTCTGTAGGCAAGATGCTCCTTTCTGAAACATGTTTGGAAAAATTCAGTGGATCTATATCTGCTGGGAATTTATGTGAACCTTTAAAAATGAGAAAGCAGAGCACAAAGCCATGTGTAAATAATGTAATTGCAAATCTCGGTTTTGTGTTCTTTAGTTAACACCTTTTACTCTGGACTTTCCTCTTACCAATTCAGGTGTTAATATTAGTCACCCTGTGAGTTAGTAAAGTCATTTATCTCTATGGGGCCTAAGTAAGAAATCAGGAAGATAATTACCTTCTGAGGGTGGAAATTTAATTACTGTTTGTATGCTGCCAAGTTAAAAACACAGAAATAATTATTACTAAAACGTACACAATAGAGGTCTCAAATCTGTGACCTGACAAGGTTGTAGTGACCTTTCCCCTCCTCACACGGTGTCCCCTGGGCTTTGAAGCTTGCTTTTGTCTCTGATGTTTGAAATACAGGTTAATTATACTAAGTAGTGTGAAGTCAGAAAAATAAAATGAATATGAATCACAGCACCATATTTCAAAATCACCTGACAACTCTGAATATTTATGCATTTATTACACAGTAGTCTGTTCTTCGTACTATAACTAAGAAGCATTAAAAAAAATGCTCAGATTTGAGATCTAGCAGTAATTTTACCAATGAACCTGGCTTGTACTGGGTTGATAAGATTTCTAGAATTTAAATATTATAAATCCCAAAATACAGAATTATTATGAAAACCAAATTATAATGTAAATATTCCCATATCAAAAAAAAAAATTCCTGAATCTAAAACACTTTTGATCCCAAACACTCCAGATTAGGGATACTCGACCTGTATTAACCAAATTAATACAAAGACCAATTAACATTTGGTCTTTCCAGAAACACAGTGAAGCCGGTGATATTTTCACTCATTTTATAGGTCAGGAAACTGAGGCACAGACTGATCGAGTCATTTGCACAAAGTCACGTAGTTAATGGAGGGCAAGGCCGGGGTTCGAGCTGAGTCAGTCTGGCTCTAACATCGATTAGCATTTTATTGCCTCTCAACAAAAGGAATAAAAAAGAAGCAAAAATGATAAAATGAAAGGGAGAAGGCAAAGCTCCTTAAAAAATTAAAAGCAGCCTGGATATTGGGTGATGCAAACACCCAAAATGCATTTTACTTTTTAATTCTAGCAGAAAAAACTCAGAAATTGCAGCATACATTCCTACAGTTAAAATGCAACACAAGTACTTATTAATGAAAGTGTACTTTTTTAACCAGCTAACTGATGACACAGAAAGATTTACTAGGAAGATATACACGGAAGTGGAATAAGAGGGAGACCCCTTGGTCAGAGTCACCAGCTACAGCTTCTTGTCTGTACAATATGTTGGAAAAGTGACCCCGGATCAAGTCATGATTCTCACTGCTCATCTCATAAGAGATGCGCAAACCAGTTACTTGGGAGACACTCAGACAATCCTAAAACTATTATCTGAGAATTGAATCAGGGTCCCTTGTCAATCTCTTATCTGTTATCTTTACCTCTTCTCTTCCACCATCTAACTTATGTTTATTGTGTTTGGCTGTACTACATGATGACAGGACTATACCAAAGAATACTACACGGCCCCTGCTCTAATTGTATTATAATTTAGTAAAAATGCTTTGGAACTACCATGTTAGACAGTCTAGTCGTTCAGGACAAGGCCTCTGTAGTCCCTTGCCTGGGTTTAAATCCAGGTTACTCTTGTGACCTTGAACAAGACATTTATCCTTTTGAGACTTCCGTTTCATCATCCCGCTAGGGGAGATGACAAGACGATCTACCTGTAGGATTATTTAAAGATTAGACGGTCTGATATCTATAAAGTATTAAAGCAGTATCTGGCACGTAGTAAGGACTCTGTAAATGTGGCTTGTTATTTTAACAGAGCATATATGTAATGTACGTGATTAAAAAAACTGTGGTTCTTCAGACTACGCATTTCATTTCAGATCGTGGTGCTCTCAATTATTTTCCTTCCTTTTATACATGTATGTCATTCCCTGATTCCTCATTGAACTCTAGATTCTTATTTAAATTCAATTCAGTGATCAACCCAGAGCTCAGCTAGCCTTTATTATACCATAAAGTATACTAATTCTAATTCTAATAATTTTTATATATTCTAATAAGTGACATAATTTGCTATGCACGTTGATTTACTTCAATGTGTGCTCACCACTCACGGGGAC
>NW_003852480.1:7821535-7821773 GCF_000181295.1 Otolemur garnettii | reverse complement strand
CCATTTGTTCATTCCATCCAATAAATATATATTGAATAATTAATATATCAAGGTAGAAATACACAGGTGACAATTGGAGATGAGGGCCCAGAACTTAAGGGAGAGTCCTGGCTTAGAACAAGCAGTATCTGAAGATGTGGAAATGGAACAGTCTAGGCAGAATTTGGGTGGGAAGATAAGAGGATGAAAGACAAAGTTCAGGGAAAATCTGACTTTTTCATCCTGTTTTTTAAAAATG
>NW_003852480.1:7820292-7821265 GCF_000181295.1 Otolemur garnettii | reverse complement strand
TTCCTAATTCTATATGAAATCAGCACATTGTACCCCATAAATGCATTAATGTATAATTATCTATGTGTTTATGATTTAATAAAAAAGGAAAATTACCCTATCTTCTCCAATAGATTTTATGTTATTATAGTTATTAATGAGCTTCATATAGTAGTATTAAGATGTATACTGGATTTGTATGCATATGGTGTAAAACATACCTAAAGATAGAAATGCATAAATAATGAGATAAGGCTTTAGAAAAACATAATTTGAAATGTTATCCATGGTGATGGCTTTTTAAAACCTTCAGCTAATACCATGCTGCCCAAAGCACCCAGATTGCCAGGTCTAGTGCTCATGGCACAGGACAAGGAAGCATCTCCCAAGTAATAATTTTGCCAATTTTATAATTATGTGTGACTCCTTTTAAGATCTCATTAAAGCATCACTATTTTTTACCTGCAATGTGCCTGATGAAGAGTTTGCTATTCCTTTTTCTTGTTAGTTGTGCCTGTGTTACTTTATTTTTTATCTTCAGTCTGTGACTCTGTTTAAGGCTGCTATAAGCCACTTATCCAATGTTAGATTATATAATCTTAAAATCCATTTTACAAGACTGTCTAAATGATGGGATGTTGAAACATGATGGAAGTGAATGATTGAGTTAGGCAGCCTCTGTCTGTTCCTCTTCCCAGAAAGCACTCATTTTACCCCCAAGGAAGGTCCTGTGGTGTGTGCACCTGCTCAAGGACTCTGGTGTCAGCCATTGCCTATGAAAGTGGAGCTAAGCTTAGTTTTCTTTATATCTACGTGTACATAAATATATTTTTGTCCTCCTAAGTCTTGCATGCTGTCTCATTTGCTTATTCTACTTTGGAGACTGCTGGTTTAAATGTAGTATTTTTCACATTTTATCCTTAAATATTACCACCTGCCATGGAAAACAATTCACATTCTCGGAGAGTAGACGATTAACTTTAAATTTCTCTTT
>NW_003852480.1:7818335-7819269 GCF_000181295.1 Otolemur garnettii | reverse complement strand
TTAATATGGTGGTATACAGTCTGAATATTTATCATCAGTCATCTCTGATCATGTTGTTAGATTCAGCAAATAAAAATACAAGACACCTAGTTAAATACAAATGTCAGATACAAAATAATGTATTCGAACAAGTATGTCTCAACCAACATTTGGGGTATACTTACACTAAAAATAATTCTTTGTTTATTTGAAATTCAAATTTAATTGGGCTCTCTTATTTCTCCTGACAGCCCTATCTATAAGTTTCAATGAAAATATATGGTTAACTATAACATCCTTCTGAAATCTCTACTATTGGCTTTCAATACTCTGTTGTAAAATATCTTTTTATGTTTTCATAATAAATCTTAAGGTTCCTTAATTAACAGTAGGGTATCCTGTTGGAACTTTTTAACAAGTTTAAGAGGCAATAAAGAAATGGTTAATTGAATTGATTAAGGGGGTGATTATGAGTCTTTGTTTTTTCATATGTAAAGGGCAAAAAGAATACCTCTCTATGCAATTCTCACTTATATAATAAGGATCAATAAGAAATTTAGTTAAATGGAATAGACAGATAGATAGATAGATCCAATCCTAATCTAATCCTAGTCTTATTGTAATCCTGACCTAATCTTAATCCCATTCTAATCCTAACTATTCCTATTATAATTCCAATCCTAATCCAAATGCCATCCTAGTCCTAATTCCATTCTAATACTAATCTTGACCCAAATCTTTAATCTCTTTCTAATCCCAGTGCTAATCCTGATATTGACCTAATAATAATCCTTTTTTAATCCTAATATTAAGACCTTGTAATCCTTTCCTAATTCAAATCCTACCCTAATCCTATCTTTATTCTATCTTATCTTAATCTTCTATTCTTTTTCATCCTATTTAATTTAACTAAATTTATTATTAAGCCTTATTAAATGTATCCATATATATATAT
>NW_003852480.1:7808698-7809618 GCF_000181295.1 Otolemur garnettii | reverse complement strand
TTTTTAGAAACTATAAAGCTCCTTTTATGTAAATACCAAAGGATAAAAGATTACAGATAAGTTATTAAGTTACTCTTGCTTACATCTGTGTCTGAATAACTAATCAATAATGTTTGGTGGAATAATGTAATAAAACCCTAATTCATGTATTATTATATATTTATCAAGAGAAACTATTTTCTTTCTTCTATTTCAGGAAAATAACTACTATTTTGTTATAATCAATGATCTGTATATAACTTGGATTCTATCGATAGTAATAGTTCAAAAGATTAAAGAATAAATTATAATTTTATTTGAAATATGGGAAATTCAAATGTGTTATCATAGCAATGGTCCATAAAGATAAATGTAAAATTATAAGAATGTAAATTATTTTATATTGCTTATTAAAATTATTTTAATATTCAGTTATATGTTATAATAATAAACAAATTTATATATTATAGTTAATGAATTACCAAAAATTAAATTCAAAATTATTTTAAAGATGTCATTTTCTGAAAAGTTACTAAAATACTATTAGTTAATTCTAGAAAAATAAAAATATTTTCACTTTTATTTTCATTGGCTTGCTAATGTATAAGCAGTCCCCAGGGTATGAACAAGATAGGTTGTGTAGGTTTGTTCTTAAGTTGGAACTTGTACACTTACCTATTACCTGTAATAGCCTCCATTCATAACTGTGAATTGCATGTCAGTCAGATGTTTGTAACTCAGAGTCTTACTGTAATATCCTCTGTTCATAAGTGTGAGTTGTATGTAAGTCAGATGTATGTAACTCAGGGACTACCTTTATTGGTTAGTACTAGATTTCATGTATGTTATATTTGTTATATCTCAATCTCTATATATAAGCATGTATTTATTTATATATAAATTTTAAAATATTATGAATTATTTAATTTATAAAATTTTAT
>NW_003852480.1:7805910-7806966 GCF_000181295.1 Otolemur garnettii | reverse complement strand
AAGGTTCTGTCTTGCAAAATACTGAGTTACTAATGTTTGATGATTAGTAGGCCACAACACAAAACAAATAATCTTATGGATTAATCAGCCTTTAATCAGAGTAGCAATGAAAATAATTTTATAGTTGGGAGTCACCACAACATGAGGAACTGTATTAAAGGGTCATGGCGTTAGGAAGGTTGAGAACCACTGATGTACATGAACAAATATCCTTTTTCGTCTTTTTTTTATGAGGCACGAGCACAATTTTATTGCATGGATAGATTGCTTAGAGGTCAAGTTGGGCCTTTTAGAGTATGCCTCACCCAAATGACACACATTTTACACTTAATTTCTCACCCCCTGCAGCAAGTCCTTGCTCCCCCGTTAGTACCTCTCCTGCTACTTAGCTCCCCTTCTTTGGTGTTCACCAGATTAGAGAAGTAGAAGCAAACTGGTTCTGGTAAGTGTCTGACAAAAGTACATGTGATTGCAAGGCATTTGGATAATTCCCACAAATACTTACCAGAGTCCAGTTCCCTAACAAAGTGGCTTGAAGAGAAAAGTGAGAAACAAAGGGAAGTAAGTCTTCAGATAGGTCACAGAACTGGCCATGAACTCACACCTGAAGGTGCATAGTGATTTTTTCTTCTTCCTCTGCTCCACTGTCATGCCTGTGCACAAATGCAGATACATATGTGCACACACACACACACATATATACACACATGTCTCCTTGCACGTGCACACCTAGAGTCACGGGAGGATACGTGTCTGCATCCTACGTCACTGAGTCATTGCAGGGATGTAAGAAGACAGAACACAACTTGCATTTTTAAAAGATCACCCAGAACACTGCGAGGCCAAGAGTGTATTTAGGGCGGGGGCAGAGAAGCTAAGACGTGTCAGATTATTTAATATATTTTACATGAAAACAGGTGAATTGTGGTGAGTGGTGAATTAAGGAGAAGCAAGACCGCAGGGAGAATGGTCAGAGTTTATTTTTGGACATGTTACGTTGAGATATTGAAAAGGGATTCAGACATATTAATCTGTAGATCAGGGAAGTAAGAGGTT
>NW_003852480.1:7736413-7804460 GCF_000181295.1 Otolemur garnettii | reverse complement strand
TTTCTAGTTTAGGATCCAGAGGGGATGTGAAGTCTTAACAACAATGGCAGTTTTAGATGATGAACAAGTTCTGAAGAGAAGTTCCGTTTTAGACACAGTGATTCTGCCGTTTGTACAGTACGTTTAGGCAGCTATATTTGTAATTGGCTATTGAAAATGTGAGTGTAGATTTAGCAAAACAGATTAGGGCCCCACTTTTAAATGCGGTATTTAAGTGCCAACTTTTGCTGTCCAGGGATTGTCAAGACAGCTTCTCTGGACATTTCTTTATCTATTAAAGGAGGATATTGTGTCTAATAATCTTAATAAGGTTGTTTTTTAATTTCAATTCTAATTTTTTACTTATCTTTATTTAACACACATGCATCCTTGGGATTCTGTATGCTCTAAGTCTATCATTTCCTCTGCCTGCAATCTTTTTTCCCTTTTCAAAGTATCACCTTATTACATATCCTTCAAAGCTTTGTTACACTGCCTCTCTTTCTGATCCTAATCAGTCGGTCATTCCTTTGTACCAGAGCAATATCCCCCAAATGGCCTGTTCAACAAACAGAATTAACCTGACCCTATAGTTGTGTTGCATACGAGTTTTAATTTACAAAATACTAATCAGGGAATTCATGTCGGAAAAGGTTGTGTATAGTTTTGTTTAAACATGGAAAAATTGAGTTTACGTTTCACATGTAAGTGCCTGTGATAGAGAAGATGAACAAAGATTTCAACAATTTACTCAAAGCAAAAAAGACAGCTCAGGAGCCCAGTCTGGATTCGGTCTGGCATCGTGCAGGGAGGGGTGCGCTGTGGGTTGTAGGAGTTGTTCTTGGGGTGTGTTGTGGTAGGGGGTAGGGGAGGGAACTTTCTTTCATCTTCTGGTTTTAATCATCACCAATTTCAGGTTATTTTAGAAGAACCTGTGACAGATTATTGAGATTTAGTACATTTTATTTCTGAGACTTGCTGAGTTGCTTTCTCGCATCAATGGCCTTTTAGAATTAAGGAGTTCCTTAAACCTGTGGACCCCTCAGTGGCCTTTTAGAATTAAAGAGTTACTTAAACCTCATAATTGTGGACCTCCCAGGGAATCACTGGCTTATGTCACAAAGCTATCTGAACACATTTACCGGGAGAAGAACTGGAGGAAAATTGTCAAAGAGGGCATTACTGATGTGTTAAAAGAAATGTAGGCATTCTAACGAGAATCCAACATGTGTATTGAACTAAGGCAACTAAAATTGAGCTAATTCCGCAATAACAAATTGCTCTTAACTGGCCAGAATTTACAGAAAACAGAGAATTATAAATATTATATAAACGTGAAGTCAAAACTTCCAAAGAGAGTAATGCATTTCAATACCTATAAAAACCACTTCAAATTTCTACAGTTGAAGTGCGAGGCTCAGAGGGAGAATATGTACAAAATGTCTTTCTCCTCTACATTTTGGGTTTATTTCAGAAGAAACGGATAGCAAATGTTTCTAGAAGAGGACAAAATATCCCAAAGGCAAGTATAGAAATCCCAGAAATTTTCTGAGCATTTTAATAATCCAGTCCTTCTCCTTGACTAAAATATTAATATATCTGCTTTCATAAACTTTGCAAACTAAGCTTAAATGTCTCAGAAATATAAAATTGTACTGAAAAATGTAGCTGAGCTCCTAATGAACATAATTTCAAATGATTACTTTTTTAAGTAACATGTTTGCCACTGAATATTTTCTCAACGTCAGTCCAGTTGTGCCTGTAGCCACACAATTTTATACAAATCGTATCAATGTAATTTTTAAACTTGATTTTCTGTTGCTACCAAAAATGTGTACTTTGATAGTTGACAGGCGATACTTCAGAAAAAATCGAGTATTGTTAAAGCTCATAATACAATGTTCGGACTTGGTGCGACCCACTAATAAAAGCCATCATCACTTGGATTTTCCTTTGTTCAAGCCCCCTTGAGACTTACATAGTTCAGTATGCAGAGCTGATATTCAGTGCTATGTACCTGAACCACCATAGCAGCCAGTACAGGTAGCATAGTCTTTCACCTTCTGAGTATACTTGTGCCACCTGGTTGCCCTAAGCTAATCTCTGAGATAACCCAACACCAAAAGTAGAATTTCTTTTGCAATTGGTTAGTGCCCAGGTCATACTAGTGGTTAAATATTTTGAACACCATTTTTGTCAGTAACTATTTTAATGCCTCATCTCATTTGTTAGACTAAGATCTTTTTCAGAACTCAAGAAGCCTAGACTATATTCATGTTTATAACCTTCCAGTGTCTTAGAGCTAGAAGATGATGCTTGTTTAATTTAATTCGTTTAAATTCTTAAAAAGTAAGAGTTTGACTAACATTTAGATTCCAGGTACTTCCTTAGCTCAGATAGCCTAAAAAACACAGGCTGAAGTGAAGCTTGCATGCCAGGGCTTCATTAGAGGTACAATGTCAGAATAGCACATGCAAGGGAAAATGCTTCACAAAACAACCTGCCTAGTTCCCTTAAACAAAGAGGATGTCACCAGAGAGACAGTCCTCAGAATAGTCCATGGGTCGGAAGGAACATCAAAGAACTTTTAGTCTTTCTTATCTCTCCAGTGGGCATTTATTCCCACACATTTCTGGGTTGTGTTACCAAACTACTAAAAGCAGATGGTGGGGAAGCCGAAGCTCCTATAAATTACACAAGTAACACGGGGCTGTTGGAATAGCTCCAGCCCCATTCTGAGAAGCCCCATGGACACCAATCCAAAGTTTCACTTTGTCCAAAGCACGATTCTTCAAAGGAGTCCTAGATAACCAGAGCCATTAGGAAGCAAGGCAACAAGAGAGACCGAGGTGATCTGATGTGAGCAAATAGCCAAGGTTTAAGGGCTAAGGAAGTCTGGAGTGGCATACAAATAAGGACCAATATAGTTGCTAAGAGGTTTTTCATTTTGAACACTTAAACTTGGTCCTCTGTCCCCACACCCCATCACCACTACCAGTACAGTGAGCTGTGAACTAGCTGGAGAAGAAGCTTAAGAGGAAACTTATAGGAGGAGAGAGATTGTCCACTACCTGAAGAAGAACCTTAATAACTGATTACCTTTCCAAATTGCAGTGAGACTGGTCTTCCCAGTATTACCATTTTTAAATAAATGCTGAGAAAAACCACTCCACGTGGCTTTATCTCTCCCCTGCCTCTCTCTTTCTTAGGTATTGCTGTTCTGATTTTGTGTTTAAAATATCTTGAAATTATCGGAGCGGCACCTGTGGCTCAAAGGAGTAGGATGCTGGTCCCATATGCCAGAGGTGGCGGGTTCAAACCCAGCCCTGGCCGAAAACTGCAAAAAAAATCTTGAAATTATCCTGAAAGTAAGATATGATGTATTGGTTTGGCAAAAACTCTTCATCTTAAATGCTGGTAATCCATAGTTGACCATATTTATCCTTTACTTGGAGATAAATCTCTACCAGATAATTTCTTCTGAAGCAAAAGAAGTTAGCTACTACACCATCTAGTCATTGTGGAAAAGATACATATGATTTCCAAATTCTTCACATCTGATAATTCTTTGTTGAGAGCTTTTAGTTTCAACTCCCCAGAGAACCTGCTTTCATGTTTTATTAGGGGTATAGATGTACCATTTTGTAAGGATCCACTTATGCAGATTTAAATGAAAAATTAAACATTCTTTATCATTTTGCTCTAATCCCGTGCTGTCTCCATCCCTCTGGGCAATCTACTTCGTTTCTCATCAAGGTCATACACGGGCTCAGACAGTGCTGGAAAAACATTCACTTCCAATAGACAAAGGATTGGCAACAGCAATGCAGGAATACCTAAGGTTATTTTGAATTAGAATGAAATGTTTCTCAGACTGATGGATTTCAAATTTAGTTCTACTAAGTCTAGTAAAACAGCCAATTCTAAGTAATTTTTGATCTTATGGAATCACTTCTGTTAATTTTTGAAGCTTCTTCAATTATGATACTTTAAGCTGCTTCTTGACTAAATTAATTAATAACAAACTCCAGTATAAAATACCCTTTATTTGCTATTAAAACTTAGTTGTCTTGGACATTATAGATCATAAAATTTGTAATTATAATAAAATGTCTAAAACACATTTCCTTAGCATTTTATTTTGGATTACTTATTAACTAGGAATCCCTGGGTTTCAATGGTAACAAATCAAGATGTATTCTACAGAAGTACGTAATAAAGAAATAAGCACGTAATTTTCATATGATGTAAATGCAGATACCAAATTCATGTTCTGTGACCATTAGTTTTATGTCTGGTTTCATAGAGCCATAGATAATGCTTTTCTTTTTTTGTTTTTGAGACAAAGTCTCTCTTATTGTCATAAGTAGAGTGTCATGTCATCATATCTCACAGCAGCCTCAAACTCCTGGCTCAAGCAATCCTCTGGCCTCAGCCTCCCTAGTAGCTGGGACTATAGACATCTGCCTCTACACCAAGCTAATTTTTCTATTTTCAGTAGAGACAGGGACTCACTTTGCTCAGGGTGGTCTCAAATTCTAGTGCCCAAGCAATCCACCCACTTGGGCCTTCCAGAGTGCTAGGATTACAGGCGTGAGTCACTGCACCTGGCTTACATATATTTTAACATGAAAAGACAAATGTGATTTATTCATTTTCAAACAGTTGAGTCTTTCTGCAAGTCAATTCACTGTTCTATTCTTTCACTTTTCCATCCTTTTTACTATGATGTCCCCTAGGGAGCAGAGTCCTGTATTTAACCCACATTCTCTGTCAGAGCTCCGCAATACTCCATGAGTGAGACTGTACGGAATAAGAACATATCGGAATGGATGGTGTTAGACATAACACAAGCTAAATCTTAACCCCACTACTATCCTCTGTTGAGACCATTTTCCCTTAACTAGACCTTTCATTGAACACCCTAATTAGGCTAGACCGTGGAAAAAGCCATGCTGTTTTGTACTGACTCTTGAAATATGATTATGGATGACAGTGTTTGCATAATACCAAAGAAAATAAAAGCGTCTTCTGTCTCACACATAAAAGCCCATAATTTATGTTTCATTTATTTGTTTTATTGGATTTTTAGTCATATTTTTTGGTTTTGCTTTTGTTATAATTTTAATTAACATGATAATTGGACGTATTTATGGGATATAGTCTGATATTTTGACACGGATATACATTATATAGTAAACAAGTCATGGTAACTTGCATATCCATCACCTTAAATATTTACCACTTTTTTGTGTTTTGGAATGATTGAAATCCACTCATCTAGCTATTTGAAAAGACACAATAAATTATGTCACCCTACAGTGCTATAGAACAGTAAAATTTAGTCCACTATCTAGCTGTAATTTCGTTTTCATTAACCAATCTCTGGCAATGCTGTCCCACCCCTGACTACCTCCAGTAATCACAGTTTTACTCTCTACTTATATAAGATCAACATTTTTGGCTTCCACATATGAATGAGAAGGTGCGATGTTTGTCCTTCTGTGCCCAGCTTATTTCACTGAACCAGTGTCCTTCAAGCTCGTCCACGTTGCCAAGAATGATAGGATTTTAATTTTTTTAAGCCATCTTTCTCTGAGCTACATTAGAGAAGGCAACATTTCTAGACCAGTGTTTTTCAACCCTTTTTATCTCACAGCACTCTTGAACCTATAGTTAAACAAACTTCCACAGCACACTTAAATTTATGTTGATCCAAGGAAACAGTAAATAAAAGAATATACTTACTGTTTTTTGAACTTCTTTCACAAATAATTTAATTAATGATCTTTAGAAATTTTTGTGTCACACCTGGGGTCCTCTCATGGCACACCAGGACATCTTACCACGCTGGGTGAAAATCCCTGCCCTGGACTGCCACTTTCTCTTAATTCATTCCATTTTGCTTCACTGTCATGTCAAGTAAATGGAACAGCAATGAGAAGAGAAATGTACACTTCGTATTTTTCATATTAATTAATTTTATATAATGTCTCCTGCAGTATGCTAAAAACCAAAACTAAACCCAACACAAAATTTAGGTACTTGGCAGACATGCCATGTCTCTGCTCTAATTTGCTTATATCCTAAGTATTTCATTACAGAGGTAATGAAAAATAGGATTGGCTTCAATGATAAAGCTTTTCAACTAGAAATTGTTTCAGACACATCTTAATGATAATAGTCATTGGAGCAACAAGACACTTTGAATATAATACAGAAATATAGGCTTTATATTTTCTCTCATATTTAAAGATGGTCTGGGGAAAGTTCGCTATTTGGGGAGATGCCGATCTCCAATATTATTTGCACCAATTTTCTTACATGTTGACTAAATTATAAGCATGATATTTTGTTTACATGGGTCATGGATGACATGTTAATGAAAAAAGAGCCTTTGTAACAGTATGAAATATGGACAGTGTATTGTATAAACTTAACCTAAATCATGAGGTCACTAATACATATAGCTACATAAATATAAGATAGTCATTGGTTTAACATTATTTAATAGCCTTAGTGTTTTATTATCTTAAAGAAGTAGATTTTTATATTGTCCAACTGCTTGCAAAGGCTCTCTTATTTCAGAATTTTTCTATCTCCCTTGGGTTTGTCTGACAGACACTAGATGGGAGAAATTTTCAATAGTAGCCACCTATAATATGCAATTTGTATTTTGATTTGAAGGCAAGTTTTGGGGTCAGAGAAAGCAAGACATTAATGTTCCTCAGGCAGATTTTACAACTGTTCTGGAATTGCAGTCGCTCAGGTCAGGGCTTCATTTCTGCAGCCTACTGGATGTGCAAAATTGAGTCTGCTCATCATCTGACCCAATCCCATTGGGTTGCTCCTATTATTGGGGTTTCCCATTTGACACAGGTCATGGAGCACGTGTATAACAAATTTCCTAAGGAATAGCCTGGTGCTTATACCTGGCTACTCAGAAGCCCCAGTTAAGTTTGTATACATCTCTAAGTTTTCCTAGGTTTAGACTGTGCTTGGGGAGATAAAGTAGGATGCTAAATATTACTGACCTCACTCATGTAATCCCCGAGCTACACCATTCATTCCTGGTCTCCTTTTGCTTCCCTGGAAATCATTTTACTTTAGCTAGTATAACCTTGCTCCTTCTAGGCTACTGTTCAGCATCTGAGGCATTTCTTTTTGTGCATTATGGAATAAGCTTTGAGTTTAGTAGTGCACTATAAATGCTCAATTAAATGTTATTGAAAATTACGCCATCAGGAATATTGTAGGAGAGATCGTGCCATAGTAGAGCTTCCTGCCTATTTCACACAACTTTGTTCAACTTTTTTGGAAAAAAGAAATCCCTGCAGTTGACTGCTTGTCACCACACAGGCAATCTTAGAGCAAAGTCAAGTCCAGCGAGGTCCTTTTTTATTTTATAGTGTCCAACCCCAAAGTTGCCTTTTCTTCTTTTATCACCAGTTCAACTTTTTTCTCCACAATGAAACAGAGTCCATTTTAAATGTCAAACCTATCTTCAGAAGGATCTTCACAGATGCTATTTTAAAAGTTACTATTCACATATCCAAATTTAGTTCTTATGGGATCAGCTCCAAAGTATACATTTGTGTGTAGGTGTGTGTGTGTGTGTAATCTTTTCTCTTTTCATAGTGAAATAAGACAGTGAAAGTAGCTTTAAAAGTTTGTGACTTTTGATTATGCTTTTTTAAAATTTATGAATTCATTTATTTTTATTCTTTTAATTCCCAAATATTGCAAGCTTCTAATTCTTGATACATTCAAATTATGTTTTGTTTTTCTCTTTTAACATCAACTGTTGAATAGTTGTTCAAATGTATCTTTTGTTTATTAATCTGTGACAACATTCTATTTGTATTTAAAGTAGTTACTGTATAATTTTCATGTTAATTTACGTTTTATGGGATTATTATATATTTTTCACATAAATAATATTGAAAGATTATTCATCATTATGTGGTATTTTTTTTTGTTTTTCATTAATATATGGATAATATTCTCCTTATTCTGACATTCTTTCTTTGTTTCTCCCTACTTTGATTTGCTATTTGATGTTTTAATGTTTAGCATTATTCAGTGCTATTTATGTTCTCGTCCGGAGGCTGTAAGAGAACCATTTGGAAACACCTCCTCCTGCCTTTCGTAGAGTAGTCCCAGGGCAGGTGGGGAGGCGGACGAGGGGCAGCTAACAGTGATGCAATGCCAAAGGCACTCTGGTGGTGAAATAATGAACTACTGAGTTCACACAGTCAGAAAAGCAGGTAAATAACCAGAAGTAAGATATTGTAGAAGTATTGATGCAGTGTAGTTGTATAGCCAGCATGATAAGAGAAGGGAGCAGGGAAGGAAATCACAGGAGATAAGTACAGAGGAGGAGACCGCATGGAAACAGACCCGAAGGATTAGCTTCTCAGGAAAAAAACAAGAAAGCAAAAGAAAGTCCGTATGGCTTTTATCACTGTTTCTGTCCAACACAAATTTTGGACATTTGCTTATAATCAATTAAATTGTGATATTTCTGACTTAGATAGTAATGAATATCTGTCAATATTTTGGGAATTTGGGCAAAGTAATTTCTGGGAATGGCAAAGAGGAGTGTGTCACAAATAAGAGCACTTAAAAAAAGTGATAGTCAATATCTGAATCATTATTCCGATAAGGTCTCCATTATGAAAAGAAATTGAGTATACAATGGTATATCCATTATATTTCTACCATTGGAATTATGATTAGGGCATATGCAATAATTTTAATATTAAAAATAATTGAATTCTGTTAAATTATAGAAATGATTGCATGTTTGATTAACCTCGTACATAGAAGGAAATCCCAATAGGCCCTCATGTGTTTAGTGTTATAGAATTCTGCTTCAGAAATACACATCCTGATATCAGTAGTCACCTCACCACGTGATCGGATGGCAAGACTGCAGGGTGAAACGTTAGAACCGCAGGGCTTTTTGTTCTTTATTCTGTGCTTCAGAGTTGGAAACGAGGTAGAGATGGAGGAAGGAAATTTATTATGAGTGAATATTAAGAATTTGCTGACTCTTAGTATATAATGGCAGTTTAGAAATATATTTATCTGAATGCTGTTTTATAATTTACAAAAGAAGTTTGAAGGAACTACAAAGATAGATTTGGAGCATTAGGCTAAAAATGGGGAAAAAAAGAATAATACCAGTGGTTGATGATAGTCAGACATTAACAAATGCTCAGGGTTATACTAATTATGTAAAAATATATACAAGGAACATTAGAATACACTAAGGTATATTTTTAATTGATATCTGAGTTCCCTAGAGCCAACGTGAAGAGAAAAACATGTAAATCTATTAAAGAATTACAGTGGAAAAGATACAAATATCTCTTAGACTGCAAGAAATTTAGTAGAAATTTAAGCTGGTAACAAGGGAAATGTAAGGAACAGAGGTCTACAGTACCTTAACATGGGCAGAACAGGGGGGAAATTGTACACAACATTTTTTAATCTTTAGAGTTGTGAGAAACTTATCAGAAGTAACTATATAAATGATAAAAGTCCCCAAATAAACCCAGATATTCACAAGCTTGTATGTATAGTCTCATACATTTTCATGTGTGAACTATGTAGATTTCATATCTATATTAAATAATGTAATGACTGTTATAATTTTAAGTGGAACAAAAAAAGTGTATAAAATATTTTATGTTAAATGTTCAATTATACCTATCATAAAGACATAAGTGTTTCATAAATTTTCTATGAGTAAGGAGTGATGCAATAATCTTGAAATCAACTCAACAAACTCAAGAATTTGAAAGGAAACCCATCTTCCTGGAAACTGTACTTTCAGGTTGTATGTGGCTGGTAAAAACCGCATATTCAAAATTCTTATGCAAAACACTCTTTCATTCCAATGCTTTGAAGATGCAGGCCATTTATCTCTGGAATGGATTACAAAATTATTAAAATCAACTTAAATCCACATGGTGAGGAATTTTTTCAATAAATCCATATTAAAAATGGGCTCATTATTAATAGTCAAGGCCTTGGTAAACTTGTTATGATAAAAAGATGTTTCACACTGGAAAACTTAGAATCTTATATTTTATTCAGACTCCTTTAAGTAGATTCATAAAGAACTACTCGAAAAGCTACGTTTTCTATTTTTTACCCTCCTTATACACTCATAGTTTCATGCCTTTGATAAATAGAATCTTAAGAAAGTGAGTATGTCATTTGCATGTAGCAAAATGTAGCCTTCAAAGGCATTGGATTAAATTCTGTGAATTTTATTCTCTCACCACATTCCCCCATTTCTAAGAGAGATGAGAGTGGAAACTGGCTTATTTTAAGTCCAGAGGTGATTATTTTGGTAAGGAGCTTGAATAAAATCAACTTAGTTACTTTTTTTGAGTCCTAAATCTGTAATGCATACTCTTCTGCCAGTCTCCTGTAGTTATTTATTGATTTATCTGAACAAAGTTAAAAAACTCCAC
The DNA here is from genome assembly GCF_000181295.1 of Otolemur garnettii. Lineage (NCBI taxonomy): Eukaryota > Metazoa > Chordata > Mammalia > Primates > Galagidae > Otolemur > Otolemur garnettii. The sequence goes on along the minus strand of NW_003852480.1, from coordinate 7,793,994 downwards.
TCTAAATGTTTAGCTTTATCTGCAATCTTTCTTTATAATAAATTCCTGAAACATATAATTTAGAACAATTTGTTAGAGTTATGAGATCATTAATTGGTCTTTGGATATCATCCTTTTCTACTGGTTGTTGCTTAGAACTATACTTCAAAGAAAATGTAATTTTCACAGACCTGAAACATAGAATCTTTATTGCATTTTTCTTTTCTTTTATTTATTTGTTTGTTTTTGAGACAGAGTCTCACTCTGTCACCTTGGGTTGAGTACTAGGGTGTCATAGCTCACAGCAATCTCAGACTCTTGTGTTCAAGATACTCTCTTGCTTCAGCCGCCCGAGTAACTGGGAGTACAGGCACCTGCCACAAAGCCCAGCTAGGGTTTTAAAGATGAGGGGGTCTCACTGTTCCTCCGGCTGGTCTTGAAACTCCTGAGCTCGGGCAATCCACCCGCCTCAGCCTCCCAGAATGCTAGGCTTATAGGCATGAACCACCACGCCTAGCTTGTATTTTTAAATTGTTTTAATTAGAACAGTTTTATCTTCACAGAAAAATTGCAAACTTAATACAAGGAGTTTCCGTATACTCTACCTCCTGTTTTCTCCAATACTGATGTGCTATATTAGCATGGTACCTTTGTTATAATCAGCGAACCAACGCTAATACTTTGTCCTTAACGAAAGTCTGCGCTTCATTCAGATCCCCTTCATTTTTACCTAATGTCCTTTTCCCAGCGTCCCATCTAGTTGACCAAGGAAGTTTTGAGGGTGATTGGTCCATTTGGGGTATGATGCTCATCAATTAAGATTTGCTCATTTTTGTTCTGATGGAGTTATAGATTTTTTTGGAGGGATACCCTAGAGGTAAATTATGATCTTAATCACATTTTAAGTCAGTAAGACCTCCCTGTTGGTGACCTAGCTGAGGCATGTTTTGTCAGGCTGCTTCTCTGTAAAGTTACTTTCATTTTCCACCTTGTACTCTTTGGGAAGGAGGTTGCTGTATACTGTCTACAATGCAGTCAGAAGTTATGTTCTCCTTCTATTTTTGAGGCTAGAGTATCTACATAAATTATTTGTAATTCTGCACAAAAGAGTATCAGTTCTCTTATTTATTTCTTTATTCAGTCATTCATCATAACATTATAAACTCATGCGTTAGAGCTTTCTTTTGTTGATCAAATTGTACCAGCTATAGCTACCAGGAGTTTTTTGGTTTGGCTCCTGTGTTCTTTTGACATATATCCCAATCATGTTTGTTTTATTTTGTTTGGGTTTTCTGCTTTTCTTTCCTTTCTAGCACTACAAGTTTTTCTAGGCTCATCTTGTATTTTTCATGCCCTAACTGTGGAATCAGCCAGATATCCAAGTAGCCCCAGATCCTTTTATTGGAGAATCACATTAGTAACCAAGATCTGGGCATTAGATGTATTCATTTCTACTTTGCCCTGTCACCCCACAGAGCAGCAAGATACATGTACGTATAACAACCCATGTATATACACATATTTATAAACATATCTACATGTAATCACATGTTTCTGTATTAAGCTAAATACAAGCTCTGACTCGTTACCACACTGCATATGTAACCACCTGTTTCTGAGCTGAAAGCCGTGGCACTCGCTATCTGCCAGCCATTTACACACCAGCCCAAGAATGCTTAACCCCCATCTCCACAGTGGAGAATTTTACGAACTAGAGCATAGCACTGTGTGCAGTATCTTTTGCCTTTATTGACTCCCCTCATTTCTCAGCCCAGCACATTTTCCCTCACCCTCCTCGGTGAGGTTATTCCATACATTGGGAGTATATTTATATTGTTTTCTTCACAGTCTGCATTTTGTCCTGACATCCTCAACCTCCTGAATGATACGTTTTAATTTTCATACACTGAGGCTTATACTTCCTGCCACCAGGTTCTATAGATTTTCATAAACGCATAGTGTAAAGCAGCCACCGTTAAAGCATCATACATACAGAATAGTTTCATTGTCCCACCCCTGATCATTTGCTTTTCCTGGATCATTACTTTTCCCAGAATGTCATATAATTGGAATAATATAGAAAATAGCCTGTCAGTCTGAGTGCTTTAATATCCCATATGCATTTGATACTCACCCATGACTTTTTATGACGTGGTAGCCTTTTTGTTTCCTGAGTAATATGCCACTGTATGGATCACCACAATGTGTTTATCCATCTCTATTAGAGGCCATCTTCATTGCTTTCACTTTTTGGTGAATATAATAAAGCTGCTATAAATATCTGTGTGCATTTTTTGTGAGACATAAATTTCAAAATCAGTAGGGTAAATAGGTATAAGCACAATAGCTGGTGTGTATGTTTTTCAACATTGTAATCTCAAAATATTTAATGAAGGGGGTACAAATGGTCTTGTTACATTCATATCTTGTATTATGCTTAAGTTGGGCTTTTAGTGTGCCCATTACACTAAATGGGACTGTGTTCACTGTAACAAACAGGTAAGTTTTTATCCCATACCCACCGTCTCAGCTACCCCTTCTTGGTTTTGCACGTCCTTTATATTGCTTTGCGCTTGCGTGTGCCCACCTACTGGCTCCTACTTGTTGATGAGAACGTACGCTTTTGTTTTTTCCAGTCCTGAGATACTTCACTTAAGATAATGGTCTCCAGTTCCATCCAAATTGTTGCAAGAGGCATTAATTCATCCTTTTTGATGTCTGAGTAGTAGTCCATGTTATACAGGGTATACATAAAGTTTAATATTTTACATTTCACACAAACTTTACGGACCCTGTACAGCGACCACATTTTCTTTATCCATCCATGAAAGGCACTTAGGGGGATCCCACATATTTTGCAAGTATAAGTTGGGCTGTGATAAACAAACAAGTTGTAGGGATTTTGCTGTTGTTGTTGTTGTTATGTAGACATCAGCAGTGGGATTACTGGATCAAACTATAGGTCTAGATTTATTTCTTTGAGGACTCTCCATACTGTTTTGCATAGAGGTTGTACAAATTTGCAGTCTCACCAGCAACGTATAACTGTTCCTCTCTGCAACCACACCAGCATCTATTACTTTTTCACTTTTTAATGATGGCCATTCTGATAAGGGTGAGGCAGTAACTCATTGTACTTTTTTTGTATTTCCCTGATGATTAGTGATGTTGAGTGTTTTTTCATGTCTGTTAGCTGTTTCTCTATCTTCTTTTGAAAAGCTTCTGCTTTTTAAAAAAATGTTTTGCCCATTTTTTAATAGTTTTTTTTTTTCTTGCTGATTTATTTGAGTACTTTGTATAGTCTGGATATGTACTTTGTCAGATGTAGTTTGTGAATATTTTCTGCTATTCTGTACATAGTCTACTTACTCTATTGATTATTTCCTTTGCTTTGCAGAAGCTTTTTAATTTGATAAAGTCCCACTTATTTATTTTTGCTGTTGTGTATTTGCCTTTGGTGTCTTAGTCATAAATTCTTTGCCTTGGCTGCTGTCTAAAAAAGTTTATTCTTCTAAAATTTTTATGATTTAATACATTACATGTAGGTCTTTAATCCATTTTGCGTTAATTTTTGTATATGGCAAGAGTTAGGGGTCCTGTTTCATTCTTCCTCAAATGGTTGTCCAATTTTTCCAATTTTATTGGATAGGGCTTCCTTTCTCCAGTATATGTTGTCTGCCTTGTCAAAGATCAGATAGTTTATAGTTAGATGGTTTTATTTCTATGTTTTCTATTCTGTTCCATTGATCTATGCCTTTATGTTTATATCTGTACCGTGCTGTTTATCATAGCCTGAGTATAATTTGAAATAGCCTGATGTATTTAAGAGGGAACACGTGAGACCCACTCTCCGTCAGTGTGGTGGGAACACCAATAGAGAGTATGATGTTCCTCCTGAGAGCCCTGGCTCAGTTGTCCTTTCAGGTCCCCTTGGTACTCAGCAGCAGTGGGTGGGAGCAGGAGGAGAAAAAGAATCTGAATGGAGGGGGGACACTCTCTGCCCCTTTGTCCTTCTCCGTGGAAGGCAGGCCCCCGGCATGTCTAAGCACAATTCCCCTAGGACCTGCCAGGCCCCCTGTGACCAGCATAGTCTGACCAGGGGTTGGGAAATGTTTCATGTGAGGACTAGGGACTTAAAACTGAAGGGCTGAAGCTCCCTGTGGAAGAACAAGGCACATAATGGAAGGAAAAGCAGTATGGCGCCCCTGTCTCAGCTGCATTCTGTGGTGATGGGGAGTGACCCCCAGGGAGCTGAGAGCTCAATGTTGTTTTCAACAAGCTCCCAGCTCCCTGATGGCAGCAGCTTCTCAGCCCCCCAGGGTAGAGAAGCTCTCCAGCAGCTCAGGAGGCTGCGGACCACCAGAGGTGTGAGGGAGGGAGAGTCAAAGACCCCTCCCCTTCCATGGGACTCGTAAGACCCTTGGGACTTGATCTCTACCAAAATCGTGGTCCTTGTTCTATTCTGGCACTTTGGCTGGTGGAATTTCTGGTAGGTTCTGGCATTTTTTCCTCAGAATTATACATATATATATGTGTATACATATATATGTGTATATATATATATATATATTTTTTTTTAAATCTAAAACTTTTCCTTCTTTCTGAGATGGTCTGGTGACTGATGTCTCTAGTCAGCTATCTAACCTCTCTTTCTCCAGATCATATGTTGATACTAAGTTTAGCTTTGTTAAGAAACAGTCAAAATTTGTTCTAAAATGTTCCCTTTTGTGTCCTCACAGGCAACAGATAAAAGTTCAGGTGGTATCTCATTGTTTTAAGTTGCAGTCCCCTTAATGATATATGATGCTGAACATCTTTGGGTATTTTTAGTTGTTATCTGCATATCTTGTTGAGATGTCTGTTGAGATCCTTTGCCCATTTTAATTGGATTGTTTGTTTTCTTACTGTTGAGTTTTAAGAGTTCTATGTATGTTTTGGATACACGTTTTTTATCTGATATGCATTTTGCAAATATTTCTTCGAGCCTTTTCATTCTCTTAAGAGTCTTTCACAGAGCAGAAGTTTATAGTTTTAATAAATTTCAAATTATCAATATTATTTCTTTCATGGACCATTTTAGTATTATATCTTACACCTTTTGCCAAACCCAAGGTCACTCACAATTTTTCCTGTTTTCTTATAGTTTTGTATTTACACTTAAGTCTGTGATTCATTTTGAATTAACTTTTGTGTAAGGCATAATGTCTGTGTCTGGATTCATTACCTTGCGTATCAATGCCCAGTTGTCTTAGAATCACTATTAAAAAGCTTATCCTTTTTCCAATGAATTGTCCTTTGTCCTTTGTCAGAGATGAGTTGACTATACTTATAAACCTATTTCTGGCCTCTCTTTTGTGTTCCATTGTTTTATATATTCACTCTTTTTCCAATATCACACTTTCTGGATTACTGTAACTTTATAATAAGTTTTGAAAACCAGATAGCGTGAGTCTCCCAACTTCATTTTCCTTCAATTTTATTTATTTCAGTAGTTATTATCACTAGTCTTAATTATTTCAGTGATTATTTTGCCTTTTGTCTATAAACTTTAGAACAAGTTTGCTAATATCTCCACAATAGCTTACTGGGAGTTTGCTTGAGATTGCCCAAAATCTATAGCTAACATTGGGAAAAATCAGTATTTTAGCAATAGTGAATCTTGCTGTCTATAAATACAGAATATATCTGCTCTTATTTAAATTTTCTTTGTTTTTTAAATTAAAATTTTACAGTACAAATTTTGTTATATTTGTACATAAATAATTTTTTATTCTATTAAAATGGTACTTTTTAAAATGAAAAAAATTTTTAATTTTTTTCATTAAATCATAGCTGTGTACATTAATACTATCATGGGGTACAGAGTGCTGTTTCTATATACAATTTGAAATACTTTCATCCACTTGGTTAACATAGCCTTCGTGTCTTTTTCTTAGTTTGTGCTAAGACATTTATATTCTACGTTTAGAGAGATTCAAAAATTTTTAAATCAAATTGTTCATTAATATATAAAGGTACACAGGTAAATAGGAAGGCATTTGACTTTTGCGTACTAACTTGTGTCCTGTAAATCTTTCTTCTGCTCTTTCATCTCCTTCTGGTATTGCAATCTTGCATATGTTATATCTTTTTAAGTTATCTTCTAGTTCTTGGAAGGTCTGCATTTTTCCCCATTCTTTGTTCTTTTTGCGTTTCAGTTGAAAATTTCTGTTGTTCTGTCTTCAAGCTGATTGATGCTTTTCTTGGATGTGTCCAGCCTAGAGTTAAGCCCATGAAGACCTTCTTCATTTTCGTTATGGGTTTTGATGTCCAGCATTACTTTGTGATACTTTCTTAGCGATTCCCTTCCTCTGCCAACATTACCCATTTCTTTTGCATGTTTTCTCTTTTCGTTTCATGATAGCCCTCTTCATCTTAATCATAGACATTCTAAATTCTTTGTCTGATTATTTGAGTCTGATTGTGAAACTTTTTGTATCTTTTCAGACTGTATTTTTTCCATGCTTTTTAGCAGGCCTTGTGTTTTTTGCTTTTGTTGTCAAAAGCCAAACATGATGCATCAGATACTAGACACTGAAGTAAATACACATTTAATTGTTGTTATTATAGCTTGAAGTTGGGCTGTGTTTAATGTTTGCTGTAGCTATAGAATTCGTCTAGTGCCCTTGTTGACATCGGGCTCCTAAGTACTACTCCTCACAGGGAGTGTGTCCTACTGTTCTTTCAACTACAATTCACTGTTATTACCTGAAGCCTTGTTGGTGTGGTGTTAAAGTACAGTAAGGGGGAAGATATTTTATAATTTTATGATTAAATATAAATCTTCTAGTGAGCCATGTCTCTGGGGCATGGCCTGAGGTGAGCCAGGAAGGCTAGAAAAGCCTGGAGTGGGAGAAATGCCCTTCATTCAGGTGGGTTAATAAAACTCTGCTAAGATATTTTTCCTTTGAACAATAAGTGTCTTTGTTATAGGAGTGTTCTGGGGCCATTTCATAGTGATTACTTTTCTACTTCTTCTGCTAATACCACCAGGAGACCTTTCTGAGCTATTCTCATGAGATATCGGTAAATTCCTCTACAGAAAAACTCAAATAAGTATAGCTACCCACAAAGAATGGGGCCCCTTAGAAGGTCTCACTCTTGAGCTAATGCACATCGTGCCTGCAACAGTGCACTGATTTTACTGTTTAGCTGTTACCACCAGTTAGTTCATGGCTGCAGCCAGCTATTCTCCAATTATTATGACATTGACCATAGTTCTATGTATTCATTTTGGGATGGCGGTTTGTTCTGTAACTTCAGTTCCCTAATGGTCTAAGAAAAATTGTTGATTTTTCAGTTTGTTCAGATTTACTCTTTTATAGGCTGGGAACAAGGACTTTTAAATTCTTTGCATGTCAGAGCTTACAATTGAAGTCCATACATTTTTTATATGTAGAATATTTTCCCAAGATATGTGTTCAGGGTTGAGATAACATAATCCTTCTCATAAGGAAGATTTTTAGTCATCCCTAAACAACACCAATTTCCCCAAGCCGAGTGTAAGGTAATTATATATGACTTTCACTCCCTCTGCTGGGTCACTTCCTTTAACATATTACGGTTGCAGGAGTCAGTATTATCATAATTTTTCCAGAGTAATCCACCTAGAAGCCACTCCTTTCTTTTCCTGAGGGTCTCTAGTGTTAGAGCTCATATTCCTACCAAAGCTGTTTCCTCAAAAAGCTTCTCTATGCTGGGTGTGGTGGCTCATGCCTTTAAGCCTAGTATTTTGGCACTTTGGGAGGCTGGGGTGGGTGGATTGCTTGAGCTCAGGAGTTTGAGAACAGCCTGAGCAAAAGCGAGACACCATCTCTACTAAAAATAGAAAAACTAACCAGGCATCGTAGTCCCAGCTACTTGGGAGGCAAGAGGATGGCTTAAGCCCATGAGTTTGAGGTTGCTGTGAGCTTTGACAACATGGCAGTCTACCCAGCGTGACCAAGTGGGACTCTGTTTAAAAAAAAAAAAGCTTCTGTATGCACTTTCTCAGCAAAGGATGGAACAAGAACGCTACTTCCTTGTGCCATTTCTTAATTCACTACCACACCAGGTGAGGGGTAGCTTATCAGACTTCACAGAAAGATTGGTAATTTTAAAGAAATTCTACCACAGAGAACTTTGCAGATTATATTTCCAACAAAAGTCTGATAACTAGAATCCACAGAAAACTCAAACTAATCAATAAGAAAAGAACAAATAATCTCATTTCTTTGTGGGCAAAAGACTTGAACAGAAACTTCTCTAAAGAAGACAGACGCATGGCCCACAAACACATGAAAAAATGCTCATCGTCTTTAATCATCAGAGAAATGCAAATCAAAACCACTTTGACATATCATCTAACTCCAGTAAGATTAGCCCACATCACAAAATCCCAAGCTACAGATGTTGGTGTGGATGTGGAGAGAAGGGAACACTTCTACCCTGCTGGTGGGAATACAAGTTAATACAGCCTTTTGGAAAAAAGTTTGGGGAATACTCAGGGAACTAAAAATAGACCTACCATTCCATCCTGCAATTCCTCTACTAGGTATATACTCAGATCATCAAAAATCATTTCACAACAAAGACATTTATACCAGAATGTTTATTGCAGCCCAATTCATAATCACCAAGTCATGGAAGCAGCCCCAGTGCCCATTGACCCATCACTGGATTAACAAATTGTGGTATATGTACACCAGGGAAGACTATGAAGCCATAAAAAGGATGAAACTTTATATCTTTTATGTTTACGTGGACAGAACCAAAACATATTCTTTTTAATAAAGTATCTCAAGAATGGAAAAAAGTATCCAATGTATTCAGTACTGTTATGAAACCAATATATGATCACATACACATCTTATAAATAATAAAACACAGCTAGAGTCCAAAAATAAGGAGGGAAGAGAAGGGAGAGGGGAGGGAAGGAAGGAGGGAGGGAGGAAGGAGGGCATTGGGTGGGACCTCACCTATTAGGTACAATGCAATGGTACATTTCAAAACTATTAAGAATAGAATATACATGTCCTACCACAACAAATAAGTGAGGGATGGTTATGTTAATCAGTTTGATGTGGTATACATTCCACATTGTATATCAAATCAGGACATTGTATCCCATAAATGTACATAGTCATGATGTAATAAAAATAAATCCATAAAATAAATTCCAAGGTAGTAACATAATTTTTAAAAAGAAAAATATATACTAAGTATATCTTTCCGATTATCCAACCAAAAGCATCAAAGAATTTAAAGCTTCACTATGACTCTCTTTATAGCTATTCTAAAAAGTAGAATATATTTTTTTATCTTCTCATTCATTGTATTATCAACAGGTATATTGGACCTTCTGTTAGTTCCTGTTCCACCTCCTAAAGTATAAATATGAATCTCTTCCTCCCTTGAGAAACCCAATTGCCTACCCACAGCAATCAGGAAGAGCCCCAGGACACTTTTCCATTATGAAGCAAGAAATTTATCTAATATTGTTATCTGGTTTAAAGACTTTCAGAATTGATCCCCAACCAAAAGTTCTTGGTGGTCTTTGGCATTGCAAGTCTTCAAGAATAATTGATAGCGCTGCCTGAGCACTTCAGAAGCGCACAGCAGCGCTGGTGTGAGTTGCAGGTGTACATGTTCTCCTGTTCTCAGTATGTAGGGGGTAACACACACACACACACACGTATCACCAAGGAACAAACATTAATTCTCAGAAGTAAGCAATCTAACAAGGAAGGGAAGCAAATTTCTAAATGTCCTTTTCCTTTTTATAAGTTTCTTTTTTAATAATGGAAATTAAACATCTTTACTATCCTGGTAGGGGGGCTGTCTCATAGTTTAGACTTTTATTTCTTAACTACATGTTAGCTTAACAAATACACAGTGAAATCTCTGAAATTTATTCAATTGAAAAATTCTTTCCAATTCTTAGACAAGAGCCATTGAGAAGTGTCCAATTTGAGGATGAGGTGGCACTTTCTCAGGTATACATATGTAGTGAAAAAGGGATCAATTATTGACCTTAATTACACTTTACTGAATATGATGTGGAACAGACAAATGTGTGGAAAGAAATAGTTGAGCAGGTAATTAAGTAGAGACAGGCAACTTCATTTTTCTGTAGCAAATGCATTTGTGCTTTTGTAATTCAGTTACACTACACATGAAGTAAAAAAAGGTGGGTGCAAAAAGCTTCAGTTGGAGAAGTCAGCCCATCAGTGCTGTGAGTTGCACAACTGCAGATGCACCGCACTCGTGGTATAGGAGACCAAGAGCATCCCCAGGAGCACAGGGTCATCTATATGGCTTGCAAAGGGAATGAGACTCCCAGAGTTGTGCAGCTAAGCTTTTAGTGGCAGGAGACTTTAGAGCTGTAACAATTTTTAACTTTATTATTATGATTTTGAAACAGAGTCTGATTCTGCTGCTCTAGGGTAGAGTCTCATGGTTGTCACAGCAACCTCAAACTCTTGAGCTCAAGCTATCTTCACGCTTTATCTTCCCCAGTAGCTGGGACTACAGGCACTTGCCACAAGGCTCAGCTAATTTTTCTATTTTTAGCAGAGATAGGGTCTCACTCTTACTCAGGGTAGTCTAGAACTCCTGAGCTCAAGGGATCCATTCACCTTGGCTTCCCAGAGTGTTAGGATTAGAAGCATGAGCCAACATACCTGGAAAATTTTAACTTTAATGTGAATTACTTGTAATTTTACTTCTTCCAGAATCAATATTGCTCTGCACCTGATGCTAAGTGAAGTATCTTTCCCCTGGCTTACTGGTGCTCACACACTGCTGTCATAGTTCTTGCATGCTGTCCTGTGAAAGTTGGCTGGCTTGTCTGTTCCAAGCACAGCGTCTGGCACAAAGGATATGTTCAGTAGATGTTTCCTCAATTAAAAGTAAATTATTCTCCATAAGATACACCCAATTGCCTTGCATTTCCCCCCTAATTTTAATTTGTTGTCAATTCAGTTCACAGAGAATGCTCTGTGCTCCTATTTATTAAATTAAATATCTGCTCGAAGTAGCATATTAAAAATTAAGCTTAGTTAAATCTCAATTTCCTGTGATCATTATATAAGTTGCTCATTGCCACATCTCATTTTAGCTTGGTTCAATGGTTAGATAGCAATTAACATGAATGCTTAATGACCACTTTCCCATTTTGATATATTACCGATGGTACTTACAGTGTAAAGTGTTTCAGGGTTAATTATAAATGCTCACCATTTGCCTATCCTTCTGGCTGATGGTACTTCCTTCACCTAAGAATAGGATGAGTCCTTCAGACCTGTGTAGGAAGGAGACTGGTCGTCAGCAGCTCAGCAGTCACCACTCCTCACTCCTCAGTTCTCCTAACTCACCTACACTGCTTCTATAATATCTACTTAATGTGATCCAAAATCTCAGTGTTTGGTGATAATAAAAAAGAAGATAGTATCATTAGGAGATTGTAAGAGTCCCTTACCCACAGAATTTAAGGAGGTAGGCAGTGGATCTCTCCTTTTTTTATTCCCTCTCTCTCCCTTCCAATTTTCTCCTGTACCCATGCTGCTGCTTTCAAGGCTATGTAAACATTGACTTTTCCAGGAGATGATGCTTTGGCTCTAAAGCAGCTAACAGAGTCAGCAGATGCCTATTATACAGCAAGGAGTTAAGCAAAATATCTATCTCTCTTGCAGTGTGATATGAATGTCCAGATAAAGTTCTTATTAATATAATAAAAAGCTAAAGTCAAGCTCTAGTTAGAGTGCTCTCTCTCTCACATCACACATTCTGCTTCCTTTGTAAATATTTCTGTGCTGTTACTGACAGTTCTGTTACTGACAGTTCAGCAAAATAGTTCAAAAAGATGATTTATACAAGCCAGCTTCAGGAAAGATATCTAAGATCAGGAAGAATTGTCAGTCACCTTTGAGTTAACCAAATACATTTAAAAGTCTAATTATTCGAGATCAGAAAAATGCCAGTGGTTCTTGGCCTTTAAAATTCACTCAAGTAAGTTGTTGCACTGAACTCAGTTCATATCGAAAAAGAAAGTAATCTTCATCTTATGGCTCTTCCGTGCCTGCTTCAGTCACTGCAGTGGAGTGACATCAGAAAGAATCTGAAAAGGACATAAGAAGTCCTCTGCCTTTATAAACACATCTTAGAATGGATACTGATGGTATCATAATTTTGTGGGCCACACTAATATGCTTTCTTTCATGCATGAACTGAGCATTTTATTACAAGTACTAAAGTGATATTTAATTATAGAGTTAAAATTGATAAAAAGTAAATGTAAAAGACTTAGAAGCAGCACATTTGTTTATACTTAATTAAATTGTTTTGGTCATTATGTATCATTTCACTCTTCGTCTTTGAATAAAGATACTTTCATTTACTCTCAGAACACTTCAAGAAATGCAATTAAAAGCTGATGAGTAACCAAGATAATGTATACTGGAAATGTGGAAATATTTACTTTTTATGGAATGCAAATTAGTTGGATATACAGATTTCATAGAAAATAGAGAATTTTCCATAAAAGCTAAAGCAAGGTATTTGAAATAACAAGTACTAATCATTTGTTACTTACTCAAATAATTGTTTTCAAGTTCTCCTTATTGCTTTTCTGTACCTGAAATCAGTAAGTCATTTATATTAGATTGCCAGTCTTTTTAAGAAATCCATTCCATTGAGTAGCTTAGACTTCTTTTCACAAAGGATCTGTTTATCACTTGCCTATTTACATTGCTCAGATGCACTTGAGTATTTTGTCATTTAGACTAATAACTCATCAATCCTTTAGTGCAACCATTCTTTATGTTACTTTTCTTTGTGCTATGAAATGTGCAATTTTGAATCCCTGAAATGTTATAAACCACCAGATTGCTAATTGCTTTGGATGCTGTGAAAAATAATTACTCCACATTATTTTTGATATTTAATTGACAGCATAATGCATTTAACTAAAGACCTGCAATAAACTATTTCTAATTACTGAAGGTGGTGGAGTGGAAAAGTAGGCTATAAAACTGTACAAAGGAAACAATGTTTCTCCATTATTTTAAAAGTCTTTGTTGATGTGACTTTATTTTCAGAGACAAAACATTCCCCCAAATGGAAAGTTCTCGAAAGCTAGAGTTGTGGAATATTTCTACTCATGACATAGTGAGGAATTTTTATTTAATGATTAATTTTGAATAGATTATATTGGTGATAGATGACATATACTAAGTTTATTATACTTGCAATAAATTTTTTCCTTTTTTAGTTGGCAGAACTTTATGAGAGAGATAATCATGGCACTGCCAGAATGACTAATCTTTATCACTGCCCTGGATTCGTTTTATTCTGCTTTTATAGGATATGCAAACTGAATAGCTATGCCAAATTTTAGATGTTGTTAAAATATGTAGTGATTATCAGGAACTGGGTCTGTTCTTGGCTCTTAAGATAAGAACTTGTTATTATAAACTGATACCTGAAAGTAATACTTAGAACCTGGCACAAGGAATGTCCATTGTCTGTAAATGTCACAAAGAGGGGTATATAAGATGTCACAGTCTTTGAAAAGATGTATATCGTCTCCATTGTCTTGTGACCCTGTTACTCTAGGACATTGTTAATAATTGGCATAGTCATCTTTTCCTCTTCCTAATCTTTAGTTAGAAAAGAATCTCTCTGGGTATTTCATTATATAGTTAATTTAATTTTAATTTTGTATGTTTTCCAAAACACAACTAAAACAAGTGACCTGTTTCAGAGACTGTAAATTATTTTCAGAATTTCAGAAATTGAAGAGGGCTAAGAGGAAGGAGAAAATGCTGGGCTGGTGTGAAGCGATAGCTCGCAACCCTCACAGAATTCCCAGCAACACACGGACACCTGAGATCTCAGGGGATTTGGCCGACGCCTCACAGACCTCCACACTGGTGAGTGGGAAGTTATTTTATGTCTTGTGTGTAAATACGAAAAGAGGGAGGGGGATGACCTGCTATATAAGTGTTATTCTTGTTTACTTACGAAGTAAATGTTATTCTTGTTTATTTGCTTTTTTGTATTATTCGTATAGATGCAGTTAAATTAATAGACATTAAAAATCTTCATGTCATGCTAGATTTTAATTCAAATTAAACAACTATTTCTTTCTCTTTCCATTATTTTGGACATTCTTCTTTTCTTATGTTAGTGACTTTAAATAAATATTTAAATTAAAGTTTATATTCTTGGAGTCTGTGTTGTATAACGGAATCAGTAGGAGTTAAGACAAGTACAACTTTTTAAAGAAGATAAACAAGGAGAATCATACCTTCTGTAACTTTATATTTTTTTCTAAAGCTGTCTAAAATAGGATTAAAGGTCATGATTTTTACAACAAATTGTGAATTAAACAAGCACAAAAAATAATTTGAAGATCAAACCGGTAATACATCCTTTCATGTTTTATTTTCTGCTTTACATTTAAATGCTTGGTTTTCAATACCCATTATATTCCAATGATTAGGAATAAAGTAAAAGAGAACACAAAAGGAATTTTAAATGTGCTCCGTTTAGATTTGCCTGCAACATTCTTCATTTTGATTTGAAAAGGAAAAATTCCATTGACTCTCTAACTTTTAAATTCATGTTAGATATCTTTTAATTATTATTTACTATTTTATAAGAACATAAATGTCTTTATTAGCCTGATTTATTAGCTAGTGAACATATAATTAAATACAGGCAAAGAGTCATCTAGGTGTTTCTTTTCATTTCTGGTTTACTTGACAGTTTCTATTACTTGACCATCTTATTCTGTTCAGACTGCTATAACAAAATACCATAAACTGGTGGCTTTTAAACAACAGAAATTTATTTCTGACAGTTCTGGAGGCTGAGCAGTCCAAAATCAAGCTGCTATCTGATTTGGTGGCTGGTGATCTGGTGAGGGTCCACTTTTCTAGTTCACAGATGGCACCTTCTCATGTGTTTGAAGGGACAGTCAACCTCCTTGGGCCTCTATAGGGAACTAATCCCATTCATGAGACCTCCACCCTCTAGACCTAATCACCTCCCAGAGGCCCCTTTTCCTAAGGCCAGCACCTCAAGGGTTAGGATTTGGGGATACGAATTAGAGAGCACAGACATTCAGATGACAGCAGAAATAATGATTGACCCAAATGAGCATCAGTGATTGGATCTCTAGGGAGATTATTTGAAAGAATAGGCTTTCTGCTGACAAATATAGAAATAGGAAGGAGAATTCTGCCTAAATGTCATCCTTTCAGATTATAGGGTGGGCTGAGAGTGTGGAGGGATATGTGCAACACTCTTGGCTATTTCCAGTCCTAGGAAATAGATTCGTTTTGAAATTATCATCTGTGTTATCTCATATCACTCTAAAGTAATCCTTTATAAATGATCATTTTCAGTAAAGCTCCATGGCATGTGTTAACACCACATAAACAGGTGTTCCCAGTCTTTATACATACAGCTGGTTTATGCTCCCTGTCAGCATCATGAAGTAGCCAAATATTTTTAAATTAAAAAATATTTTTGTATGTTTGCTAGAGTAGCTGTAATGCTTAACTAATATTTAACAGAATTATTGATCAAAAACCCTAAGAATCCTTGAGCAAACTTTTGTTCTGGCTTTCTTCCTATAATTGAGTAAAGTAATAATAACTTCATTTAATAGATGTGTACAGTGGCTTAGAGAAATTAACTTTCCCAGAGCCACTTACCTAGTACATAATAAAAGGGTTAATACTAATGGGGCTTCTCAAAGCAAGACTTTTTCTATTACACTTTATTGTCTCACTTGTTTAATGATATTTTTTCCTATTCAAGATTTTGTAGAAAGAAAAAGACAAGATACCAATTTATCAATAATTAAGTCCGTTAATTAAATCTAATGCTGTTATGAGGATAACCTTTAGACACTATAACATAAAACCTCCAAATCTCAGTTTCTTAAAATAGAAAATAAAATATTTCTTTCTCATGGGGTGGTCTAATATGAGTTGGCTAGCTCTTTTTGGAAGTTCACTGCCAAAGGATGACTTAAAGATACAGACTACTTCTACCCTTTGATTCTACCTTCATAAGAACATGGTATCTTAGGTCACCAAGGAAAGGTAAGAGACCATGTGAACCTCATTCCTGGGCCATTATGGAGAAACTTTGAACTGATAGATGTCGGTGCCTGCTGTGGCACCTCTTCACGGCACAAATAAAAACACCTAGGACATCGAATGAAGATACATGCCTGCAAGAGGTGGACCTCCTGTCTGTTCTCTGAAAGCCTCTAGAAACCTCTCTCTTGGCCTTTTATAGAAGCCTCAAACCAAGGAAGTGGGGCCCCACATGCTAGGATCACATGTTCAATGGTTGCTAAGTGCTCCTTCCACCCAGACTTGACTCCCATCCTGTTGCCTACAAATGTTACAAAGTATAACGCTTGCTAACAAGCTACGGGATCTTATCTTATTAATGCATACAGCTGCTTGAGGGCTTGTCTCTAGGCTGCAAAACATCTCCATGCCAGCTAGGAGATTGTCCCCCTCCCAGTGCGATCTTTAAGAGCTGGTGGCTTCTTCTATAAGCCTGGTGCTCAGTCTCCTAGAGATAGACATTCTTTCATTGGTCAAAACCCAATCTTATGGCCTTAAACTGCAAAGGAGGCCTGTAGATATTATCTTCCTAGGTGGCCAAGAAAAGGAGATGAAATTAGTGTGGACTTAGCCCATCTCTGCCACAATCCCTCTTTCTGGTCCCCAAATATTCATTTCATGCTCTATTGACTCACGAAAAGGTATTATGACCTTTCAAGAGTGATAGCTCAAAATTCTTGCAGTCACTGGATTTAATTCAAGTCAATGATTTCTGGTTAGGCTTTTTCCTTATCAAATTATCATGACAATAGTGAATCCCCCACAAACAAATTTTCTGCATTTTACAACACACTTTCAACATATACCTAATGTGCAAGAGAAGACTAGGCAGATAGAAACCACAATAAATAGCTTGTGAAGAGAAAGAATCAGATACACATGGCCGTCACAGGTAAAACGCTCTTGGACAGACGTTATAAAGTCCTCCCAACATATAGGGCAGAGAGGGTCTTTGACAGGCTATGACCCAGTTCCTTGGGATATCTTTCTTATCTGTAGTTATCTCAAGCCTCTGAACATCTCTTCTTAGAAGTTCGTCCTTTTTCATTGTTCTCCTTGTGTATACTTGAAGTCCCCATTATGGGCTACATAGCCTTAATATACTTTTTTTCCTATTTGAGGCCAGGCATGATGGCTCATGCCTGTACTCTCAGCTCTTTGGGAAGCATAGGCAGGAGAATTGCTTGAGCCCAGGAGTTTCAGACCAGTCTGGGTAACATAAGAAGACCCTGTATCTACAAAAAGTAATAATAATAAAAAATAGCTGGAAGGTGGCACACATTTGGAGCCCAGCTACTTGGGAGGCTGAGGCAGGAAGATAGCTTGAGCTTGGGAGTTTGAAGTTATAAGTGAGTTATAATTGTACCACTGCATTCCAATGTGGGTGACAGAGCAAAACACTGTCTTTAAAAGAAAAATAATTTTTTTTTCCTGTTTGAGAATGATTAAAAGATCAACAGTTATTTTAAGTCTTGAATATTCAAGGATCATATTTCTGTACTTTTGTTATTTTAGTGCTGTAGTCCTCTGAGATCTTAGTAGGGTTCAAATGTATTTGCTTCCTGGAAGTCTATGTGCCTAGCAATATTCTTTCTTGGATATGAATAACTTTCTTTTTCTCTCATGTCACTCTCAATTTGGTACTGTCTGGAAAGATAGGTGGAAGGACCATATCTTGAACATGGTCTTTGGCAGAGATATTTTATTCAACAGAGAAATCTCATTGGGTGCTGCCTCTCAATGATCTTATATTTGTCTTGAATCTGTTTACTCAATTGAAAAAAATTTTTGTGCTTTGCCAGTCAATGACTCATCAATGTTGCATCAATTGAGTCAATACCTCATCTATAGCCCACCATTTGGGCTTTAGAAGAAGCCAACTATTTTAGGAAGCCCCAGAAACTTCTGTATTCTTTTTATTTCTCTACATATCTGCCTTCACACTAGCCAGTCATGTTTCTCTTATAATACTTTGCCAACAGTAGCCAGTAATAGTAAACATACCTTAAATGTTTTGTCTTTCAATCTGTTGGAAGTGTTTTCAACCCTGTCGACCCACTGGCTGCCTCTGTAGTTAATTCAAGGTAAAGTTTGTGCCAAAACAATGCAGGTAAATGGTTTTCTACCTTTGAAATCAACTTTCTTCCTTTCCATTGCCCAAGTATTAAAGAAATGCTGCACATTGTAGATTTTTATTATGGTAGTGTGGACTTTGGCTATATATTTCTATATTTGGATAGTACACAACGCAGGGTATAACCAGAAAAGCAGAAACCACATCAGCAATTTCAGCAGGAATAATATAATGTAAAAATTATTTAATCTGGTATTTGAAGACTAAAAAGTCAAAAACACACGCAAGTGTCATAGCTGGAAGAAGTAAAAACTTTCCATATGGCACTTCTCAATTTTTGTATGTTCAGTGGGGTTGATGGGGTTGGTGCGGTAAAGATAGTTCAGAGAATGTAGAAAAACTTAGAAACTGGGATCAAATTCCACTGCTGACATAAAGAAGCATTGCTGGAACAATATCGACAGAAACAGGCTAAACTAGGACGTCCTTTCTCTCTCCTCCTGACGTCTAGTTGTCTTCAACACTAGCATTTTTGGACTTAGCCCTTAGCCGAGAGGCTAATGGGAAAGAAGAAATCATATTTTTTTTCTTTTTATTTATTTTTATTTTTTGTAGGTGGGCAATTTTATTTATTAAATCATGAACACATAGATCATGTATACATTAATGCATTTATGGGTACAATGTGCTGATTTCACATAGAATTAGGAATATTTACATCACACTGGTTAATATATACCTCATCTCATTTACTTAATTTTTGTGTTAAGACATTTACACTCTATAGTAATAGATGTGACGTGTACCCTTGCATTATGCACCACAGGTATCATCCCACCATTCACCCTTGATCTGATCTCTCCCCTCCCCTTCCATCCCTCTCTCTTCCCTCCTTTATCCTGGCCCATAGTTGTGATCTCTTCTTCATGTGAAAGTGTGAGTGATTGTAAATTGGTCATAACAGTACTGAGTACATTGGATAGTTTTTCTTCCATTCTTGAGATACTTTACTAAGTAGGATATCTTCCAGCTCCATCCATGTAAATGTAAAGGAGGTAAAGTCTCCATCTTTTTTAAGATTGCATAATATTCCATGGCATATACCACAATTTATTAATCCATTCATGGGTCGATGGGCATTTGGGCTTCTTCCATGACTTGGCTATTATGAATTGAGCTGCAGTGAACAATCTGGTGCAATTATCTTTGTTATAAAGTGATTTTTGGTCTTTTGGATATGCACCTAGTAGAGGAATTGCAGGATCAAACGGCAGGTCTACTTTTAGAACCCTGAGTATTCTCCATACTTCTTTCCAAAAGGGACATATTAGAGGCCCTTAACAAATAAATTCAGAAGTTTGTTTGCTTTTGTTCATAAGTCAGTCTGATATAGATAATTTGACTCTCCAAAAAAGAATACAGGAATCTCATGCTGCTCTTACATTTAAAAATATGGCCACTAAGTTTTTCAGAGAAGAGAGAGTGTGAGTAGGTGATCATGGAACTACATGGTGAGGTTTAGAAGATCTTGGGGAGGGGGGAGTGAAGGGGAGGGGAGAGGGATGGGTGGGTGGAGGGAGGGTGATTGGTGGGATGACCTCTATGGTTTATTTTACAAGGGTACACAATTTTACTTCTTAAAAGCAAAACCAAAAACACCTTATACTGACTATACCCTTTAGCAGTTTACTAAATCAAATCTGAATTTCAGTATCAAATGTAAAATGATAGTAAAGTACATTATAAGAATCAGAAATAAGAAGGAGAGCGATTTTATAAGGATTAGAGTGAAAAAAAATCTATGGAAGTCAAAACAGGGAGATTAAGAAAAGGTCATTTTAGTGGTCAGTAGTAACTTTAGAGAAAATTACCCTGCTGTCATCAATGATGAGTTTTTTGAAGTTATAAATAGACTGTAGTTAGGTAGAAAAGAAGAAAAAAGTGTCACTGTGTGTTTGGTAGAGGCAATGTGCCACTTCCAAACATCTTTATCTGCTCAGAGCACATTTTCTATCCTGCATAACGGGCCAGGAGGGGATTCTTGCTGCTCTAGAAAAGACTCAAGAGGAGAGGCTCGATAAAGAAGCCCTCAAGGGAAGGAATGTAATATATACATGAAACTCAAATAAAAAATAATGTGTAATCAGACGTGTGTGTACAAAACTTCAAAGCAGTCTTTATGTCTGTTATTTCTTTACAGCTGACAAACACCGAGGTGCAGACAATGCTGATTTAATTATCTAAACAGGTAGAGAAGTAGAGGCATTGTTAAGAGGTTTGAGAATTCATTCCAGATCAGAAGGATACAGGTGTCCTAATTTGTAGCTTATTCATACACCACACCTATTATGAGAAATCGATACTGTTGTTTGCATGATACAATTGAAAATAACTCAGAAAGGCCTTATAGCTAGCCCTAGAAGCAAGCAAGAGGCATTAATGAACTTGGGTTCTGTCTAATTTTAAATCACAAGGTATTTCCAATTTGCTATAAACTATCTCTAGAAATAAGACAATATTCACTGATAATACATAAGACAAACTTTCAACTACTGAACCGAATACTTTCTTACACAGTCTGGTATTTATTAATAAAACAAGCAACTAAAAATATTCATGTTTAATTTTGTCACAATCCTTTTTTTTCAAAATATAAAAGTTGTGCTAAAAATTGAAGTTCCATACTTATTAAACTTACAAAAAATCAGGAATGAAATTAAGTGCTTTTATTTTGATACTTATAAGTATATAAATAGATTTTACATTTTAGTTGAGGAATCTTGTGATCGTCACTTTCCTTGGTGGTGTTATTCTGGTTACTCATAGGCCGTCCTATTGTTTCTTTTTTTTTTATGCTAAACAAGCCCACTGGGTATTTGTATAATTTGGAAGAAAGCAGCTGCTCAACTTGAGACTTTTTTCCTAGAATCCCATTCTTCATGACTTAATGAACACTGCCATTCCCTGGGTATCATACAAAAAACAATCAGGCTTTCACTCTGTGCTCTTTGCTCAGGCTGCTGATTCATTCCACACATTTTATTAAGTTCTTATTGTGTTCCTTGAGCAGAGAGCATGAAGTGAGCAAAACCAAGAGTTTTTGTTTGTAAAGCTCTAGTCAGTGCAATATCTCAGATATTAAATCTCTTCTTCCTATTACAAATGCAGTATGTCTTGAAATATGGAAGAACTGATCTTAAAGATCAAACCATTTCTGTGACCAAAATACATAGGAAAAGCTTTAGAAACTAAAATAATTAATTTAAAAACTGTATGCTGTTGTAATGAGACTCTACCTCTAGTAAGAACCTAGAATGTGGCAGGTGGTTTTCCCAACGCATATGACAATGAATGTCAAGTCATCCTTACAAAGAAGTCACATTAACCAGTTAATAACCAGAGACATCCTCCTCGTTGCCCTTCCACTTATTCTCATCTTCTACACTTAGACTGTTAAAAGGCTTAAGCACATTATGCAGTCACCTACATCAAATGCACCAGTATTGCCCCACAAACATAACCTTTCTGGGAAAACAAATAAAAGATAATAAAAAGAGGAGGCTGAGTATATTGAATTTCTCAGTAGACCTATTGACTTATTTTCAGTGGCTCAGCCCTATTTCCTTTGGTCTCTGAGCAAGTGGGCCAGTTTATTTTGCAATGGCCTTTATGTATTTTGAAAATAAGTCAGATCACGGCAGATAATTTTCACGGGGGGTTTCCCCCTTGTTTTTCTTCCTCTTTTTAGTTTGTTCTTATTTGATCGCGTATCAAGGACTGATTTCCAATCACTACTACAAAGCCTTTACTAAGTACTGCCAAAAACAATAAACAAAACCCAAATTTTTATTAGAATAATTATCAAAAAGGAAAAAAAGGGATAGTAAGCAAAAGACATGAGCATGAGACATAAGCATGAGGCTTTTCAAGAGCCTTGGTTTTTATAGGACAGTCAAATCATTAAAACTATATCCTAATGGTTGTTATGGAAACAGAGTGACTGGAAGAATACAGAGAGAAAACTGAAGCTTCCAGCACCACATCATGAGGAAAAATCACATTAGCAGTGGGTGCAGCTTAAAGTATTGTATTAACTTTAATTGTGTAGTTACTGAACAATGTCAAAACATGATTATTCACAATAGTAATAATTGATCTAAAACGCTTCTTACACGAGAAATCTTTTCCTCTAAGGAGTAAAGTCATCTGATCCTGTTCACAGCTGCTGTTTATCAAAATGTGTCGTGTCTATCTGCTTAATTTAGCTATAAATTAAACTGAGAGCTCCTCAGAAAGATGTTTAGTTCTCAGCAGTTGTTTAATTCTGCTACCTGTGTGGTGTTTAGAACACACGGGTTTTTAAATATTCAATAAATATGTATGCAGTTCTGTCCATTGGTCTTCAGATAATGAAATTGGTCCTCAGATAATGAAATTATCTATAGGATAGAGTTGTATACACACATCCAGGTCAGAAGGGTCTGCGTGTGTGCCACTGAGGCACAATTTTCTCCCATGCGTGCAGATGGCACAGATAGCAAAGGTTTCTTTTTCTTCTTGATTTTATAGGAATGCTGTTATTCTTTATACAAAAGGTGGAGGCAGGACAAATTGTCCTGATACGTGTTGAGTCAGCTTGGTTTTGCCTCAGAATAAAAATCGGAACTGGAATTTAGTAGAACCTGTCAGAATAGAACCAGCAAATCCAGAGGTCTTTCTGTGCAATGATATTCTTATTCAAAAGACAAGGACAGTAAATAAATTAGAGTTCACATATAAATTTATATTTCAAAGCATAGTAATTAATCACATAATAGTATTTTAGTGCTTATCCTATGCCAAAGAATTTAGACCTATATCTCAACACTTCATAATAATTCTTAAAGTAGACTTTGCTGGTCTCTTTGCACAGACAGGAAAATGAAGATTCAAAAAGATTAGAAAAGTGCTAGAACAGGATCCAGAGCCCTAAATCTTACCAGTGCTCTAGGCTGCTTCATAGAGAATATTTTGTTCTAGTAAACATCTGGCATGACATAACGTGATGGCTGCAACCTGGCACATCAGCTTTACCCAGTCTCCATCGCTGCACACAGCTTCTTGAGTGCCTTATCCACCGCTGGGCCAGGATGCAGGGCCAGGGAGAAAACTGCTTCGTATCCAGAGTTGTATGTACGTCATTAAGCTGTGACTTGGAGACTCCAGAACTTTCTATGATCGTGGAACAAAGTAGGGGTAAAAGAATCACAGAGAAAATAAATGATTGAATATATTGTCATTCAGAAATATTTGAATCACCCTGTCTAGAAAACATCACCATTTAGTCCCTCACTGCTCTTTACTGAAAGTCAGTTGGGTGTCAAACCCTGCGCTGTGCAGCAGACGTGCTGTATGAGAAAAGATACACATGCAGGCCTTATCCTCAGCTGTCTGACGAAGAACACAAATAAGTAAAAATTTAGTAAGATGGGAAGTAAACAGAGGGGGTCAGAGGAGTTATGTGGGGTCCTAACCCAGCTTGTATGTGTGTGTGGGGGGAGTGGTGTCTAAGTGTTACCCAGAGACCAGTAAAGTTGGTGATATAAAAGGGACAGTGGTAAAGAGAGAAGAGGAAGGGGCATATTTTTATTTTTTATAAATTAACTTGTAAACATTAGACATCTATGTATTCTGTTTACTTTAAATATTACCTCTTTGCTGTAATTAAGTGAACAGAACCATCTTTAGCAAATGTGTTAGAGAAATACACTTAAGATTTTACTTTCTTAAAAGCAAGAGCAGAGAGAGGGAAGGAGGGAGGGGGGTGGGGTCTCCGTGTGCAGTGTGTGATACATCTTGTACCCAACAATTAAAAAAAAAAAGATTTTACTTCTCAGAGGTAGTGGAATTATCCAGATATTTTATGTAATTTATTTGGTGCAAATATTCAGTATGTAGTCTCATGTAAGTAGACTGTAGCAATGCTGTTAATTATTTAGTGACCGCATGAAGGTGGGTTCCACTGAGGGAGCAATGTGTCTTCCCAGCGAACGGTGAAGAGGCTTCACGTGTCAAAATACATTCTTTGGGAATGTGACAAGTATGTGTCGCTATGTTTGTATTTGCTCACTCAACAAAATACAGAGTGGAAAAGTGATACAACAAAACCTGATATGATGACATTTGTGGATACATTCTATGTACCAGGAGCACCTGGCACACGAACAACTCATTTAATTCTCACGACAGCCTTATAAGAAATGTACAAAATCCCTATTTTGTAGAGGAAGGTGAGGTAAGTAATTTGTCAAAGTTTACCCAGCTAGTAAGTCTGATCCTAGAATCTATGCTCTAAGACACTTCTATCCTGCAAGGGATACACTCAAGAAAAGAGAAAATGCTGACTTTATTAAAAATAAGTTTAATTCAAATTTATATTTAACTAACCCTTGTTAAACAGTTATTATCGACATACTATATTCTCTGACATGTATATGTGTGTGTGCACTTATATATGTATATCTTGGAGATACATAATTCTCTAATTATTCTCATAATTCTCAGACCTCTGATATAGATATTATATTCCTCATTTCACAGATAGGAACCTTAGGTGTGGTTAAACACCTTGCCCAAGGTTACTCATCAGGATGTGATAGATAGATTAGAGTCATATAGATCTGATGGCTGGCTGATTATCCTCATGGATAGTAATAATTCTTCACTACATTTTTGGAGGAAGGGGTAAGGCTGTTTAATAGATTTCCTTGTCTAGACTTAATTTGTTTTAACTTTTTAGCACAATATAATTCAGAAAAATGTCTATTCAATATTCAAAGAAAATTCCTTTAGGTTAAATGCCAGAATTCACCTCTTAGTTGATGGCCCATTAAATTATTTTTATATCACCATAGTAATTGTCAACTGTAATTATTAGGCGAAATAATCCGTGAGTACAGCTTTGTGAGTCTCCATTCAGAAACCAGCAACTCAAATGCTGATATGGGAACTTAGACACCTGGTTTCTATGTGTTTGATGCAGCCTACAGGAATAAAATTTAATTT
Organism: Otolemur garnettii; assembly: GCF_000181295.1. Taxonomy (NCBI): domain Eukaryota; kingdom Metazoa; phylum Chordata; class Mammalia; order Primates; family Galagidae; genus Otolemur; species Otolemur garnettii. The sequence continues at coordinate 7,768,728 of NW_003852480.1, read as the reverse complement.
AACATTCCAGTAATTCTTTAAAGATAAAAAATGAAATAGCTTTCGCACTGCGGTTACCAAGTTGTCAACTTCCACAGACACATTGTCATACCAACAGCATTTTATCACACATATTGCAATGAGACCGCAAACAAAAATTGGTTTCCTCGCTTTCATGGGTTGAGTAATTTTACCTGTGGAAATTAGACTAACTAGCACTCTGCAATGGGCATAGCCATAGCATTGCTGATGTTGTTATTGCCTCTCCCTATGTGGGAAGAAATTTAGAAATTAGTGGAGTTATGTGCCTCGCTATTTTATCAAAGCCTGGAACCATAGCATTAACTGTATTTTCGGTAATTTCTCATGATTAGGCTCCCTTGCCACTGGCTTATGTTAATTCCTTTAAAATATATATATATATTTTAGAGCAGTGTTTTAGATTTGTGGCAATATTGAGCAGAAGATGCAGAAATTTTCTTTGCCCCCCACACAGGCATAGTGTCCCCAACTCTCAACGCCCTAATAGGAGTGGTACATCTGTTATACTTGATGCACCTGCCTTGACACATCCTTGTCACTCCAAGTTTTGTTCAGGGTTAACTCTTGGTGTTGCACATTCTGCAGGTTTGGACGATTGTATAATGACATGTTTCCATCATGACAGTGTCATAAAGAGTACTTTCACACCCCTAAAAATCCTCAGTTCTATTTATTCCTACTTCTTCTCTCTCCCTGTGTAGTAATTCTTTTACAGAGATATACATAAATAAAGGGAAAGAAATTTAAGAAAACACTTTTTTTTTTTTACCTAGTCTTAATGGAATGAGTTTTCTATTGTTTGGATTACTATAATACACTGAATTTGCTATATACAAAATAAATGCAATGCAAAGGTTTTCTAGAAAACTAAATTGCTTTTCTTTAAATAAATGTGTTCTTTCCAGATTTATTGAGATATAGTTGAAAAATAAAAATTGCATACACACATTTATAGTGTATAACATGTTTTGATATGCATATATATTGTAAAATGATTACATTATTAATTAACACACTCATCACCTCCTATTGTTATAAAACTTTGTGTGTGTGTGTGTATGGTAAAAGTATACATGTGGCACCAACTACTGTCACCATGCTGTACATTCCATCTCCCAATTTCTCTTTGAGCATAACTGAATGTTTGAAATGTTTGAACCTTGTTTTTTTGAGAAAAGAGACTCACCATGTCACCCTTGGTAGAGTACTGTGGTGTCACAGCTCACAGCAACCTCAAACTCTTGGGCTTAAGCGATTCTCTTGCCTCAGCCTCCCGAGTAGCTGGGACTACAGGCACCCACCACAGAGCCCAGCTATTTTTTGTTGCAGTTGTCATTGCTGTTTAGCAGGCCTGGGCCGGGTTCAAGCCCACCAGCCTCAGTGTATCTGGTCGGCACTGTAACTACTGTGCTGTGGCCGCTGAGCCAGAATCTTTGAACCTTTTGACCAATATCTCCCTACTTTCTCCACTTCTCAGTCCCTGGCAACCACTATTCTACTCTCTGCTTTTATAGCTTTAACATTTTATAATAGTTTCCATATAAATGAGAGATTATGCTTTATTCTACCTTCTCTTTTAAAAGGGACAATGTGATATTTTCTTTCTAATTAGAAGTATTTCTTCCAATACTTTCCTTTCTACACAAAGGTCTGTCCTCTTTCAGAATGATGAGTTGAAAGCATTCCCTTTACTTAAGATCCCAAGGAATTTTACAAAACCACAAAAAGGAATAAATATTTCAACAAAATTTTAAAACATGGAAAGCAGAACTGATTTGATTTCTGTAGCAGTTTTGCTAATGCTGTTTCATCAAAATGATGATTTAATTATCAAATTTATTAGGAAAAATTTGTCATGTTATTCTTTGGAATACCTGTAAAATCTATATGATGCTTTTTCCTCTCAGATATGGATATTTTTGTGATATTTCTTGCTAGTTATGATCAATATCTTCCAAAGAGCAATGTCATGCGTTTCCAATTTTCTCTACTGTACATTTTGTTCTTTTCTTTACAGCTCAATAAAATACATTGTACATACCATTAAGTTGACTCATTTAGGTGTATGATTTAATGGTTTTAACGTATTTTCAGAGTTGTGCAACCATCAGTATAATCCGATTTGAGGACATTTTCAGGGTCCTCAGTCACTCACCAGCCCTTCTTCTACCCCCACTCAGTATTTGCTTCCTCCAATTAGGCAGCTACTAATTTGTCTATTCTGGGTATTTCATGTGAATGGAATCATACAATATGTCCCCTTCTGTGACTGATGTCTTCTAGTTAGAGTGTTTTTAAGGTGCATCCATGTTGTACCATGTACCAGTACCTCATTTTATTGCTAATAATACTGCATTATTTGAGTACTCCACATCTTATTATCCATTCATTGTTTGTTTTGGATTGTTTTACTATTATTATAAATAATACTGCTGTGACTATTCCAGTACAAGTGTTTTGATGAACATATGTTTTAATTTTCTTGGTTAGATGATTAGAAGAATTGATTCATCTTGTAGTAACTATGCTTAACACTTTGTGGAACTGCCAAGATGTTTTCCACAATGGCGATCCCATGTTAAATGCCCACTAGGAGTGCATGAGACTTTCAGTTTCTCTACGTTCTTTCCAATACTTGTCATTGTCTTTTCTTATGAGAGCCGTCCTAATGAATATAATATGGCATCTCATTATGATTTTGTTTGGAAAATTCCCTACTGACTAATAACGGTGAGCATCTTCTCGTGTGTTTATTAGCTATCCATATATGCGTTTTGAAAAATGTCTATGCAATTGTCTTGATTATTGAGTTGTTGGAGCTCTGTTGGTGTTCTGGATACAAGTCCCCTATTGGATATAAGACTCACAAGTATTTTCATCTGACTTTATGGGTTGTCTTTTCACTTTATTGACGGTGTTATTTAAAGTGCAAAAGTTTTTCACCAAGATGAAATCCGGTGTATCAGCCTTCTCCCAAAACATTAACGGTTTTAACTCCCACCTTTTTGTGCGTGTGTGAAGTAGGGATCCAAACTCATTCGTTTCCGCACAGTGCAGTTGTCCTGGAAGCATCTGCCACTAACCAGAACTATTCAATTCACTTGTCTTGCTCCTTGTACATTTGTTTTTCACTGCTGTGTTCTTTTTTGATCCATTATTTTCCTTATATTAACTTTGGGTTCAATTTAGTGCTTATTTTGTAACTCCTTGAGAAGGAAACTTAGATCACTTGTTTTCTCTTGTAGTCTGCTGTCTGTATCCATGGGTTCAACAAATCACAAATCCAGAATGATGGACAAAAGTTTTATCTACTGTGAACATGTACAGATTTTTTCTTGTCATTATTCCCTAAATAATACAGCATAACAACTATTTATATACCATTTCCATTATATTAGTTATAATAAGTAATCTAGAGTGATTTAATGTATATGAGACTCTATATGTAAGTTATATGCATTTTATGTCAAGGACTTGGGCATGTTCAGATTTTGTGATCTGCAGGAGGTCCTTGAATGAATCTCTCTTGGATACCAAGGGTTGACTACGTATGCCTTTTAGGACTATAAATTTCCATTAAAGTGTACTTTCTTTACATCACCTATATGATATAAGAAATGTATAATCTACTGGTTTTTTAATTATTATTTGATTCCAAATAGTTTTGCACTTACATGGAGACTTTTATTCATAACTCATAATAGAGGCATATTTCCTAGCTTTCGAACATTAGAGAATTTTTCTAATTATGATTTTATTATTGATTTTAATCCTTTAACACTTGTTAAGATTCTTTGTGTCTGAAAAAATGGCAATTTTGGTAAATTTGCTGTGTGTACCTGAAAAGAATATGCATTTTGCAGTTTTCAAGTATAGTGCTTTATACAGCTAAAATTTATTAACCAGGTTTCTGAAATCATCTGTGCTTTACTGGGTTGTTTTCTGTTTTTGCTTGTTCTAGCATTTACTGAGAAGTTTGTTACTATCTTTCACTATAATTGCAAATTTATATTTTAAATTTCTTTTTTATATTTTGAAGCTATGTTATTACTTGCATAAAATTTTGTTTATGTTTTCCCATGTACTGCTTATTCTTATAAAAGGCTCTTTTTATTAATAATTATGCTTCTTTCCTTAAAATCTATTTTCATATTAATTTAGATGGGTCAACTTTTTGTTTGTGACATTCTTTACATTAACACCTTCATTTTTCTTTGTGATTATGTTTAAGCTATATCTTTTATATGCAGCTTGTAATTAGTTGTGATTTTTAAATCGACACTGAAAATATTTGCTTATTAATTGAGTTTAATTTGAGCTTAATATGACACTTTAAAATTGGTGTTTAAGTCTACTATCTTACTTAATTTTCGTGCCGTCGGCTTCTTTGTTCCAATTACTTCAATTTGAACATAGCTCTCTGCCACTTTCTACTTGTTTGACCATGGACAAGTGAGGCTCAGAATGTTTAAATGACTTCAGTAAGTCTTAATAGCAGTGAATTTAAAATTCAATCCTTTGCCTCTTAATGCTGCCTTTAATTAGATCCTTGAAAGTGGTGTTTTTGATTCTGAATCTACCACTGACTAGGGGTATGTCTTTAAGTTAGGCATTTAACTTCCCTGTGATTGTAAACATATGGTAAATGTCTTACATTTCTATTTATGGCACTTCAAATTTCCTCCCAAAATGCATTTGCATTGCTCCATTACAGTCCTTTGACTGTAGTGCAGAACAATTATTAAAATCCATGTTAGAATGGCTTTTGCTTTAACTTGTCACCTAAAATTAGACCTCAATTTTTTTCTCCAGTTACTCTGTGTGGTTTCCAAGGGGCTAATTCAAAGAAATAATTCCCTCAGATTCTTCTGTGATAGCCCTCTCCTCCAGCAGCCCTGGTGCTGTTTGCTGCCAGTGGCCCCCTTGCTGATCACGGGGATACACTTTCTCCTGCTCCTGACAGCACCATCCCCCACTCTGTTGGCTTTGCCCATGTGGCCCTTCTCTTTCTTTGTTTTTCTCTTTTTTATTCAGATGAAACTTCATTCATAGCAGAGAAACCATTACTCATCTTTTACCAAAGCCTGAAGGACAGGGTAAAGAGTAAATGTGTATCAGAAAATAAATGTCAGCTATCATGTAAAGATGGATCTGAAGATGGGACCCTGTAAAGCCAGCTCCCTCCAATTACCTGGAAACTGACCACTGGAAACACCCCAGAGGGCCTCACGCTATTCTTGGCAGTAGAAAAGGAAATAAGTATTGTGCTCAATCTTGCTTAAGACCAGCTGTTGCCCATCACCAGCCTGGACCAGAAGGAACTGTGCTAAGTCCGGTTCCTTTTTAATTTTCCTCCACAGGACCCACGTTATATTATTTTCCTCATGTACAGATGGAGAACTCAGTTGAGCACATTTCAGCAAATTTCTCTTTGTTCCTTGAACAGATAATAACAAAGAAATAGAACATTTTTCTAATTATATAAAACCTTTGTATAAATGAATTCCGTATACTTTTGTAAAATATGTGTGAAATTCTCAAGTTTCCCATACATATATGCACATGCACGCACATCTCTATAGTTGGTATATACACATGTACATTATCTTTCTCTCCATATGTGTGTATGGCCAATATATATATATATATATATATGAGTTATATTACTTGTCTGCTTGCTTCTCTATAAAGATTTCTGACTGTGGGATTTTAAACCCCAAATGTGGTCTTACCTGTTCCTATATATTTATTATAGAGGATGATAAGAATGTTATCCCAGTGACTATAATGGAATTTATTTCCTATAAATGCAATTAATATAAATACTTACATGCATGTATGATAATAACATAGGTCAACATACCTAAATAGCTATGCCGACCTGAATATGTGCCTTTGAGGACACAATATAACCAACCACAGAGGGATTGACATTGGCTTAAGATGCAGTATGTGAAAAACAGTTTTATTTTCTCATACTTTATAAAGATTGTGCAAACAGAATATATTTCATGGGTTTTGTTTTAGCTATAAATATCAACAAAAGTATTGGGAAAGGCAAAAAGCACTCTGTATAATTTCCTAATTAGTAACCTTGTTTGGCAGGGTTTTATCAGGAACCTGATTCCTGCCCCATTCTCCTAAACTCACAATTCGGAAATAGCTAAAAATGAGGGTATTGTTTACATGCTTTTTTTTTTTTTCTGTGTCAAACATGAGTTTACCGCAGGTGCTGGCTTACAAGTACAATTTTTTTTTTCGTGTTGTTCTTGGTAAAGAATGTATTGTCTCTTTCTCGTTAAAAGCAAAGGCGAGAAGTACAAAACCAGCTTGCAGCTGCATTTTTGAAAGTCTAACAAGACAGCACATGAAACGGCCAATCTTTGTGGCCTTTTTCTTATCAGATAGCTGAAAATGCAGCCAGGCTTCTCAATTGTTCCTGCTGCTCATTTGTGGACATGGACCTGAGGATGAAATTGTCATTCACTGTGTTCTCCTGCCTTCTAATTGCCTCCGAAAAGCTTTGATCAATGTTACACCAGGGTGTGCACCATACCCGGAGACGCATTATTTCCCAGTAATTGCTCCCATTTCCATTAGAATCTCTGAATTATGTCCACTTTATTCAGTTGTCTTCCTGAATAAAATGGCATGCACCACACCACTACTCCTTTCTCTTAATACAAAAGTAGCCCACTCTGAGGCAAAAATAATAAAATACTATTTTGGATCCAACTGAGGTACATGAAAGAAACCAAATCAAATTGTTCAAGTTTTTAGAGTTTTCCTAGGCCTTTCTAGCTTTGCCCAACAAGTTAAAACAACAGTCAAAAAACAACTTAATTTGTCTTGGTGCCCAGAGTACAGTGGTTACGGTGCCGGCCACATACACTGAGGTTGGAGGGTTTGAACCCAGCCTGGGCCAGATAAATAATGACAACCGCAACAAAAAATAATAGTTGGGCATTGTGGCAGGCATCTTAGTCCCAGCTACTTGGGAGCTGAGGTGAGAGAATCGCTTAAGCCCAAGAGTTTGAGGTTGCTGTGAGCTGTGATGTCTCAGAACTCTACTGAGGGTGACATAGTAAGACTCTGTCTCAAAAAAAAGAAAACAAAAAAAACTTAATTTGTCATGTCACTTTCACATTAGCTCATTTTAGACTCATGTTGATTAAATGTATTGTAGAGGACAGATATTGTTATCTTTGTTATAGGCCTGTAAGGAAATAAGAGAAGCTTTGGTCTTAACATTAAATGCTCAGAGTTTCACAGCTCGCAGGGAAAAGACCACCACTGCAATCATGTAAGCCCGACTTTTTAGATTACTTAGTCCTAATTTGCTCTTTATTCCTATGAATCTGTACTGGCTCTATAGCACTCTGCAAAGCATCACAACTGATCTTCTTTCCCAAACTAGAAACCACCCCTTTTCCTGTTAGGTGCCTGTATTTCCTTATCGTATCTGGTTATAGTATCTTATCATATCTGCTTATCATGTCTTTTCAATTTGTCCTCACTTCAGTTCATGTCTCCATCAAAATAGCTTCCTAATTTGTCTTTCTAATTTCCAAGTGTTACTGATTCTAACCTGTTTTGAACTTTGATTGAATGCTTTCTTTCAAAAATGTAAAAAGAGGTTCGGCACCTGTGGCTCAAGTGGCTAAGGCACCAGCCACATACACCTGAGGTGGTGGGTTCAAATCCAGCCTGGCCCTGCCAAACAACAATGACAGCTGCAACCAAAAAATGGCCGGGCGTTGTGGTGGGCGCCTGTGGTCCCAGCTGCTTGGGAGGCTGAGGCAGGAGACTCGCTTGAGCCTAGGAGTTGGAGGTTGCTGTGAGCTGTGATGCCATGGCACTCTACCCAGGGCGACAGCTTGAGGCTCTGTCTCAAAAAAAAAATGTAAATAGAGCCAGTGCTCTAAAACCATGAATGGCTCAGCATTGTCTGTGACACAAACTCCGTGGTATGTGAACGGGACCTTCAGGGTCCAGGTCTGTGTTCATGAGCAATAGATCTCGTAAGTAGTTTCAGCTCTGCCACACAAAGGTTGGCTATATATGCTGCAAAAATTAATACAATACCTTGATTGTACTAATTAACTTACATGTTAATGTATATTTATAACATTATATATAAAATATATGCAATTTATATATTTATATGATATATACTTAAAGGAAAATCACAAAAAAAATAAAAAGAGAGAGAGAGATGAAATACTCATAGATAATCTAGGAAAAACTTCAAGGTTCCTAAGCACCGTTTGACCTAATCTGCATTTATCTTTCAAACAGTAAAGCATTTGGGAAGCCAAAGGTGAATAGATGAATCCCATCCCAGGAACCCTGCAAAATTTTGAATTAAGCTTTTGGAGGCCTTAATTACATTGTTTACAACAATTTACCCACAAAATCCTGACATTTCAGCCTTGTTCCACTCTATACACAGTGTGTTTTAGGAACTAAATTCAAAACTATGCTGGCCATATACAATCTATCTGCTATTTGAAAAAAATTGTTTTCATAAACTTAGGAAGTCAGGCATAGCCAAATTATCAACCTACTTGCTAGGAAAGATGAGAGGCTTATCTCCCGGGTACAGTGAGGTTACTGGTTTAATTGTTTATTTAATTAATTTACATACAAACATAGCAGTTCACATTCTCTTCTGTGCTGATCTGTGAGGAAAAAAAAGTAAATTCATGATACGCATTTGCATCGTGGAGAGTAATGCCACCGAAGCTGCATTTACAGATAGGAGACTGTCATTTTCACGTGGGTGTGCCTGTGCCCGAGTCCAGTCTAGGGCAAGAGAGGTTCTTGTGACTGCCCTCCCTCTCCTCTGGGCCTGGGTGCACAGCCCCAGAATCCGGGGAAGGGCCACTGTGTGGTGCTGAAGGAACAGTAAAGAGGTTTGGCAACTCCTGAATTTTGACGTTCCTTATGCGTTAGGTGACTTCAACTGATTTATATGATAATCTGGCCGTGAAAAAGGAGAGTTACAAACACACTCTTGGTACAGGTGCCTGCAATGCATTGAATGTGGTGACAGCCAAGCATCTGATTTTTATATTCACTGAAAGAAGCCCTCTAGTCTTTCTGTGTCTCTGTATTGCAGAAGAGAGATGGACACATTCTAATCACCCAATTATTTTCAAGACGCAGTAGTGTTCTAGGAACTGTTTTGGTTTTCTCTGAATAAAAGAAGCTCTTAGGAAATCCACAGTATACAAGCGCTCAGTGGCAAAGTATGTATCTAGTGGCCACTTGATTAAAACATGTTTTTATTTTGAAAAAATAAACCCTTTGGGTGAGGAGGAGCGCTGGCTGTAATGACCATCACCCCAGACCTGACAGGGCTGGTCAGTTGCTCCCTTGGCTGACCCAGGCCCTTGCCTAACTCCCTGCCCCCCACCTCCCCGCCCCAACATGCACCCGTCTGTGTCTACACGTCCGTTTGAAGAGAACAGCCTGACCAGGACTTGAGCCTGTGCCTCTGTCCTTCACAGAAAGGTGGTGGTACCTCTAGACTGTCTAGACCCTACTAAGACTGTCTTCTGCTTTCATTTGACGTGACGATCAAATTGTGAAAGTTATACATGTTTCTAATTAACATATCTGCAAAAAATATCTAGAACCTGTAACACTTGATTTTTGAGTGATTTTCTCCTAACATACAACACAGACAAATGATCAGAATATCCCATATTTACGGCTGCGGAAGAAATTTGCATGGTGTTTTATCGTCCACAACAAGTTACTTCACTAACCAACTCATTCTCCTCTTGTGTTTTGCGGCTGTTTGTAGATGTGAGCTTACCACTTGAATACCTGTCTCTCCTGTTTTTCAATGTGAATACCTCCTTCTTTCCTCCTCTTTTCACATCAACGTTACTTACCTTCCAAAAGGAACTCCAATCGCTCCAATGAATATATTTCTTCTTTAGTTTCTCAAAAGTATCCATTTTAGTCCCTCCAATGTTCCTCTATTCAGCTACCTTATTTAGAAATCCTGTGTACGGAGGAAGGATAACTACAGAAAAATACCCATAATGACGAGAACATAATGAAAAGAAGGTATAATGATAAAAACAGGTATGCAAATCAGTTGGATAGATGACTCAGTTGTTTCTCATGCTTCATGTCACTCTTCATTCAAGATTCTATCACATTACGAGCTAGTATTAAGGAAGCAAGGAACATTTTAAAGTAAACCAAAAATATATGTTTGCAGTCAAGGTGGACATCAGATTCACCAAGGAGATGAGAGTGATGATGATGTGTGCGTGTGTTCACTGTGAGTCAGGACACCCACCTTTGTGCTTCATCTTAAATCCACTGAATCAGCATCCACATGGCATGGAATCTATGACCACGCTTTCACTGGAAACTGATTTTTGTTTGCATCTGTACTTCCTTAGATGTATTGGTTTAAAAGTTGCCAGTCAAGGGTGGCACCTGTGGTTCAGTGGGTAGGGCACCCGCCCCATATACCGAGGGTGGTGGGTTCAAACCCAGCCCCAGCCAAACTGCAACAAAAGAATAGCTGGCCTTGTGGCAGGCACCTGTAGTTCCCGCTACTCAGGAGGTTAAGGCAAGAGAATCACCTAAGCCCAAGAGCTGGAGGCTGCTGTGAGCTGTGTGATGCCACAGCTCTCTACTGTGGGCAATAAAGTGAGACTCTGTCTCTTACCAAAAAATAAAAATAAATAAAAATAAAAAATTGCCAGTCAAGAAAAAGAAAGTCCTTATTTTCATTGGCACCATATCTAATTGCATGGTCTATTCAACTTTAATTTTGCAAACTTGCAAAATAAGGTTCATTATATGTATAGTATACAAAGAATTTAAAAAATTATATGTAACATACAAAGCATCCTTGGAATGTATCCAGGATTAACTACATTGGCCTAGCAAGTGGAAAGGGCTTTTTTCTGTTTTGCCATTTCTTACTGAAAGTGAACCGTGTGACAGGCATTGGGCTAAGCAGAGGGGCACTGTGCTCTCATAAAGCCTTGATAGACCCTGTTGTCTCATGGAAAATATTTTATTCAATGTCAGAAATCATTCACTAATCACAATTTTGATGAATATTATCTACTTATCAAATTTATGTATCATGTCCATTGAAACAGAAGTTTAATTCAGCTATTTAAACAAATTATTTGACCTAGATTTTTATTTTTAAAATTTAATTGATTAGAATAATCTCCTAGAAAAGAGTGAAATGTGCTTAGTCCCTGAAACATCTACTTCTCTCTACCCAAGTCTCTCCTAATCCGATGGAGAAAAAAATTAGTATTTTGCTCAAAAAATCTGGTCATTGAAAGGCAATTAAGGATTCATAATGCATCAAGATGCTTAAGGGAATTCATATGTAAACAGCTCTTATAACACTACAAATCTTCTTTCAGCCTAATATAAAATGATGTTTGTAGTACTGATTTTTAAAAAAATTTTAAAAGGAAAGTGTTCTTATCTTCCATACACAAAGGAAATATAAGTTTAAATAATCTGAAATGGTGGAACAAGATGGTATAGTCATTAATCTTACAGAGATAAGTTTAAGGAAACTGAAATTTAGTTTTTCTTTGTGTAAGTTGTGTAAAATACCTCAACATTGTTAGTTTGGAGGCAGCTTTGCTAATATTATTTCTCTATTGTGCTTTCTGTGACCATGTTGTTATATCTGCTAGAGACAATCCTATATACTTCCTGGTCCCCCCAGAATCATCCACAGACATGCAGTGCTAAGCATAAATGTTTTATCTTCATAGAAGCTTCCTGCCCTTTCAGAGTTGGTCCTTCCTTATTATTCTATACTTTAATACCTATTCTTTCCTTATAGCATTTACCATATTTTCTAATTCTTTAACTAATATCTTTATTTACTTTTCTTTTGTCTGTTTTTACTAGAACTTTAGGAAGCAGGGTGTGTGTTGATTTTGCTAAACATTGTACCCTAGGGCCTATTACACTATATGTTTAGAACGTATATACAAGGAGGAATTGCAAGTAGCTGATCCACATTACCATTTTGCTGAAATTCCGGAATGAATAAACATAACGTAAGAACAATATTTTGGTGAGAAATAATCAATTAAAATGATCAATAATTATGTTAATATCAAGAACTATGTACGTAGTTATACTTATTTGATTTTGTAAGTTTGAACTTAAATATACACATATTTAAGTGGAAATATATACATATATTTCAATTAATAAATACCAACTAAATATTCTGAAGTGGAATAAAACCTATGTATATGTCCAGCTTTGGGGCATTCATGTTAACAACTATATGGATTTGGGAGTCACTATAAAAAGTAAAATTTTAGAAGCAAAGTTTTTAGAGGATTAATGGTGGTTATTTTTCTTCCATTGACTTCTTCCTAAACTAAAGAGAGAAAAAATGCCTCAGTCATGCTTGCTGGACACATAAGTTCTCCAATGACATCTTTGTAACTGCTGGATCTGTAGTAGACAAGTAGATTGCCAGTGTCATATTGCATTAAGAATTACAAAGTATGTTATAAAAGTTGTTAAATTGCTAGAAAAGAATCTAAATAAAATAGGTAAGAATCTAAATAAAATAAACTAGGTAAATTAATAGATAATGAAATATTCCATTGTTTATTTTAACAACTCATAGAACAGTATCATTTGTTAACTAGTTCATTTATCAGCATTTGATGTCTACAGAAGTTTCATGACAAACCAAAGGCCTAACAGTGTTTGATACATAGAATGAGCTCAAAGCACAACATTTGCTATCCTCACTCACTTCCAAAAATAGTTTGTGTTGTACAACAGTAGCCAGTCCACTCCTGAAGCACATGGGGTTATGAGAGCACACACTCAGTATTGGGGTGGCTATACATAACTAGGTTGGCTCAAGCCCTCCTTCAAAGATGAATTGCAAGTAGCTGATCCACCTTATCATTTCACTGAAATTCCAAAATGAGTAAACATATCATAAGAAGAAGTATTTTGGTGAGAAATAGTCAATTGAAATGATTAATAATTGTGTAAATATGAAGAGCTATGTAAGCAGTTATATTTATTCAAGATTTTTAAAGTGACTAGTTCGTAAGCTGAGAAAGGACAAATTAATCCCAAAGATAATTCGTTAATTTAACAGTAAAATGTCCTTGCAAGGGACAAGTGTTACATAAATAAGTAATAAGGCCCGCTCTTGGGAGGTTAAACCTCTAGGTTAGATTTACAATTGCTCTCTATGAGAAATGAAAGTTTCAACCACCTGACACCTAACTTAGAACAGATTCTCGTGTTAGCAGTCATATAGTCTTTGGTTCCTCATGTGAGAATATTTATAATTCAATGCTGACTCCACATAATGATCTGATGGAATGATTGAAAAGGACAAAGTGTTAGATTCATACAGCAGAGAATTTATCGGTAGGAGATCCTGAGCAAGAGAGACAAGATGGCAAAGAATTATAGGAAGAGAATACATATTGTCATAGAGCAAAGGGAACGACTACTCTGAATGGAAAAAAAAGTGCCATGGTGTCATAGCTCACAGCAACCTCCTTTTCTCCAAAAGAAGACACATAAATATAAAATAAATACATTTTTTAAAAATGTTATTTAAGAACATGTAATATGATATGTACCTTCAACAGATTTTTAAGACCATGATTATTGTTATCTCTAAGTGCAGTGTCGTATGTCAGGATGAACGTGTAACAATGGGGTCTATCCATACAATGGAATATTACTCAGCCTTATAAGGAAATAAGGAGATCCTACCATGTCCAGAAACATGATGAACATTAAGGACATTTGCTAAGTGAAATAAGGCAGCCACAGGAATCTTGTATTGTATAATCTCACTTATATGAGGAATCAAAAATTGTCAGACTCATGAAAGTAGATAATATAAAGGTGATTGTCAGGAATTGGGAAGTAGCTAAGAAATTCATGTTATTAATGGAAAACATTATATACTATATAAATATGTTACAGATATAATAGATGTGCTATAAAAATTAAGCCTGTTTTAAATTATTTATGTTAAATATATAATTTAATTTATATATAAATGTTTTATAAACCTAATTAATTATTAAAAATTTGAATAAGCATAAATATGAGCTTTGAGTAGTAGCATTACCTTACTTATTATAATTATCAAAAACAGATTAGATGCACTAATTAAGTCTAATTTGATCATTTGTTTATATTCTTTTTGTGTGTGTATAATCCCATCCCCTCAAACTATTATTTGGTTTTATGCCTATTCTTCCAGATGTTGTGATATGGGATCTTCATCCTTTAAATAAAGACTGTAATTATATAAAATAATTCCATAATTTCTAAATTTCTATAAAAAGATAATATATTCTTTAAACTGGCTCAATTTATTTGGCCAAATCTTGAAAATAACTTAATCTTAAATGTTTTTTTCTTCATGTGCATTAATTATAATTTTATTAAATTTGTAAAAACAAAATATAATTTTCCTGGAAGCTCTACACGATTTGATTATCCATGTCATTAATTTCCTTTAGGCTACTTTATTTTAGCATATCTTAATATTATTCCTTTTGATCATTCTGCGTAGCAAATATGTATGTTCAGTGATAATGATGACATGGACACTCCAGTATGGAGCATTATCAACACAGTTAGTCTTCTAAGACTAATTTAATGACTAATGATATGATTTTTAATGATAATGTTTCGTATGTGCCAAAAACTTGAGTTTGGTTAGGAAACTGTTGACTATAATATTAGAAAAGTAAGACTTCTCTTAAATCTCTAACATCCTAATGCATACATTCTATCCTTCAGTAGATAAAATTAATGTATTGGACAGACCACTGTGTTTAGAACTGTTAGATTTGGGTGCATATTCTCATTCTGCCACATACCAACTGATCCAGGCCAAGTTATTTAATCTCTCTAATACTGTCTTCATTTATAACATGAGGGCAATAATGCCTTCCTTACTGGAGAGCTGAGATAGTTTATACAAAATGCCTGACAGAGCAATTAAAATGGCAATTGTCATTTCTATGATATAAATTTCAGATCTCAGAATAATTTTGAAGATTTAATGGATTATGTAAATATAATGAAAATTATTCACCTATCCCTTACTCCTTTAAATTTTGATAGGCCAAAATTTTACTGGGTTTTGTAACTTATGGGGGTACAGGTGATATAAAAACAAAACAAAATAAAGTGAGACTTTGTTTAGCAGAGTGGATTTAACAGTGGGTGAAAAAAGAGAAGAAAAGCCTTAGGGGTTTCTCCACTAAGACCCATAAATAAAATTCAGGGCACTACAAATCACCTGACTTTTTATGTAGAATTCTATGTAAAGTGTACGTCTCTGAGATTTAAAGTGTCCGAAGTCAGAGATTTAATCATATTCTCAATGACATGTGTGACCTTCTCAAACAATTGCCTTAATTGTGTGTGTGATATTGTCTGCTTTGTCTTTCCCAGTGATGTGATATTGTCTGCTTTCCCAGTGTGTGATATTGTCTGCTTTGTCAAACATCAGATAGCAATATGAAGATGGGTTTCCCTCTGGCTTTTCTGTTCTGGCCCATTGCTCTATGTCCCTGTTCTCGTGCCAGTATCATGCTGTTTTGGTTATGATAATCTTGCAGTATAGCTTGAAGTCTGGTAAAGTGATGCTACCTAATTTGTCCTTTTGCTTAAGGTTGTTTTGCCTATTCAGGCTCTTTTCTGCTTTCAAATGAAGTGTAGAATTATTTTTTCTAGATTTGAAAAAAACGATATTGGTATTTTAAGGGGGATTTGCATTGAATCTGTAGATCACTTTGGGTAGTACAGATATTTTTAACAATGTCGATTCATGAACATGCTATATTTTTCCATTTGTTTGCATGCTATGCAGTTTTCTTCTTCAGTAACTCATAGTTCTCCCTGTAGAGGTCTTTACCTCTTTGGTTAAATATATTCTTAGGTATTTTATTTTCTTTGTTGCTATTATGAAATGTATTGAGCCGTTAACCTGAGATTAACAAATCTCAGATTGACTATTGTTGCTATATAGAAATGCTACTGATTTGTGTACATTGATTTTGTATCTTGACACTGCTGAATTTATATATTAATTTCAGGAGTCTGGTAGTAAAATCTTTGGGGTTTCCTAAATATAGGATTATATGGTCAGAAAAGAGTGATATTTTGATCTCTTCTGTCCCTATTTGGATACCCTTGATTTCCTTCTCTTGTCCAATTGCTCTAATTAAAATTTATAGCACTATGTTGAATAAAAGTAGTAACAGTGGACAATTTCTTCTAGTTCCATTTCTAAGTGGGAAGGATTTCAACTTTTCCATGTTCAGCATAATATTGGCTGTCAGCTTTGAGGCTTATTTTGTCTTAGTTTTATTTATCTATTTATTTATTTATTTTGAGACAGAGTCTCACTTTTTTGCCCTGGGTAGAGAGTACCGTGGTGTCATAGCTCACAGCAACCTCAGACTTTGGGCTTAAGAGTCTTGCCTCAGTCTTCCCAGTAATTGGGATTACAATGCCTGACTATTTCTTAGAGACAGAGTCTCTCTCTTGCTTAGGTTGGTCTTGAATTCCTGAGCTCAACCAATTCACTTGCCTCACCCTCCTGGAGTGCTAGGATTAGAGTCGTGAGCCACAATGCCTGTTCTTGAGGTTTATTTTGTTCAGAGTTCATATCATAGAAGGATACTGAATTTTGTCAGATGCTTTCTCTGCATTTATTGAGATAGTCACATGCTCTTTGTTTTTGCTTCTGTTTATGTGGTAAATCACATTTATAGATTTGCATATGTTGAACCATCCTTCCATTCCTGGGATAAAGCCAAATTGGTTGTGGTAGATTAGTTTTTGATATGTTGCTGAATTCAGTTTGCTAGAATTTTATTGAGAGTTTTTGCATCTACATTCATAAGAGGTATTTGTCCGTAGTTTTATTTTTAATACACACCGAGGAAAAGAGTTCCTATCCAATAACTAGTGCTACGAAAATTGGATAGCCACAAGTAGATGATCGAAATAGGATCCACACCTGCCACCTCTTACAAAATTAATTCACAATGAATAACAGACTTAATCCTAAGACATAGAACTATAAGATTTCTAGAAGAAAATGTAGGGAAAACTCTTCTAGACATTGGTACAACAACAAAACTTAAATAGGAGCTGATTAAATTAAAAAGCTTGCAAAACTCAGAAAAAAATCAATACAGAAAATAATTGACCTACAGAATGGGAGAGAAATTTGCATACTGCACATCTTATAAAGGGCTTATAATGAGAATCTATAAAGAACTCAAGCAAATCAACAATAAAAAAAGTCAAATAACCCCTTAAAAAGTGGGCAAAAGACATGAACAGACGCTTTGCAAAAAAGACTAATAGCCAATAAACAACATTACTGGTCATCAGGGAAATGCAAATAAAAAGCACAATGAGGTATCACTTAACTCCAGTGAGAATGTATTTTATCAAAAAATCCCAAACAGCTACTGGCATGGATGTAGAGAGAAAAGGACAGTTGTACACTGTTAGTGGGACAGCAAACTTGTACAACCTCTATGGAAAGTCATGTGGAGATACCTCACGGAACTAAAAGTAGACCTACAATTTGATCCAGCAATACCACTATTTGGCATTTACACAAAGGAAACAAAGTTATTTCATCAGAAAAACACATACACTGTAATGCTTATGGCAGCACAATTCAGAATTGCAAAGATGTGGAACCAATTCAAGTGTCCATCAATACACGAATTGATTAATAAATTGTGTTACCTGTACACTATGCAGTACTACTCAGTCATTTTAAAAAATGATGAACCAATGCCTTTTGTAACTACCTGGCTGGAACTGTAGACCATTCCTCATAGCTCACAGCAACCTCAGACTCTTGGGCTTAAGAGTGTTGCCTCAGCCTCCCCTAAGTGAATTTTTATAAGAATGGAAAAACAAATACCATATGTACTCACTATTAAATTGGAACAAATCGATCAACACCCACTTGTAAATTTGGCAGTAAAACTCAATGGAAAATAAGCACGTAGGAGCGGGGAGGAGAGGAGGAGTAAATCTGCCCCTACTGGGTATAATGCACGGTATCGGGTGATAGCCAGCCATGCTTATAACTTTGGCACAACTATACCAAAGCCATTCATGTAACCAAAACATTTGTACTCCTGTAATATTCTGAAATAGAGTAAAAAATAAAATTAGTACTTCCTTTCTTTTTTTACTTTACCATTTATATAATGGCCAAATAAATACGTGTTGTTTTCAGTAGTTTTGCCTTTTTCCCAGTGGTAAATAAATGATATAATATAATACACAGGGTGAGTGTTCATGAAAAGGAATGCGATGTAATTGTCTCTTTAGTTACATCTTCTTTTGTGTTCCCACCTTAGAAATCAAATGACAAACAATGTCTATCTAAGAAATTCAAAGTTAAGGTCATGATTAAAAAACAAGATAAATGAAAAGTAATGAAAGCTTTAGCAAGGCATTTCAAAATCATGTGAAGTTATGCTTTTATTGCTTTGATCTCATTACAATGTCTCATAACCCCACAAATTTCTTCCCTCGTCTGCTCCCAGTGGCAGAGGTGAATTCATAAAGGAGAATTGGCTCTGTGTTTTCTTTTGTCGAAGGAGCTTATGTTTTGCGACTTGAGCTCCAGATGCCGTTTTCTGTGTAAGTCAGATGGCACCTAAAAAATCTTGTTTTCTGAGCTGGTAAAAGAGAAAGCCTTTTGATAGGACCTTGGCAATAAGTAAAAGACTTAGAATTTGAAGCTACAATTTTCCACTTTCATGGTCTTTTGTTCTACAAAGGAGAGCTTTTCCTTGATTTGTGGAATTAGTCATTTCTAAATGAAATTGGAAAAGAAATGAAAAATTAGAGAGAACCTAAAAACTAATTAAGGCAGTCACTTTCTAATCCTGCTAACAAAATTTTTGTGATTTATTTTTAATTTAAATTCTTTGAACTTTTTAATCTTTGTCCCATAGTACTTTATATTTGCTTTATATTGTCAGTGATTTAACTTTCCACAAATTTATCAGCATGGATGATCATAATTATTTATATTCATCTTTAATATCTACATATATTTACTGAATGCCTTCTGTTGACAATGCAGTAGGCATTGGCCATACCTGGTCCTTGACCTCATGGTCTAGCTGGAGAGATAGTCCTTCATTAAATAACCAAATGCACACAAAGTATAAAATTGAAATTGCAGTGGATGCTAGACAGGAGTGGTAACTGATGTCAAAAATATATAAAATTAGAAAACAAGACTGTCTTGAAGACGTCACCACTTAGGCTGGGATCTGAAGGGTAACAGTTAATTGAATAAAGAAAAAGGGGAAGTGTCCCCAGAACAAGGAAAGCATTTACAAGGGCCAGCATACCACGGGCAAAGATCACAGCATGTGTGGAAGCCTGGAAGGCCAGGAAGATTGGGTCAGAGTAACCCAGTCAAGGATGATGCAAGATGAAGCTGCAGGCCCATGCCGGGCAGTGCGGCAGGTCAGTAAGCTGGCTTCACCCTAAGAGCAGTAAGGAATTTTAAAGATGCAGGTGGTATGCTTATGTCATATTTGCATCCTCAAAAGCCCAGCCTAAGTATAGAAAATGGAATGGGATGAGAATAGATGTTGGCAGAAAACTTAAGAGGCTACTACATATTTCAGTGTCCTAGGAGAGAGATGGTGATAAATAACATGGCCTAGAATCATGGTCATGGTGTTTGAGTGTAGAAAGAAGTGTTTGTGTACAAGATTTACATAGTCAAGATTACTGATGAATTGAATGTGGGATGAGAGGGGAAGAAGGCTGTAAAACCAACTTAGCTTTCCAACTAGCAGACTCTGATGAGTGGGTTCCCTTTACTAGATGTAAAGAACAGCGGTGTGGAAGCAAGTTTGGGGAGAACATGAGAAAAATAGTAAAATTTATTTCATCCATTATGAGTTTAAGGTCTTTAGAATACCCAAGAGAAGATGTCCTCCAAGCTTTGAATAAGTGATTTGTGGCTTACAGAGTAGTCAAAGTTGGAGATACATGTTTTTATGCCCCTGAAACTGTAAATATGAAAGATTTTCCCAGTGATAGTGGATAAAATAAGAAAATCTAGAATAAAGCCTGGGGAACTCCAAATGTAGGCAAAGGAAGGGCCTCTAAAACAGGCTGAGCAGGAGCAGCTTTAGAGTGAGAAGACTTGGTCAGGGCCGTGGCTCAGAGTTTATGAAAGAGGACAAGGGGTCAGCATGTAGAGTGTGCTGAGAGGTCAGGTGAGAAGATTGCAAAATGCCCTTTGGAAATGATGATGTAAATGGCAGAATTGACCTTACGAAGGACTATGTCAGTGGAGTGTTATGCACGGAAACTTGATTGGCACAGTCTGAGGTGAGAATTTGGAGACAGCAGGTACGGACAACTGACTTAGAAGCCAGGCCATGAAGGACAAAGAGTGTTAGCTGGAGGGGAACACAGATTGGTGTTTAGGTTTGTTTTCATGTTTTGATTGCACAGGCTTTTGATTGTTTAAAACATGATGGGAAGGGGGTGGTGCCTGTGGCTCAAAGGAGTAGGGTGCCAGCCTTGTACCCCAGAGGTGGTGGGTTCAAACCCAGACCTGGCCAAAGACTGAAAAAAAAAAAACAACATTATGGATAGGAATTAGGTGAAAGGACAGGGTTGAATACAATTTAGCAAAAGAGTCGTCTAGTTTATGATTTCCAGAATGTAGGTGGAGATGAAGCCCACAGCCCAGACTGCAGGGACAGCTTTATCTAAGCAAAGGGTCACCTCCACCATAATAGGCTCTGTGAGGTACATATGCAAGTTGGCTTGTAAGGTGATTTATATGAACATAAAGGTGGGGGGGGGGAAGATAGGGAAGATGAAGAAATCCCTGTCTGAAAGCTTCTATTTTCTTTTTTTTTTTTTTTAATTGAATGGTAACTGTGTACATTGATGCACTTTGTGGGTACAGTGTGGTGTTTTCATACACAATCCAAGACACTTCCATCAAACTGGTTAACATAGCCTTCATGTAACTTTCTTAGTTATTATGTCAAAACATTCATATTCAACTCATAGAAAGATTCACCTGTACCCTTGCAAGATGAACCACAGAAGTGAACCCTCGAATCCCTCTAAGCTTCTATTTTCTTTGTATAGCAGGAGGTCAGATCATCTACTGACTCTGAGGGATTTGGAGGTAGGAGGTGTCACAGTCGTAATGAGATTCAAGAAGCTTTCAACTGGTTGTGAGGAGTTGGAGAGTTTTTCAGGGAGACATAGTAAAGTATAAACAAGGAATTTCAGGGCATTTGGGGGGGGTTGGTAATAATTACTTCATAATAGAACCAATCTTATCTGTTGTGACACTTTCTCAAGCAGTGGTCTGCTGCCCTGAAAATTCAGATATGCAACAGCTTCATTCAGGCTTGTGGTTCAACCATCCAAGTGCAATGACAAAACACAGAGGCAGGAACTTCAGAAAAATAAAATACTATGGAGTAGCAGCTTGATAAGAAGGCTGGTATATCAGGAAACAGGAAGAGCATGAGAACGGAAAGTCCAAATGTGGACTTAGAAATGGTTGTTGGGGATATAGTTGAATAATAAGGATGGATTTGGAAGTGTGGTCTTTAGAGACATCAGCATGTCCAAGCTGTGACTATAGAGTGGATGGTGGACTTCGAACAAGAAAAAAGAGCACTGAGGATAAAGAGGTCATGGTGTAGATGGATCATTAAGATGACTATTGTCATGAAACAGATAAATAGCACTGTTGGGGTCAGAAGAGAAGACTGTGAGCCTACTGCCCACAGGCTTCAGTGAAAGAGGAGCAGTGAGCAGGATGTCGGCCGTTTACAATGAGAGGGTGGTAAATATGACAATGTTTATTTCAAAATGAGAAGAATGAGGGAGCTTTAATGGAGAGCAAGCAGAATGGTAGTTTCTCTTCTGACCATGAAGTTCATGGAGTGATGAGGAAATAGCCAACACTTAAGAGACTGGTGTCTTGAGAGGCAATTCAATTAAAACCTGGAGAAAAGGAATGTTTTGAGAAGAGGCAGAGGATATGGGTGCTTTGCAGGTTTGGGAGTGGCAAATGCAGAGGGTGACACACAGGGATGGGAATATGGAGGAGGGATTAGAGCTGGGCTGGGTAAGGATGGCCAGAGCAATAAGGGGATGGTACAAGTATGCTCGATTTGAAATGTTTCAACTGTACCCAAAGATATCAGAAAGGAATTACCTAACCACAACTAAATATTAATTCATTTTGTTTTTAAAAATGAATATTATGGCATGAATCTATTTTATCAGTCAGGATTCACAAAATGTGAATAAAAATGTCTCCTGTGCAAATATACTTTCAACAGATACTCCTTAACAGAAATGTGACCAAATCTGAGTTCATGGATAAATCTGACTTTTAATTTAACTGAGCGTACTTACTATTGGGCTGCTGTCCTCATCAACATATTCTTGAGCGAAGCAGATCATGAATGTCATTTATAATTGTGTAAGACTAGCTCTTATTAGAGAATAAAGACCAATAGTATGGAAACAATTGTACAACAAAGAACAATTTCTTTCTGATGGATACCTATAAAATCGTGGGGTCAGGAGGCTTCCGGAGCTAAAGGGTAGCCAAGTGAATGGTGGTAAAACTGGGGAGACGACATTTTATGGTCATTTTGAGTAAGCTGTAATTATGGAGGACACGCCTAACATTGCTTTTCATGTTATGAGTTTTTCCAAAATATTCTTGCATGATAACATGCAACTCATGTCAGACTGCTGAGAATACGACTGGCAAAGCCAAGGCTTGGCAGAGCAGACAGTGAATAAGGCTGAGGTCAGAAATCTCTGCCTCAGAGTCGCTGCCTTGGCCTGGTTAGTTACGTCCTCTGGACCTCAGTTTCGTCATGAGTAAAGAAAAGATCATGATGGCTACTGGGAGGATTGTGTGGAAGATGGAAAGAAACTAGGCAGATAGCGAATGGCAAAGTGCCCGACACCCAGGAGCTGCTCAGTAACCTCCCATGGAGGCCGTGCAGTGTGATCCCTGGGCCTGGGCGGGGACACTGAGCTGGGGTTCAGAATCAGTCTGTTGCTGCCACCTGTGTAACTTTGAGAACACTTCTCAGCACACCTGAGATTCAGTGTTCTCTGTAAATACACGGGCCATGAATGTTTTAACACAATAACTGAGGAAATGACACGAAGTCTATGTTAACCAGTTTGATGAAAATATTTCGGGTTGGATATGAAAACACTACACTGTACCCCATGTTTGCATTAATGTATACAGCTATCATTTAATAAAAAAAATATGAAATGTCTGATTCCATATCAAAAGTTTAGTTTATTACATTTCGAACAAGAAATAGTACAGTTAATTAAAGTATTGCCTAAACTATCAACCCGGTTTTGCCTTCTTAACACTGGCTGTGTGTGCCAGCAGCAAAGAAGCCTGGAAAGAGAGTGGTGATGAAATCATGAAAGGCCTTTTATATTTTTCCTGCAAAAAGTGGTCCAAAAACCTGGATGCAGTGGTCGTCAGTGGATTCACGGTCTGGTGAACCTGGTGGATGACAGAGCATTTCCAAGTCCAGCCTCTGTAGTTGGAATTGTTTATGTGACAATTCCATTTAACATTGTTTATGTGACAAGTTGTGGAGCGTTGACTTGGGAGAAGATTGGCCTGTCTCTGTTGACCAATCTCGGCTGCTTAATCACAGCATCCTCGTCATATCACCCAATGGGTTGCAGGAGAGATACCCTCTAATTGATTGACCAGGTTTCGTGAGGCTACTGGATACAGCTCTGGATCACCCAATACAGGTCTTTAGCTTTTTTGATGAAGATTCGGTTTTAGACTGTGTTTTGGCACTTCGTCTGACCCAACCATTGTGCTGCATGCTTATAATTGTCAAAAAGCCTCCATTTCTCATCACATGTAACAATACAGTGTAGAAATGGGTCACCTTTATGTGTGACAGCAAAGAAAGGTGAACCTGCAAACAATGTCTCTTCTCATGTCCGCTTAATTCATTGGGAAGCCATCTGTCCACCTTGGTCGGTTACCTTGTTAATTTGTTTCAAATGTTTCAAAATTCCAATATTGTTGGAATAGTAATGTCAGACTGTGCTGCTAATTCACAGTGAGGTTGAGATGGATTCATTTCTACTGCAGCTTTCAGCTCCTCCTTATCCACCTTGGTCTCAGATCGCCCACTTGGCTCATGGTCAAGATGAAAATCCCCAGCATGGAACAGCTCAGACTGTGAAGGTCCTGTGCAATTTAACTGCGTCCTCCCCAAATACTTTGTTGATATTTCGGGCCATCTGCACTGCATGGGTTCCATGACGGAACTCATATTTGAAAATAACACAGATGTTTGACTTTCCCATGATGTCACAAAAATTGCTCCAAAAAAATTAGGAAGAATGAGGATGTATTTTCATAATAAAAATAAAACCAAAAGTGTCAAAGTAAAATGTCAAAGGTATGAACTGTCAAACTTAGTACTTAAGAAAATTGGACATTTCATATTTAATAACCTGATAATAGCACTACTTATCCCAAAGGGATGTTGTTGCTGGCACTAAATTAATGTATGCTTTTTAGAGCACAGACATAGAGCACAGATGCATAGTAGGTATCCAGTAAATATTTATTTGTAAAAATTCTATTAAATATGTGAAATAATTTTAAAATTGTATTAACTAATAAGATTATTTAGATTTATTAATTATTTATTATTCATAGTATCATTATGAACGTTTTGTCAGGGTATCCGGTCAAGATGGGAAATGTATGAAGGTAAAAAGTTTTAGTTGAACTTCATGCTATTTTTTAAATCACAGTAAGGAATGAAGTACTATCTTGGGTAGATTTTTTAAAAAATCACACTAAGGTTTTATTTCACTCATCTAATATGGTCTAAATGCTTTTTTAAAGATCAGTGTAATTTATGGTAATGATTTGCCAAAATGTTCACCTAGGACAATATGAAACGTAATCTTCTGCCTATGGATCTGCTCAGGTTTTTCCCTCTTCTCGGCCAACTTTTCGATGCCTTCGCAGCAGTGTAGATGTAATTACCAACATCTGGTTCCACCGACGTCTCCTTAATTTTACAGTTACTGCTCAGGCTCCAGACATTCTTTTCAGAAGGACCGTTTTATTGTTCATTTAGTAGAAATGAGGCAACTGTGAGCGCAATGCGGTTGCTGTGAAATCAGTAATTTCAGGCAGCCCACGGAGACAATGTTTGCTCCTTTGTTCTTGGTAAATACATGTGCATTTCCCTTGAACAGATTACTTGGGAGATAGTATTTACTTTTTTCCAGACACAAAAAAGGGAAATGGAGGAAGTTGAGATTATTGAAACAGACGTGTGGTGTTTTTGTTTTCCCTGCTTGGCTTATTTTCTCCTGTTTCTGTCTTAATTATGAAGCACAGAGTTCTCACAATTTTTCTATGAGGTAAGAGAGAGATCTTTTTCTGATGTATCTCTTATGATATTTTGATATATAATCTGCATAGAACAAGTATTAAAATTACTAAAATTTTGTAGAAGACTTAGAAATCCCTAAAATTTATGACACCTTTGAAGAAAGCAGTCTGACCTTAGGGGACAGCAAAAACAGACATATAATCTATTGCAGAATGCAAAGGCGTTGGGCTTGGTGTGTCGTACATTAGGGTCCTAGTGTCTCTTCTAGAAGGCTGCGTAATTCTCATTGAAGGATTTCTTCTCTTTAAGCCTCTCTACAGTGGCACCAACAGTGCTCAGGAAGCTGTGTTGTGAGTATTGAATGCAACATTGGGGATTATACGGCCAGCACCGCGCATTACCCATAATACCTGTGCTGCCAACATGTCTCCTTTCATTAATAAGAAAATAGAGCTCGTAGCTTTACTTGGTGATTTTCTTGATCTGCCCCCAAAGAAGTTTCATTCAAAATTACAGTTTGGTAGCTTTTAATAAAACTATATTTTCTTTATAAATATCTACATTGATTCTTCCTAGGCTCTTGGGGAGTCTTCAGGTCTTATTCTGAATGGAGAACTCATTGTGGGGATTTGTTATGATACCTGTAAAAGCAAAATATCTAAATTGATTCTGGCTTTGAGGAAAACATCTTAAGATATATTCACACATGATTTGAGGCAGAACGCCAGCTGGTATGCTGTCATACTCATGTTGCATTGCTTTCTGGGCAAATAAGTCAAACCTATTTTCATTACTTATGGATATGTCAGAAGTTGGCCATTGTGGCCTTTTCATTCTATCTTCATGTTTTGTAAATGATGCTGACCGTTTCCTAACGCAGATACACTTATTCAAACTCAAAAGAAGAAGAAAAATTTCTTTATCTTACATTTGTATCTTGTCTTTCTTATAATAAGAATAAAATTCTAAAAAGATACTGACATTTACGTGGTATAATATTTTGAGATAATTTTAACTTCTATATGTAATTTGAACACCTCACAGTCTTAGAGTGCTGATGGTTTGTTTTCCACAGACCAGAAAATAAATGGTTTGCCCAAAGTCGCGTGATATGTAAGTTTTAGAAACACAAATGGATATTCAGGTTTCTGACTTGTAGTCCATCTCAATTTTTATTGTATTATGTGGCAAAGTTTCTTGACCTTAAGTGATCGGTAACTATGGCAAATAATTTTGTAGGCATGCTAAGAAAAGTTTTTTAATATTATTTTCTGGCTTCTAGGACATGTAGTGTCCCCAGTTAATTGAGTCACTTTATTGGTTTATCTTTGATTGATATTGCTTAATAACCAGAATCTTGTATATAACAAAATTAAGTGACTGAAAGTAATTTATGTATTCAAATACCAGTGGATATAATGCCATTTCAGTTTTTGCTCTTTAATTTCTTTCTAAAAATACAATTGATGGCAGGAAGTTTTGTAGATGCCAGAAGTATACCTCACTCTAGTATAACATTCTGGTTGTGTTAGCAAAAATGCGTGCTGTACTGTGATTGCCCTGAGGAAATTTGGGGGCAGAAAGCTCATGTCATGAATAATAATTCTTATTTACAGACAGCCAACAAGGATAATAAAGTAGTTTAGCATCATTGAGGCAAGATGGCCGCTAACATACAAAGAAATTGAAATAAATATCTGTGAGTAGAGTCAGTATTTGGGGGTTGGGAAAATAGGGGTTTGAATTTCAGCTGCCCTGTGATGGGCGCCGGGAGGGTCCCTCCCCTTTGGGCCTTGTGTTCTTCTTTGTACCTGCAGACAGTGGTGTAGCGGCAAAGACGTGGGCTGACAAATCAGCTTGATGGTGTTCAAGACTCAAATCAACCAGCAACCCATCATGTAACTTCAAGAGAGATTAAGTGCATAATTCCTGATCCCCAAAGCTCTAAAATCCCTGCTTTTTTCAATTTATTTGGCTGCATTACACTACGTTCCTGAGCCAACAAGCTGCAGGTCGTCTTCACTTTTCCTGTGTAGTTCTATGTTTTGCTGCCGGCGTTGCCCTATTCCCTGTTGTGATGCTATACCTCATGTATCATGTTACTTTCTAAAATCAATTAAATAATAAAAATTCTTATTTCTAAAGCTCATTTAGCTCTAAAAGTTGTGAGTGAGACCCAGAGGACCTATTACCTATTATACATAAGATTTCTAAGCCTTGGTCTTTTCATTTATGAAATGTGGATCAGACTATATTTGAGTGTACTAGTCAAGGTTCTCCAGAGAAATAGAACAAATAGGGTGTGTATATGTGTGTGTGTGAAATTTAAGCTGGTAGTTCATGCTGTTATGCTATTATGGAGGCTCAGACCTCACCTCAGAACTCATCATCTACTGTCTGTAAGCTGGGAACCCAAAAAGCCAATATGTGATATAGATTCCCATCAGCCTTACGTTCTAAGAACAAGGAGCACCAAGGGCAGGAGATCAATGTTCCAGCTCAAGCATTCAGGCAAAGTTCATTCAACTGCTCTCCATCAATTTTGTCTATTTAGACCCTCAACATGGGTGACACCCACTCACACCAGGGAGAGCCGTCCGCTTTACTCAGTCTACCAATTCAAATGCCCATCTCTTCTGAAAGCCTCCTCACACACACACCCAGAAATAATGCTTACCTGACTATCTAGGCATCCCATGGCCCATTGAAGTTGATGCATGAAATTAACCAGCACACTGAGTTACTAAATGTTGTGGAGATAAAATGTCATAACCCATGTACAGCCCAACGTCTAGTAAATGGTAGGAACTAAATTCATATGAGCCATTATCCTTATACTAAAGCTTTTTTGTAATACTCTTTTGTAATAATTTTTCCTGGGCTTTTTCTTCACTCATAACGAACTGAATTCCCTTCTTCCTCCCAATATACACTTTCAGTCAAGGCATCAGAAATTTAATTCTGCCATGTTGCTTTTCTTAACACTGAAAATATTTAGAAAACTTTTTTTAAATTAAAACATCTCCAAACAACATGTTTAGTAGTACTGAATATCTTAAAACTTGGCTCTGTCTGTAGTATAAATGATAATGTTATTTTGGCAAATGAGCAGAATTCATAAAATTAGACAAAACACATTCTGAGTATTTGAAAAAGTCAACAAAGGAACAGCTTCAGATATGACCAAATTAAAAGCTAGAGATCTCGTCTGTTGTGTCCTGTAGAAGAAAGAGAGGAAATCTGACAGATTGTTAATAAGACCACCCCATACTGCAGTGAATCTTCCTTAAGCTAACCCAAATGTAATAACGCCAACACCAAACTCTCAAGAACACCCATAGCCACATCATGGCCTGGATAACCTCACCTGAGTCACCACTGCTTAAAGGTTTACTCAAGAAAATTTGGTGTTTTGTTTGTCTGGTTTTTGAAAGAGACATGAAGAAAGATGACTTCAAAGTGACTTTTTGAGGATTGGTGGAAATTACTTTAGTTGTCAATATGGTATATTTATGTTCTACTGCAATAGTAGAAAATATCAAATACCCAAATACGTACATTCCATTAAAACACTAACATCTCAGACTGCTAAAAGTAATAACACAATCAAAATTATCTTAGTGGCACCATTTACAACAAACAATAGCAAAAAAATTCCCAGAAGAGAAAAAAAGTGAGGTTTTCTAAAAGTTCCTGAACCTGAAATATTACAGAATAAGAAGATAAATATCATTAAAAATCTATAGCATTTCTTTTTTTTTTTGGCCAGGGCTGGGTTTGAACCCACTATCTCCGGCATATGGGGCTGGCGCCCTACCTTTTGAGCCACAGGCGCCCCCCAACATCTATAGTATTTCTTCTTTATTCTTCTTTATTATTTATGCAAGACCAATCAGCCCTTAACATTTAAAATATTTTGTTTTAAAGCATTTTTAGTTTGACTGAAAACCAACCATATATAATGGTCATATGTCATATGTGTGTGTTTACTTGAACTGTACGTGCATATGAATATGTATGTATGTAATGCACATGATATGTGTTATATAGAAGGAAACAAAAAATTATATCCTTTGCACATAATAATATCCTCAGCAGATACTATTTGCCTCATACAGTTCTGGATTTTAGTACAAATTGTGATCTTTTCTCTGACTTTTTCTGAAATCATGGAGGACTTCATAATAGAAGAGGGTGAGCCAAAAATCAATTTAACATTTTCAATTCTTGTGGAAATTTTCTTTTACCGAAGAGATAGGCAGAAATGGTATTTATGACTAAAATGCTTTTTTGAAATAAATAGAAAAAGTGTGAACTATTATAGATGCCATTATAAAATGCAAATGTCACGGCAGAGTGGATTAAATGTTGAGGTCTCAGCTGGATTTTTCTTGGACCTATTGCTTTATAAAGGTCAATGCTGGTAAAAGGGGGTTTTATCTTAGCATTAGGAAGGCATTTTGCATAACCAACAGCTATGCCAGCCTGACACAAATCATGACCCTTGTTTATAGTTTTCCAGAGACTACTGAATGAGGACTTAACAACAATGAAGCATTTTTTAAATTAAAAATCAAAATCATGTGTTGTTAATTGTCATGTACAAGGTAGGAGTTGATGAAAAAAGAGAGGGAGGGTGGGTTAAGAACTGAAGCTGGGAGTCAGTTGCAAAGATGCGAGCAGGGAAGACCGAGGCAGGAGGGAGGAGAAGGAAGGCTTGCTGAACTGGGGGTGAGATGGTACAAGTGGTGCTGGGGATTGAAACCCCAACTGTGTGGTGGTGGACGGCATAGGCTAATCAGACCTCCCACAGAGCAACGGGTCTCATTTTCTCTCTGAGAACTAAAGTGGATTTAAAATGTGTTCCCATGTGTCCTTGCCCTCATATGCCAATTTCCAGAACCCAGGCCCCATTTATACTCACTTTACCATTTTGTTCACCAATATGAAAGCACATACATTGAAAAGGCATTTTAATTGATACTTAACATTTGGAATTTTATTTTGGCAGCAGCATTTCAAATTCAGGCTGCAGAACTTCCACTAAACTAGGTCAATCAATCCGGGGCAGGACTGCCAATTGTGTGCTTGAATCACAAATGCTTATCTAGGAGGGCCAGGTAGTTACCGCGAGAAGCCGGTGATTAGTGAAATGGACATGCTATTTCCTGTGAGCCCATGTACTATTGGCTTTTGGTTTGCTGTGGTTTTTGTTACAATGACATTGCCTCGTTGGAGGTAAGCTAATGTCACTTAGTATCTGCACATAAGTAATTTTTTCTCTCAAAATATTATGTCACAAAATAGCACAGCAGAAAGGTAGCAATGCCAGAAATGCCTTCAAGAGGCTAAAGAACACATACAAGGAAGGAGCTTGATTTGTCCTTTTATTAATCCAGATAGCCAAGAATTATCACAAGAGAGCCGATCCTGAAATTCAAAAGCAAAGGTTGAAAAAATTACTGTTAGAAAAGTGTTAAGCCTTTGCACACAAATATAACACTTTTATAATAAAAGTAATAAATACTTATTGGAGAAAATACGAAAAAGCATAAGAAGCAAAAAAAAATTACCTGTGATTTCACTATTCAAGTTAGTTAAGCACAATTAAATTTACATGTATTCATCTCCCACTATTTGCGCTCTCAATATTTTTAGTTATCTGGAATAATTCAATGTAAAAATGCTATACTTTTCTTCCTTACATTGAAACAGAAGCATTTTCATAAGTTCATTATACATTTTTCATTAACTTTATTTGAGTAGTGAAATAATATTTATTAAATGGATACGTCAAATCCTATTTAACAATGCCCTTATTGTAATACATTTGAATTATTTCCAGTTTGAGACTTCCATGAGCATCTTTGGGTGTAATAATTCTTTTGATAATTTTAAATTATTTTCTTAGAATAAATTTTAAAAAATGAATATATAAGGCAATAAAAGGGATAAGGATTATAAAAACCTTTTGTAAAAAGTATTAAATTAAATATTTTCCCAAATGGCATTTTACAGACCCACAAAATGTGGGTCTAACTACACTATATGTCCATGAAGACTAACAAGTTCATGAGCTCTTCCTAGAACAAGTGCTACATACCTCCATGCTGAGTATCACGTGGTCACCTTCAAAGTCCTCCCCTTGGGAAGCTATGCACTGAGGCCAGCGCCTAGTCTACCCTTCAAAGCAATTTTGGAACTCCTTTTCTGGCATGGCCAGCAGAGCTGAGATCACGTACAGCACGCACATGTAACAATAATGAATGACACTTGGCCATGTTCCGCCACACGTCGGCACAAAGCCAGCTGTGAGACACTGATGTACCAAGGTCACGGAAGCTTAGAGCAGCTCCTCCAGTGCTGCCAACACAAACGCACAGTGGCAACTTCGCAAACTGGTCAGACCCCGTATCATATAAACATTTAACCAACGGTTATAATTTATTTTCCATTTCCTTTTAACAGTGATAACTTTAAAAAATGTTCTTTAGTGATTTATTTTTTTCTCTCAGTATATAGTCTGTCTACACATTGACTCACTTTACTGCTGGGGTCTTCATGCTATTCCTTACCAGATTACAAAAATGTCAGCAAATATTGTGCTATGCTTGTTTTAGAGAACTCAAGAACTTGAATTTAAGAACTCAAGTTCTTAATAACTGAGAAAATGACATGAAGGCTGTGTTGAGCAGTTTGATGGAAGTATTTCAGATTGCATGTGAAAACCCCACACTGTACCCCAGAAGTGCATTAATGTACATAGTTACCGTTCAATAAAAA
>NW_003852480.1:7710280-7736262 GCF_000181295.1 Otolemur garnettii | reverse complement strand
CTCCTGGGCTCAAGGGATCCTTTTGCCTTAGCCTCCTGAACAGCTGAGATTATAGGCCTGGATAATTTTTTGGAAGTTAGCCAGCATCTCACTGTGTTGCTCAGATTGGTCTCAAATTCCTGTCTTCTAGCTCGCCTCCCCCATCTCCCAAGTGCTAGGATTATAGGTGCAACCACCGTGTCCTATTTTTAAGTCTAGATCATTTTCTTTGATCCTGAGATTTTTCACTTTATCTCCTTAATCTATCTGGGATTTAGTTGGTTGAGCAGTGTTTCATTAATCAGAATTTTTTTTTATTGTGAGTAATCACATTGTTTTGGATTAAGGTGATGGGTTTATTTGTCCAGAAAATTGGAAGGGAAACCTGTTACCCAGACGTCAGAATATCTGGGACTGAATACTACCACGATGCTTTCTCCCATCTCCCCCACCAAATGCTGTTTTCATTTTCTCCCTGAAGGCAGAAATAGGTGACCAGCTATTCATATCCTCACAGCTCTGCCCCCAGAAAGTGCCCCCTTGCTAAAACATTCTTCAGGAGGATGTCACTTGTCACAGCATAGGTTACATGTCCGCCCCGGGGGCCAGTGTGTGTTATGATACCAGTATTAGCAACCCCACTTGACCACATGCCTGAGTGGGAGGGGAGTAAGGGTGGGTTTCTACTGATCAGTAGGAAATGGAGAGAAGCTGGGTTGACAAAAAGGAACTGGCTCTCTGAGTAGGGGCGAGACCTCTTCAGTGTTCTATCTGAATTTGTTTCCCTGTTTGGGGGTTATGGGGTTGCTAATAATGGTTTCATCCCTCCCACTCTTCCCTCTCACCCAGCATGTGGAACCAACTGAGAAGGAAGGAAAGCATCAGACAGATGGTGATTAGCACATTGATTGCATCGCTTACAATGCTGTCTGTAGGAAATAAACAGCATGTTTATTTCCCAGCGATTGGATTCTTTGTGTGAAACTTAAAATTGAACCTGTGTCTTTATGCTTGAAGACTACACCAAGTAAGAGCAGAGTCCTCTTCGGCAAGCTTAGTATATGGATGAGCAGAATATCTAAGCATCTTTCCAAGGACACACAGATCCGAGTACAGGTAGTGAGAAGGGTGAAACTGGAATGAGAGAATTAGGTTCACTGAAGAATCGGAATGTGTGAGTTGATGAAAGAAGAAGAATAGAATGGAAGGAAAAAAAAAAACCCATACTAGGTAGAGCATTTGGCAAGGTAAAAGAAGAACAAAGGGTGAGGTATTCACAGCTGAGCCTTGTGTTTGTACAGCTATTATGACCATTTAAGTCCACGCCACGGACAAGTACTACTCTATCACACCGCACCATTAATGCGGTGGCAGGGAATACACCAAAGCCCCAATGCCTGAATTGTTAGTGGGGTAACATGATCCAATTACTTGAAACCTGTGTCCTTTACAGCATAAAGAAACATTGGCACCTATTGACGTTATCCATAGAAACAGATGTTCTCACATGTTTACCTTCATTCAGGTGAATCTAGTTGAATTTTTTTTTTTTTTTTTTGAGATAGAGTCTCACTCTGTTGGCCTGGGTAGAGTGCCATGGCATCCTCATAGCTCATAGCAACCTCAAAGTCTCGGGCTCAAGCAATTGATACTTTTGCCTCAGCCTCTTGAGTAGCTGAGGTTACAGGCACCTGCCTCAACATCCAGCTAATTTTTCTATTTTCAGTAGAGACAGAGACTCGCTCTGACTCAGGCTGGTCTTGAACACCTGAGCTCAAGCAATTCAGGCACCTTGGCCTTTCAGAGTTCTAGGATTACAGGTGTGAGCCACTTCCCCTGGCCAATCTAGTTGAAATTTAACATTTAATATTTGCTTTTCATACTGTCACTAAGTTTAATATTTCAAGTTAAAAGTGCCATGCCAAATTTTGCTTTGCAACAACTTTGCTTTTGAGTTTAAAAATGTTTACATTTATGTCTTTTAGAAACCACGTCTTTCATTTAATTAATTATAAATTTGGCAAATCTTAAAAAATGGGGGGTTGTGTATATTTGTCTGTGATATTTGCAGAATTCCATTTTCTCACCATGAATTATACAGGTGGTTAATATATGGAGGACATTTTCTAAAGAGGAAAAGGATAGACTGTATAGAAGCTTCTTAGGACTGTATACTTTTATTATAGTCCCATATCAAAATTAGAATCATTGAAACTCCCCACAGTGTTGGGCCTTTTAGGTGAGTCATTTTTAAACATAGAAAACTAAAGGTAAGGAAAACTAGACATGCAGTTGAAAATGAAGATGGATGGAAAGAGAGGACTACAAAAGAAGGCCTTGAAACCGGACAGGGGCATCTTCATGGTTTTAATGCACCAACTCGTAGGTGTTAGCACAAATTTTGGCCCTCTATGAATTATTCATTCAACTTTGCATGGAATGTCATTTTGCTATAGCTGCAGTTCTCTGGAAGATAAAGCTTTTTCTATTTGGGCCTCTATTCTCACAAGAGGTGGCAAACAGAAAGGTTTTAATTATATTGATTTAGTCAGTGTAGCTGGTGATGGATGATTCAGTCAATATGACTGGAGCTTTGGCTTAATACAAGGCTCGATTGTTGACCACTGATTTTCCTTCCAGATATTTTCATTGACATTTAATTTAATATTTTTATTAAACAGTGGTTTTCAAACTTTGCTGTGCATTGGAATCTCTGGGAGAGTTTGATAAAACAGACTGCTTGTCCCTAACCATAGAGTCTGGGGTTGTACTCAACTCAGGTCCAGGATGGAGCCTGAGAATTTGCCTTTCTGTGACATTCCTTGATAATAATAAGGCTGGTCTAGAACCAGTGCTGTAGATAATTGGCTGTGACTCAACAATGGAGGTACTTACTTGATGTACTTGCTTTTTAGAAGTTTCAGTTTGGGGTTCCAAGTAAACCAAGTCTCTAGAGAATGACTTCCCACTGTGAAAATGTGTGAGGCCTTCAGGAATACGGTTTTATTAGCGAGTGAAAGTATCTATGATTAGTCCTGCTGTAGTTCTAAAATAACAGTTTTTTGAACAGATCATTTCACCATGCTTCTTGAAGATTAATTGTTTTTAGTCAAGAATGCGCCTTAAACAGTCACTTGTCTACAAAAGAATGGGTGTCTTGGGAAAAACAAATAAATTAAAGTATCCCCGCTGTAACCCATGTCTTAAGAAGCATGCTTTGTTTAATGTAGCTATTGTTAAGCTACAAGAATCAAAAATGTAATGGTTGGTTTACAAGTGGTTTTGAGTGATTCTTCTAGGACAGTCTTGTAGTTGTGTTAAGTTTAGGAGTGTACCTGGATAGAAATACATTGCCAAAATACACTCTTGACTTTGCTATTGGGGTCACACACTGGATTCCTTTATTTCCCCCTTATAATC
This sequence comes from Otolemur garnettii, assembly GCF_000181295.1. Lineage (NCBI taxonomy): Eukaryota > Metazoa > Chordata > Mammalia > Primates > Galagidae > Otolemur > Otolemur garnettii. The sequence goes on along the minus strand of NW_003852480.1, from coordinate 7,732,863 downwards.
TACATGAAATTGAAATGGAAGGAGACAAATGACCATTACATTGAAGGAAAAAAAGACTTCAGCATGAAGTGAAAACACCTACCACCTTTTATTAGCAATATAATAATCTCCAGCAGGCTGTGTACATAGTATTATATGAAGGAAAGTATAATTGCAAAGCTACCGGCTGTTTAACACTAATTGGATTTTATTGGAATGCAAAGTTTAAAGATGCCTATAGATTCAGGGTAGGAAATGGGTATACTCTTTAATAACATGTTTTATACTGAGATAATATTATTTTAAAATGTTCAGAAATATACCAAGTGAGGTGGCTCACACCTTAACCCCAGCACTTTGGGAGGCTGAGGTGGGAGGATCCCTTGAGGTCAGGAGTTCAAGACCAGCATTGACAGCATAGGCAGTCTCTGTCTCTCCAACAAATGGAAAAATTAACTGAGAGTGGTGGTAGACACCTCTAGTCCTGGTTACGTTAAAGGCTGATGCAGGAGGACTGCTCCAGCTCAGGGGGTCAAAACTGCAGTGAGTTATGATCATATCACTTTGTAGTGATGTAGAACCACGTGGACCTCTCCTTACAGAAATTCCAACTGGTGTATTTTAGCAAAAATCCCGATTTAGAGATGTAGGGAGTCCGAGAAAATACTTTGAGATGAGGCTTAATAAGGGTAAATCAGATAGTAAATGGTAATCCTCTTTATCACTTGAATTCTACCCTAAGTCATGTCTGCCATATGAAAAGGAAATTCTGAATCATTATGAGACTAGTCGGGATAATGACTTTCTGTAGCATTCCATCGCTGTGATTGGAACAAAACACCCAGAAATCTTTAACTGATCTACGTTTAGCATCTCACCACAGGAAAGAACTACCTTTTTAAAATTTATCTTGCTTTTATGAATACAATAAGGCTCTGGTAACAATATGTACAAAATTACAGAGAACAGGCCCTCAGCAAATCAAGTGAAATTTTGGTTAATAGTTTTCTCTCAGGAATTGACTATGCCTAATGTATGTTCAAAATTACTTTCCTTGTCCAATTTCAAGTATTTTCTCTCTGGCATACACACAAAGGCCTCCTGTAGAAAACACTGCACTTGTAACAAAAAACTGTTAAGGGATTAAAAAGAAAAAGATTCTTTTTATGAAATACACATTTAGCCATAATTATCTAAAAATATTACCATTCACATACTCACATGTTAATCAATGAATATTTAATATCCTAAGACAAGAAGTAAACTACGGTCTTTTAAAACAAATTTGACTTTTATTATCACCTCACTTCAATATTTGTGACTGTTTTGTTCCTAGCAGAAATCTCCATGTTAGCAATTTAAAGTAAAAAACTAAACATAGTCGGGCCCTTTTGTTTACTGGGGAGATCACAGAGGAAGCAACAATGTGTCATAGCTTTGGGGCTTTGCTACAAAATACACCTGGGCTGTTGAGGGTGCATTTCTTGTCAATAAGGTAAGAGACCTTCTTACTTTTTAAGGGATGGAATGAGGTAGAAAGTTCAGAGAAACCTCAAGGTAACGTGTGCTGTACTGGCAGCTAGAGCTGTATCAACATTCTGCAAACAACTGCTATATTTATGCTCTAACAATCGCCTGACCCTGACATAGAATTGTCTTATCAGTAAATAGATCAGTATAGGACGTCATAGGACGTCTAGCCACAAACATTTAACTCCCTAGCAACTGAAATTCAAAGAAAACAAAAATTTCTCCTTTAGATTAAAAAAAGTGCCCTAACAGATGAATTAATAGGTTGATACTTAGCAGCAATTAAAAAATGAAGAACTTATACTTTTATCTGTTTAAAAAGCTAAACGTGCAATAATAGGGACAAATTTCAAAAGCTAATGTTGAATGAAAGAAGTCACATGCCAAACATCTATTTTTTGTCTATTTACATGAAATTATGTAAAAAGTGGGCAAAATTAATGGAAGGTAGCAGAAATCTGAGTAGTTACCTCTTAGAAAGAGGAACGGACGGGGAAGGGGAACTAGCACACGTATTGGGGTGGCAAAATGTATATTTTCATCTGATAGAAATGTATATTTCTATACACATGGTGTACAGAAATGCAAAATATTATTGTGCTCCATACTTAAGATTAGTACACATCGCCTGTCTTTGTTATTCCTAAAGACAAAAAAATCACTGTAAGTAATTCAAGTTATTTCTACAAATAGCACAACTCAATATTTAGACATAGCATCGTCTAAGTAGAACAAAACTCAGAGTTCACGGTTTACTTCAGTAACCTTAGAGAACTTGTTAAGTAAACGTACAGGGAATTTTTTTTTTTTTTCCAGGAACTGCTGCATAAGATAGTACTACCTTAAGTCTGTTTTTATCCTGGCTTTTTGATGATTCCTAATAATACACTTAAAACCCTCCTATAATCATAAATTCATATATCATCTATAACTATGAACAGACAATTTTAGATTCATTTTTATAAATTCTGATTTTTAAAAAATGCTGAAATGTAGACTTTTGGTTTATTTGAGGCGGGGATGGTTTTCTAAGGAATACAGCTCCATCTTTGTTCTCTCTCTAATTCCCATAGTGTAGGCATTACAAATTATCTAAGTATCTCTAATAGGGAAAATATAGAATTCAGGGACAGTCGTCTTTGAGTGGCAGCTACAGACTTGAGCCATTTCAGTACCTGCTGTTCTTCCCCATGAGTATTTCCCTTCGTGGTCCAGCGGTAGTCTAGGGGATTTAAGAGGAAAGTAATTGATTTTGGAGATACCTTGAACTTCTCAGCTATCATCCGTTCATTCATGTGAGAGCTTGCCTTATTCTCTGGAGTTTAGGGAGGCTCAGAACATTTGCCCAGTATCTTTCCCCTGATGGACCATCTATTTTCATTTAAAAGGTTTGTGGAATTGGTAGTGATTCTTGATGTTCTGTAGAGTCTGAATACTTTCTGAAAACATGACATAGTTTTGCAAAATCTCCATGCCACTGATACTTTACAGTTGTTTCTTGCTTAAATGTAGTGAAAAAGAAGTCAAATCTATTTCACAAAGGAGTATAAGCTAGAATTAGGTTTATGTATCTTTGTATTAATATTATCATCAGAATTTTCTGTGTATAAGATTATAGAGAAAAGATAAAGGGCGCTTGTTTATATGACCATTAAAAGCTATAAATGTTTATTTAAGGCCTTATTGGAAGGACAATGATCTTTAGGACTTAATCATTAGATGGTTAAACAACGGAGAGTAGCAAAGGAAAAAGATGTTGAAAAGAAGCAGCATAAATCCCAATTAAATGAGGGGAAAATACTAATTTACAATTAATTATATCATAGTTCAAAATACATAATTAAAATAATCAAAATTCAGATTAAGACTTAATGTTTTACCTAATTTTTCATCAAGAAAGTTATTTCACAAAGAAGCAAAGAATGGTTAGTGCCTTATTTTTAAGTTCTGTGAAGATATTACATATTTTTAAAAAATCTCTTTCCCCAGAATTCTGGTTGAGAAACATCAAATATTTGTAGGCATGTCTATTTGTTTTTCTTATCTCTGTTTACTTAAGCTTGTGTGCCTTTTCACATGCTAATTCACACTTGCCTAATTTAGCGAAGTGTTCAGTCTACTGGAATTTTTCATGCCTTTTCCAGCATTCTCAGACCTTATATTCATTTCTATGATGGTATACTATAAAACGTACACTCTTACATGAGAAAAGCTTAGACACTGAGGAACAGCCAAAGACAATGCTTTGCCAGAATCATCAGAAATTATTAAAAGTCTCTCCGAAAGGCCACCTGTATCAGCATTGTCCTGTAGAATTTCTGGAGTGATGGACGTGCTCTCTATCTGCACTATCCACATAGTGGCTCCCCACGTGTAGCAACTGAACACTTGACATGCAGCTAGCACAAAGAAGGAGCTCAGTTTGTAATTGTATTTAGTTTTGGTTAATTTAAACGTAAATAGCCACACGTGGCTAGTCACTGTTATAGTGGACAGTGCACCTTTGATTCATTAAAAAATGAGTCACTGTGAAGACTGTAACACCTGCCAGACAGCACCACTGAGAAGAGGCATTAGTTGGCACTGGCAACACGCAGGGACAGTGCCTGGTCTGTGCCAATAGGTTGCACATAGTTGCACAAAAGTAACTTTCCGGCTTGGCACCTATGGCTCAAGCGGCTAAGGCACCAGCCACATACACCTGAGCTGGAGGGTTCAAATCCAGCCAGCCCAACAGCTGCAACCAAAAATAGCCTGGCCTTGTGGGTGCCTGTGGTCCCAGCTACTTGGGAGACTGAGGCAAGAGAATCGCTTAAGCCCAGGAGCTGGAGGTTGCTGTGAGTGGTGATGCCACAGCACTCTACCCAGGTTGACAGCTTGAGGCTCTATCTCAAAAAAAAGAAAGTAACTTTCCTTTCCTTGTCTTCCTGTAGCTCCACATCTTAACTGTTCCTGCTGCTCTTCCAGGTGTGCTGACTCTGTCCTGTGTTACTGTGTGGGTTTTTGTTTTTCTGTTGTTATCCTTTCCGTTCTTCTAGATCCCTCTTTCTCATTCTCTTTCTCTCTCTCTCTCTTTCCTAGCTTCCCCCTCCCACTTTGCTGTCTCTCTCTCTCTTGTTTAACTACATATTCCATCCACTCCACTGTATTTTCTCACTCTTCCATGTACTTTTTCACTTTTTGTTTTCTTCTTTCCTTCATGGTAGGAAAGGCTTACCCAACAAAACCTTCTTTCCCAAAGTGTTTTATCCTGAATATGATCTGAGATTGAACATACTTGATTAGAATTAGCACCAAGTGGACAGAGAATGAATTTCCCTTATAACTTCTCATTGAAATCCCTTATGGAACTTAGTGGTCCAAAAACCCATTTAAGATGAAAATCAAATTTAGAGTGAAATTAGGTTAGTAATGCTTACTGTCTCAGTCTGCTAGGGCTTCCACAGCAAAATACCACAGTTTGGAGACTTAAAAAAATGAAATATATTTTTTCTTTTCTAGAAGGTAGGAAATCTAAGGTCACGGTGCTGGCATGGTTGGTTTTGGTGAGGGCTCTCCTGCCCTGTGGTTGGTTGTCTTCTTGGTGTATTTTCCCATGAGTTTTTCCTATGTTGTAGGAGAGAGACATTCTTCTCTTTTCCTCTTATTATAAGGCCACTGATCCTATTGGATTAAGATGTTATAGTCAGAAGCTCATTTAACCTTAATTATCTACCTAAAATCCCTACCTTCCAAATACAGTTACACTGGGGATTAGGATTTGAACATGTGAATTTTGGCAGGACACAGTTCAGTCCGTAGCTAAGTGCTAGTACATATCCTGTCTTATAGACTATCCCTTCAAACAAGGCCTCCAAAAACCTCAGAATTAAAGGACAAAGAAAAATGAGCTTCGAGTTGAAAATTAAAAGCACATAAATACAAATACACAAGCTCTCACATGAATGCAAGCAAGGAATGAGATAAAAGAGTCAGCTGTCTTGTACTCAAAAAGACTTAAGATGTTGAAATTATTGCACACAGAATATTGAATAACTATATGTCAGAAGTTAAAAAGTAAAAAGAAAATATACGTGATGAGTAAATGAGAATTGATTTTTTAAAAGACCAATATATTTTGAAAGAATCAAATGAACCTCTAGAAATTAACAATAGTAAAAGAAATTTAAAATTCAATAGACAAGTTAATGAATGAATTAAATGTTGCCAAGAAAGTTCACTAAAATATCAAACCAAATATCAAAAACATAGCACAGAGAAAAATAAATGTAAATTATAAGAGAGGTGTTAATTAAAACTGAGAATTATGTGAAAATAACCTAACAAACATTAATCTAGGAGGCAATAATTGAAAGAAATAGGAGATGGCAATATCTGAAGAGGTAATACTGGCAACATCAAGAATTGTTAGAAAGCACCAATCCCACATCAGGAAGCCCAAATAGACTTACACAGAATAAGCACCCATGACACAATAAAACTATGTAACAGCAAAGATGGAAAAATCATTAAAAGTATTCACAGAGAAAAGACAGATGACTTATAGAGGATTACTGACTTCTTGATAGGAAGACTGAAAGCCTGAGGGCAGTATAAAAACTTCCTCAACGAATCAGAAGAAAAATAAACCATATAACTCAGCAAATAGGAAACGGATTTCAAGAATAAGATGAAATAAAGACAAAGAGAAATAAAAGACTGGGGATTTACTAGAGTTTCCTACCAACAGACCCTTATGAAAAGAAATTCTAAGATATACTTTGACAATTAACCAATAATCCTCAGTAGAAAGTCTAAGATATAAGAAGAGAGAAGTGAGTAAAAATTAAACTAATGATATCAATACCTAATTCATGGGGCTAAGAATAATTAGAACCAACATAGATGAAGCTAGATTTAAAATTGTGAGCTGAACTCAGATCTAAAGCACTCCGTAGCCACTTATTATTCAGGAAGAGAGTAAATATATTGATATACTGTATACTTAACTTCGACTGATGGTTGAAGAGCATCTAATTACTACAAATAAGCATAAGAAATATAACTGCTAAGATAATGAAAAGGTTAAAATGGGGAAAGGAACTATACAAAATAAGCCCAGAAAAAATGATGAGAATAGATCCAAAATATCACAATAGATATAAATGAAATATATTCATCAATTAAAAGAGAAAGCTTGCCAGACTGTATGAACAAATAAATAAAGATGACTCTGAGCCAATTATGAGAGCTGCATCTAAAATGTAACAACACAGAACAATCAAAAGACAAAGGCTAGAAAGGAGCCTGCAAAGCAAATACTATCCCTCTATCCTCCCTCTTCTCCTGGAGAAATGAAAGAGAACAAAATAAACTGATGTGTCTATAATAAAAACAGACAAGTTAGAATACTAGTCAAAATTTACTGCTGGAGATAAAGTCTGATGAAGTACTAATAAAAATTTCAATTTCCTGGAAGAATATGATAATTCATTACAGCTGACCTGGCACAACACAAGTCTGACCTGCACAGATCCACTCATAGGCAGATTTTCTTCTATGGCCACTACCCTAGAGCCAGCACCTTAGAAGATGATAAGGATGAAGACTTTTATGAAGATCCACTTCACTTAATAAATATGAATGGGAAATACAGTTTTTATTATGATTTTTTATATATATAGAGTCATCTCACTCTAATACCCTAGGTAGAATGCCAGCATGGCATCACAGCTCACAGCAACCTCAAATTCTTGGGCTCCAGTAATCCCCTTGCCTTAGCCTCCCAAGTAGCTAGGACTACAGCTGCCTGCCATAATGCCCTGCTAATATGTCAAATTTTTTTTTTTTTTTTTAGTAGACATAGGGGTCTCATTCTTGCTCAGGCTGGTCTGGAACTCCTGAGCTCAAACAATCCACCTGTGTTAGCCTCCCAGAGTGCTGGGATTACAGATGTGAGCCACTGCCCCTGGCTTTTATGATTTTCTGAATAACACTTTTTTTCCCTAGCTTACTTTATTACAAAAATATCATATTACAAAAATATCATAACATACAAAGTAAATGTTTAATGACTATTTATGTTATTGGTAAGGTTCATGGTCAACAGTAGGCTATTGGTAGCTGTGTTCTGGGGGAGTCAAAACTTATACAAAAATTTTTGACCTCATAGGGAAATTCAGTGCTCCTAACCCCCTCTGTTATTCAGAGATCTGTCATGCATTAAATAACTTTCAAAATTAGACATAAGTACATGACACAATTGATGAATCTTCATCATAGTGGAAAATGTTTAACACATTTCTACCAGTAAATGAAGGCCAGAGAAGAAAAAAAAAAGTGTAAAAGATATAAACAACATAATGTGAACACTTTAACAAGATACCATCTCTATACAAGTAAAAATTAGTTAGAAAGTATCATTAAAATGTTGGGAATATTGTAAGCTTTTATTGAAAGACACCAAAAGAAGACTAAATGTGACTAGATAGGAAAAGTCAATTTCGCGAACTGACATTTTTATGAATTTGATTTACAGATACAATTCAATTCCAATCAATTGCAATTTTCCTGGAGATTTACAAACTGGATCTAAAATGTATATGGAAAGAGAATAGGTAAAGAATAGTCAAGACAGGTTGAAAAAAAGAACAAGATGGGTAGGCAGTGTACTAATAGAGTCTTCTATCTCTCAATTTTGGTAGAGTATTTTATACCATTTTGTTTTATTATTTTAACCCTCAAATGTATTTTATGGATGTCTTATTTTTAGGTGCTTTATTTTACAATAATTTTTTTTTCCTTTTTTGCAGTTTTTGGCTGGGGCTAGGTTTGAATCCACTACCTCCAGCATATGGGGCTGGCGCCCTACTTCTTTGAGCCACAGGTGCCGTGCTAGAATAATTTATGTTTTAAAAACTCACATAGCACAAATCTAAGGCTCATATCTCTGCAAAATCAACAGCTGAAAACTAAGATGTTTTGCAGTTATATATGTACAGAATTCTTACTGATAGTTATCCACCTTTTATTAATAAAACATATTTCAGCATAAAATGTAATAAAAATGTAGTTCAGTTTATTTGGAAAAGATGGGAATGTTATGCATAAATGAAGTGAAGTCTTCTTGACCCTTGACACCCAGTTTAAACGCTGTTACACATCTTCTAGTCTTTTTATCTATGCTCAGATACATATGTGTTTGTGTACTTGTTGGTGTGTTTTTACAGAATTTCTGTCATGTATTCAGTTTGTGTCATACATTTATTTTTGCCATTCTGAATTCATTATTCAATGTGTTAAGAACTTTGCAAAACCACTGGCTATTTATTATGAAAAGGTATAATTGAAATTAGTATATTAATACTGGCTCAAGCCAGTCTTTCAGCAAATAGCCATATTTCAGAAAATAAAACCTTAAAATTCAGTAAAGAGAGACTATATAGCCAGGAAAATGTATACTGTGTGAGGAATATATATTTTCAGCAATCCTCCAAGAAAGAGGAAGACAGAAGAAATAGCATCTCACTTCCAGATGTCAGTCTGAATCACAGTACTGTATGCTACAGCTGGTAAACAGTTAATTTGTTAGTGGGGTTTTTTTTGTTTTTTTTAGAGACAGAGTCTCATTTTGTTGCCCTCAGTAGAGTGCTGTGGCATCACAGCTCACAGCAACCTCCATCTCTTGGGCTTAGGTGATTTTCTCAGCCTCCCAAGTAGCTGGGACTGCAGGTGCCCACCTATACGCCTGGCTATTTTTTTGTTGCAGTTTGTCTGGGGCCAGGTTAGAACCTGTCACCCTCCGTATATGGGGCCAGTGCCCTACCCACTGAGCCACAGGCACCCCCCAGTATTTGTTAGTGATTAAATATAGCACAGAAGTTGTCTTTAAGCAGTTCATTCAGAGAGGCTGTTCCCAATAGTTTGCATAAATGACATTTATTTCAACAATCACTGGGAGAAAAATACATTATATCAAATATGGAATGTAACAGTTTGACCCAACACTTTATACAATGTTCTTTCAATCTATCTCTGAAATCAGATTTATCTTTGAAGCCAGGGAGTATCCTGAATAGTATTTCAAGGGAGAGTAAAGGGAAATCTCTTGCAGATTGAGAAATTTTTCCTTTGAGGTCTGTATTGGTTTTTATTTTTTTCCAGAAGAACATTATAGCTGTTGGGCTGGATCTGGTCCCCTGCAAGTGATTTTTATAAATCCACCAGTGCCAGTAACACTTGAGACTTTTAAAGGCTGTTTTTGGTAGGGGAAATATATTCCTGGTGCTCCCTCACTGGAGAGAATAGTAGTGATATTTGCATTGCCATGGCAACCTGCATCTCTAGAGTGAGATGACATTTTTGCCTGTTTATCTCTACTTTTCATTCAGCGATACCATTTTTATTGCCTTTTAATTAAAAAGAGTATGCTGAGTGTGCAGAGAAAAACTGAAATTTACTTAAAATCTGCGATGTGTCGGGCACGGCATTGTTTCCCAAGAACTCTGGGAAAGAGGTCTCATTTTAGGGAGAAGGGAGAGAGCTTTGAGGACTTTTCTGTACTTAAGGTCTCAAACTTACAAGGTAGTAGAACTAGGGTCTGTCAGCGCTCAGGGCCTCTAATTCCCATGCTGGTGCTTTTCTCTCTGTTCCATGGTTCCTCCTGTAGGTTTTATTCCCTCCTTGATTTCCTGGCCTAACCCTCCCCTAAAATTGACAACCACTTTGTGAAATATCAGTAAGTACATGGCAGTATGTTTTTTTTTTAAAGTCTTACGGTTTTTAACGTTTAATTCTAATTTCTAAATATAGAAAAATTGCATGGAAATCAGAATTGACTGATTATGTTTTACTCTTCAGTTAAGATAGTTATTCAAATGCTTTAATCGCATGCCGTGTGCTTTAGAAGATGATACCAATTAAGCAGTTAGGATTTAGCTATACATATTATGGGGAGTTAGTCATGTCACCATGACATATTTATATATATACTTTTAATACATATTTACAGATACAGCATGTGAAATATACATTGCAGATATTGAAGGTTGACAAGTCTTTGTTGAGCCCAAGGAGAGATCTGTATGGATTATATTTTGGATATATTTCCCAGAGAAGCAAGGGAGAGAACATAAATTATATTTACAAATCGTGGAATACCAATGAAGCTGGCCATTCAATTTCTGACAGTTGAAAAATATTCAGTTTATGGAACATTAGATATTCTTTTCTTTGCATTTTGTTATAGAGATTTTTGCTCAAATAAAAGAATGTGAAGATGATTTCAAAGAAAAAATTTCTTTGTAACGGACTCCGTGAGATACCGCAGTAATTCTATCACAAAGCTGTGTCGTTAATCGAATGAGGCACTGGTGACAATGGCAGGAATGAAACAGTAAAAAATCTGTTTCTTCACCCTGTCCTTACGAAGCAGCAAGTGAAAGGAAATATTTTGATAGTAGAAAGAAGGTGACTTCCTGGCTTAAGTAGCACATTCTTTTTCTCTCGATTCAAGCAAGAAAAAGACTCAAAGGCAGTTTTTGTCTGGGCACCTGAAAACCGGACAATTTCTGCTGTGGCGAAAGATGGGGAGGAGCTACTAAGGGACTCCTGGGCAAGGGAAGCAAAGGCAGAGAAGGCTTCCTGGAAGTTTAGGAAGATGACAGAGAGAGAGAGAGAGAGAGAGAGAGAGAGAGAGGGAGGGAGGTGGCAGAGGGAAATACAGAGGAGTTGCTCAGCAGCCAGAACCTAACCTGTTCACAGGTGATCAGGACGAAATCAGGGGAAGGAGACAAACCGAACCTGTGAGATTAAATTGGAAAAATCATGTTGGCTCAGAGGAGGCCGGGAGAGATGCCTGGGAGTTTAGCTTTGCTTCGGTAAAGAGGACAAGTACTTTTCAGGAGCCACGGCCTCAACTCCCTCTCTGCAGTCTTCTAATCCCCTTGTCAGTCAGAGGTGGTTTTAAACTGGAATGATCCCATAATCTGTGAAAGCATTTTTGATCGACAAATTATTCTGAAAAGTTAATATGAATACGTATAATACCCAGAGCACAAAAGAATACTAAATTGTTGTGAGTCTTAGACATGATTCTCTTTACAGGAAACGATAGCCCTCAAAATAGTTTGTCATTTTCTTTCGGATTCCAGTGTTTCTATCGCATGGCTTTTACTGGAGCATGTTTTGGTAGAAGCCAATCCATAATGGAATAAATGTAATAGCAGCTTATAAAATGTATAACGATGGCTGTATGCCCACACGCCTGTCGTGCGTCTATAATCAGATGTGGTACCCTCTCAGCTAGAAGAAAACACATTCTAATGTGCCTGAGTTTAGGTAGGGAGTAAATATGCTCCTACCATATCATTTTCTTTTATTGTGCCCCTGAGACTCTTTTTTAAAATATATATAGATTTGGGGGTACAAGTGCAGATTTGTTACATGGATGGATCGCGTAGAGGTGAAGTCTGAGTTTTTAGTGTGCTTATCGCTTGAATAGTGTCCATTGTGCCCCAGAGGTAATTTCCCGTCCCTCACCCCCACCCACTCTCCCAGTTTTTGTAGTCTCCGTTGCTTAGTATTTCATTCTGCACGCTCCTGGGGTCCTGCTGTTTCCCCCCACTTGTAAGTGAGAATGGGCAGTATTTGACTTTCTGATTCTTGGAACACTTAAGGTGCTTTGGTTTTACATTTTTAGCCCAAACTTGTTGGAATAGCCTCCAGGGAGAATCCATAAATGAGTAATTTCCTCACTCCTGTTTCAAAAAGATATTAAAAGAAACTGAAAACATGGTAAGTTTCCTCCTGGGTGGAAGGTGTTTGATGAGAACCTCTTCCTACATAAATACCTTCCCCTTAATTCCCTCCATCTCATGTGACCAGCCCCTCCAGCTGGGTCACTTACCACCGAAAAGAGTTCTGTTTTCATCCTTCGCTGGTGAGAATACAGCTCCGCATTTTTATTCAGTTATTTTTTATTCCACTGCTGCCTAAGAAGACGCTACCTCCACCCCCAGACCTCGGTCTGTTTTCTAAGAATTCTTCTTTCAACCTATTAGTTATTAGGATAAGATGAATCTGATTTTCTCTGAAATGCAGGTGGCTTTTATTTCGGGTCTTTGCATAGCTTATGAGACATTATTAGCATCAAAGTGAAATTTGCACAGACAGATGAAATATTCTGCCTCTGAGACCTTATGAAAATCTGCCCTATTAATAGTCATATTAGACGGGCACCATGAATTTTTGTCATTTCAGCATTTTTCTGCTATCAAGTAGTTTCTGCCAACATAACTAAGCCATTTGAAAGAGCCACTACCATCTGTCTTTTCAGGACTAAGGGCATTTGATTTCATGAATAAGAACAATAAAGGTTTATGTGACCTTTCTGGAAAGGTTAAAACAGCAGGAAAATAAAGCTGTGTGCTTTTTTTTATGTGTTGCTATTAAATACAGTGAATAAATCATTACTGTATATTTCCTTCTCCTAAGACTGCCCCTTGCAACCATCCCTTGGTTAGAGATACCAAATGTATCAATCAGATAGAGAATAATAAATGAAGTATTTGAAGAGATACATAAAAGATACTTTATTTTTTCAAATACTTTCAAAGATAAATTATCTTTACGTTTACCATTTACCATAACCTTTATTTTTTTATGTAGCTGTCCCTACTGGACTGGTGCCCCTAGAGCACTTCAGTGTTATATCATTTTCATGTTTAGTAGATAAGATTTTTACTCTTTTAATTATATAATTAATGATGACATTAAATGGTAGCATGTATAACATTGAACTGTGGCATTCTGTAACCTTTTCTTCCTATGTGAATAATTTTAAACATTTCCCCATAAGTTTCTCTGATCAAGTTTCTATAAATTCATTTATTCATAAATTTTTTAAAAAATGAGAAGCTCAAATACTGTCTTTCTCCACATATTAAACCATGATGGGTTAGACTACAATTGTTGATATTTGCTCCAAGCAATATATGCCCAACTTTTTCATGTGCATGTATCAAAATCATCCGACATATTTGTTAAAACGCCACCACACCCTAGACTTTCTAAATCTTAATTTAAGGTAGTATTTTTCAACCTTTTTTTTTTTTTTTTAATCTCATGGCACACTTGAACCTATATTGAAACTTCTGTGGCATCTTAAATTATGTTGATCAAAGAAAAAAGAGTAAAAAAAAAAAGAATATACTTACTGTGCTTTGAACTTCTTTTGAAAATAATTTAATTAATGATCTTTAAAAATGTTTGCAGCACAGCTAAGGTCCCGTCACAGTGCACCATTGTGCCATGGCACACCAGTTGAAAAATCACTGAGTTAGGGTAAGAGAGCTGTGAATTTGCTTTTTATCTTTAGCTCACTCTGGTATGTGCTAAATTTGAAAAGCATTTCATTTTTTTTTCAAATTTTTTCTATTGAAAACTTTTCATTTATTTTCCATAGTTTACAAAAAGACTTTTTAAGTCACTTATATTTATATTGCACAGAATTTTCATGTTTTACAAGTAGAAGGTTAATTAAAGCAAAATAAAGATAGTTTTAGATTACAACCCAAAGAATGAATATCCATAACTCTATATTGAAATGAGTAAGTGTTTGAATAAATAAGTAAATAGAAAGGAGATGCATCTTTCTTAAAGAAAAATGCCAAACCAAAACATGTAGAAGGAACAAGACAAATAGAAAATTAGATCATCCCAATAACAGGCAAGTTTTGTGGATGAATGTTAAAATTAGAGGGAAAAACTCTAATCGCATGGCCCAAAAATAGCTTCCCCAAAGTATTTGCTAATCAAAGTATTTACTAAGCTTGATGGTCCTAGCTTTTTTCGTCATATTTTTTAATACTACTTTCTGCAGTAGGTGACACCTAATTCCCCACCCCTTCAATGTAGTCTGAATTTAGTGGTTCACTTTTTTAAAATTCAAGTATTAAAGGGGAAAATTAATCAGAAAGCAGACCGACACATCCTGCCAAGTGAGCAAAGTTCACATCATCATAAGACCTATCGACAACATGTATCTCTTGATGTGACACAGTGAGAAAAGGCACTTCCCCTGGGTGGCGCCTATGGCTTAAAAGGGTAGGGCGCCGGCCCCATATGCTAGAGGTGGTGGGTTCAAACCAGCCCCAGCCAAAAAAAAAGAAAAAAGAAAAGGTGCTTCCCCTCTGTAATGTTCTTTTACAAAATCCGTACCTCTAATCTAATAATGAGAAAACATGATAAACATAAATTGAAGGACACTCCAGAAAATACATTGCTAGCACTCCCCAAAAGTGTTAGCATCATGAATAATAAGGAAATGCTAAAAAAAACTGCCATAGATCAGAGAGGACTTAGAAAACCTGATGCGTGCTATGTAGTACCTTCGATTGGATCTTGAATAGCAAAGCATTAGTAGAAAAGTTACTGAAATCTGAATAAAGTCCTTTGTTTAGTTAATATTCTTGTACCAATGTTGATTTATTCATTTTAATAAATATACATAGGTAAAATGCTAAAATCAGAGTTAGAATTCTCTCTCCTATCTTTATAACTTCTGTTAACCTAAAATTCTTTCAAGCCAAAAAAAGGGATTACTTTTGCTTCTTCATTGTGGTAAACACCATATAACATTAAACGTATCACCCTAACAGTTTTAAGTGTACAGTTCAGAAGTGTTAAGTCTATTTACATGGTTGCGCAATGAATCTCTAGACCTTTTTCATCATGCAAATCTGAGCCTCGGTATCCATAAAACTCGAATTCTCTCTACCCTCTCCCTTTCCTCTTGGCAGTCACCTTTTTAGTTTCTGTCTGTTTGATTTGGATACTTTGGATACTTTGGATACTTTGGATACTTTTTACAAGCAGAGTCTTACAGCATGTATCATCTTGTGCCTGATTTATTTGGCTTAGAACAATGTCTTCGAGGTTGTTCATGTTGTAACATGTGACAGGATCTCCGTCTTTTACATAGAATACGGTAGCGTACTATTCCATGGTGTGTCTGTACGTGCCAGGTTTTCTTTATCTGTCCATCTATCCAGAGACATCGGATGCTCATGCCTCTTGTCAATTGTGATTAATGTTGCAATGCACAAAGGTGTGTGGATACCTCTTCAAGATCCTGTTTTGGATTTTTTTGGATAAATACCTACAAGAGGGATTGCTGGAGATTATAGTAATTTTATTTTTAATCTTTTTTTTTTAAAAGAATTCCCGTTTTATTTTCCATAGTGACAGCACCCTTTTGCATTCCCAAAATAGCACCCAAGAGTTTCAATTTTTCCACACCCTCCTCTCTAGGACTGATTGTTTTCTGTTTATTTTTTTTTAATACAGGTAATAGCCATTCTAAGAAGTATGAGATGATATTTCATTGTGGTTTTGATTTGCATATTCCCAATGATTGGTGACATTTAGCATCTTTTCAAGAATTTGTTGTCCATTTGTAAGTCTTATTTGAAGAAATGTCTATTTAAATCTTTTGCCCATTTTTTAATCAAGTTTCTTTTCTTCTTTTTCTTTTGCTGTTGAGTTATAGAAGTTTTCTACATATATTCGGGATATTAACCACTATGTGACATATGATTTCTAAATAATTTTTCCTGACTTGTGAAGGTGCCTTTCCACGCTGCTGATTGCTTCCTTTTAAGTTTGCTATCATCTCATTAGGTCTTTCAACTAATTTGAGTTAATTTTTGAATATACTGCAAGGTAGTGTCTGACTTTGTTTTGCATACAGATATCTAGTTTTCCTATCACCATTTGTCAAGGATACCATCCTTCCCCGCACATAGCCTTGGCTTCCTTGTCAAAAAATCATTTTTCCATAAACTCAGGAGCTCATTTCTAAGCTTTCTGTTCTGCTCAGTGGGTATATAGATTTGTCTTTATGGTGGTTCCACACTGTCTCGATGACTGTTGTTTTGTGGTATATTTTGAAGTCAGGAAGTATAAGCCCACCAACTTTGTCCTGGTTTTCAAGACTATTGGGGGTCTCCACATATAAATTTTAGAATTTTCTTTCTAATTTGATAAAAAACATTATTATAATTCTGGTTGCTTGGGGTATGTAACAACAAACTCAAAGGGTTTTTTTTTAACACTTAGTTTTCCAGGAAATTTTTTTTTTTTTTTTTGAGACAGAGCCTTAAGCTGTCCCCCTGGGTAGAGTGCTTGGCATCACAGCTCACAGCAACCTCCAACTCCTGAGCTCAAGCAAGTCTCCTGCTTCAGCCTCCCAAGTAGCTGGGACCACAGGTGCCCGCCACAACACCTGGCTACTTTTTAGTAGCAGCCGTCACTGTTGTTTGGCAGGCCAGGGCTAGATTCCAACCTGCCGCCTTAGGTGTATGTGGCTGGTGCCTTAGCCACTTGAACCCAGGTGCCAAGCCATTTTTTTTCCAGGAATATTTTGCTCATGATTTTATGAACCCTATATATGTATTTACTATTTTTATTTTATATATTTACTACACATCATCAATATCAATGTTTAATAATCAAATATATTAATTCCCCATAATTTTCTTATTCTTATTTACTTCCTCATTATTATTCTACATTATTGAGAGAGAAAGAGAGAGGAGGAGAGATTACTTGTTTGCTCTTACCAATTTGAGGTCCCCTTCTGGAAATGATGTTCAGAGCCATAAACCTCAAATTTACTTAATTCAATTACTTCCTTTCAATTCTAATTAATATATTTCAAAATGTCAGATTTGAAAAAGGAGTAGAGTGTTAGAGTGAATGCATTCTTTTCCTTTTGGTGCTATAACAAATTAACACAAACTTGTCGCTTCAAACAATTGCAAGTTTGTTATATTACGTCTATGGAGATAAGGAGCCCTATGATCAGGGTGTCAGCAGGACTGAATTCCTTCTGGGGAAGTTCTAGGGGAAAGCCCATTCCTTGTCTTCTCCAGCTGCTGAGGCTACCTGCATGCCTTATCTGCAGACAGCTTCCTCCATCTGTAAGAGCCCTCTGTCTCTCACTGATCTTTGTCTCCTCACATCTTCCCTGACTCTGACCCTGGCTTTCCTCTTGTTGATCATCTAGGGTCCACCAGGATGATGCATAATGTTCTCATCATCTCAGAATCCTTAATACAATCACATGTGCAATGTCCTCTTAGCCATAGATGGTAACATATAGACGTTGGGGATTTAGATGTGCACATCTTATGGGGGCCGTCATCCTATCACAGTGATGTTTGTCACTCATTAAATCTGGGCTACGTTTACTACTTTTAGTTACTTGACAGATGCTGCAGGAATATACTAGCTATTATGCACCTCTTCAAACAATGTGTAGAGCAGCAAAACCTTACTTGTATTCCTCATTTAATACCCACTAATAACAATGAGATATTCTTCTCTCACGTATTCTTACACTGTTTTTTCATAAGTGAATATTTTTGAGAGTGAAGAAAAAAAAGGTATCATCTTGATTTTTCTTTTGGTCCTAACTGCAAATAATAGAAAAAGAATTTTAGATCAATTTTGACAACACCTGGGTTGGTGCCTGTGGCTCAAGTGACTAAGGTGCCAGCCACATACACCTAAGGTGGCAGGTTTGAATCCAGCCTGGGCCACCAAAAAACAATGACAGCTGCAACCAAAAAAATAGCCGGGCATTGTGGTGGGAGCCTGTGGTCCCAGTTACTTGGGAGGCTGAGGCAAGAGACTTACTTAAGCCCAGGAGTTGGAGGTTGCTGTGAGCTGTGATGTCACGGCACTCTACCCAGGGGGATAGCTTGAGGCTCTGTCTCAAAAAAAAAACAACTTTTTTTTAACAACACCTATATTAGTAAAATCCCCTTTACAGTGATTGTCAGGATGTAAAATACCAGCTCTTTTAAGTCTGTGACATACTTTGTATCACAGGAAACTATAGAAATGGACAAGTAAATGCTGGACATTGTTAAACTGTGGGGAATATTCAAATTATAAATTAATATAGTTGGAGGATTAATGCCATTTATGTCATCTAAGCTATGTGACTGTGGAGAAAGTTGAGTATTCACGTTGTAATCTTATTAAGTTCTAAAATCTGTGATTCTAATTTACAGCAGCTCTACATATTCAGTGCAATTAAAGGTAAATATTTTAGTGCTTTCTTTAAGACTGATTATTTCTCTAGCATTTCTGTTACCACCATGTGTGGCTATGAACACATTTCTCCATTCTATAGTCAACATCCTGGCTGGTACAATGAGATATTGATTGAAACTGGCAGTGTTTTACAAGAAAGAGGTTGACAGGCCTACAAATCAGATGGAAATCCTTACATGTGGGATTTAAATTTCTCAGAGAGTGCTTGGGAGACATAAATCAAGAATATATAAAGTGTCATATATTTTTGTGAGAATCACAGATTTTCTAGGAAAACGTATAGGAAAAATCTTCATTTGAAAATCAGTTAATAGAAGAACATACCTATTCATTGCTTATTATACTTTCTGTTTGCTAAGCATTTATAAGCATCTAAGTAGCAGTTTTTAGGAAATGTCACTGTCTTTAATTAACTTATCAAACATCATATACCAGGGTGGACACAAAGTTTGTGTGCAACTTAAAATAGTTAAACATAGTAAATTATGAACTTTATGTCCACCCTGTACATCAGTGGCAAAAGCAGAAACAGGTCCACCACTGGACTTTTAGTCTGTGGGTTGGATGACTTGCCCTGATGCTCAATGACAAACTTGTCCTAGTGCTTCAGAAAAGTCCAGAACACATAGGATTCCTCAACACATAGAATATTCATCTATCTGTTCATCAGATCATTACTTCTACTTAGCAAAAGTATCAGACTATACCCCAGATAAAAGGATCAACTGATTTGAAGGAATTTAATCCTTTATAAATTAGCTAACATGAAGATACTTAACAAAAAAGGAAACTCTGTTTCATCAGTAAGGCAGAAAAAGAACATTTCATGATATCTGAAATTTTGGCCTTAAAAATTCATCTTACATTTGCCTGAAAAATTGTTTTCCAACCCTTCACCCTGAGTTTTACTTTGTCCTTCATGGCTCGGTATGTTTCCTGCAGGGAGAAAATGGGTAGCTTATGCTTTTTTGTGTTTGTTTTGCACTTTTTGGCCAGGGCCAGTTTTGACCCCACCACCTCCAATATATGGCCCTACTCCTTGAGCCACAAGTGCCACCCAATTGTTTTTAATCTAATCAACTCAGCCTATGCCTCTTCAGTGGGGAATTCACGCCATTAACATTTATTGAGATAATTGATAAGTGTGATGCAGTTCTATTCGTCTTCTTTTGTGAAAGTCTATTGCTTAGTTTTATCTTTTGCATCATTGTGGATGCTAGGTTTTGTCCTTTAGTTTCTGGGTGCTTAGTTTGCTGGTGGTCTATTGTGATGGTCAGTGTGTGGAACAGGTCTAAATATTTCCCGTAGAGCTAGTCTTCTTGTGGCAAATTTTCTCAATGTTTTCATATTGGTAAATGATTTGATGTCTCCATCAATTTTAAAGCTTAGCTTAGCAGGATATAGAATGCTGGGCTGAAAATTGCTGTGTCTAAGTAGGTTAAAGGTAGATGAACTTTCTCTTCTGGCTTGAAAAGTTTCATTTGAGAAGTCCGTAGTCACCTGGTTGGGTTTGCCCCCGTAGGTCAATTGGTGTTTACTCCTGGCTGCTTACAAAATGTTCTCTTTCATCTTGACTTTGGACAGGTTCATGACAATGTGTCTCTATCTGAGTTGAGACAACTGAGAGTTCCAGATCCCTCAGAAAGGAATGTGTGAGAATCTTTGGTCATACTTGGGAGATTTTCATTTATGATATCCTCTAGTAGGGCTTCCATTCTCTAGGATGTTCTTATTCCCCTTCTGGGATACCTATAACTCAAATGTTTGAATGTTTCATGAAGTCCCATAATTCTGTCAGTGAATGTTCTGCTTTCTCGCTCTCTCTTTTTTTTTTTCTGTATCTTTAACTGCATGTATTGGCTCAAGAACTTTATCCTATACCTCTGAGATTCTTTCTTCTGCATGGTCTTAATCTGTTATTGATACTTTCTACCTCTACTAGGGAATTAAGTTTTTTGATTGACTTCTTCAATTCCTTAAGCTCTACTATACTCTTTCTATATTCTTCATATTGTTCATCTCTTATTTGATTCTGTTTTTGGGTTTCCTTTGGGTCATTTTCCACTTTCTCAGCAATTTCCTTCATTATTTTTACCGTTCATATTTTAAATTCCCTACCTGTCATTTCTAACATTTCTTAATAGGTGTAACCCTCTGCAGTAGCTACCTCATGATCCCTTTGAGGAATTGCTCTGTTCTAGTTTTTAATGTTGCCAGGATTTTTTCTGCCATTTCTTCCTCCTGAGTGTTTTCTTTTTGTTTCCTTGCCCTACTTTTCCTGTCACTTTCTCCTGCTCTTTAAGTTACCATGCCTCTAACCTGAGGTGTGTATCACAGTTCAATTTACAGTTGCCAAAATGGGGAAACAACCTAAATGCCCACAAACTCAGAAGTGGATTAACAAGCTGTAGTACATGTATACCGTGGAATACTATTCAACCATTAAAAAGATGGAGACTTTACATCTTTTGCATTAACATGGAGGTGAAGCACATTCTTCTTAGTAAAGCACCACAAGAATGGAAAAGCAAGAATCCAATGTACTCAATTCTAATATGAAGGCAATAGACGATCTAATGCAAGGGAAAGGTAGGGGACTAAGGGATCAGGGAGAGGGGAGGAGGAAGGAGGATGGGGGATCATAGTGTATGGCACACCACATGGGGGCCGGACACAATTACAAGAGGAAGTTTACCTAACAAATGCAATCAGCATAAGCTAATTCTTTATACCCTCAATGAATCCAAACAATAAAAATTAAAGAAAATTATAAAAATTCATTGTACAAAACAACATTCATGAATATTGAATAGACCTTTTTTACAAGCACAGTCAAGTGACAGATCATTGAAAAATCTGATCAAATATATAACCATAAGTATCATCTACACATATCTACATTTACAAAAAAACGTTCCTTCACTAAATTTTACATGACACATATTTCCTTTGAATTGGGATCCTCCAATTTAGATTTCCTAGCCATCTTACTTAGAAGGTCACGATTTATAATTTTTCACTTTTAATTTCTTTAAATTGATTTAAGGATCTAAGGACTTTTCCTGGTTTGCAGGCAAAGAAAAAGAGCAAGTTCATAATCTGAATCAAGAATTTAAAGATATTTATAAAAACAAAACAAACAAACAAACAAAAACAACAAAAGTTCTTCCACGGTATGGTTCTTATAAATACTGTACAGGTTGACTATACCTTGTCCAAAATAATTGAGCCTGAAGTGCTTTGGATTTTGGATTTTTTTTCAGATAGAATAAATCTGAATAGTAATAACCATTTATTTGGTTTGGAATATTTGCATATACACAATGAGATATCCTGGGCATGAGATCCAAGACTAAACACACAATTTATTTATGTTTCATGTATATGTTACATACATAGCCTGAAGGTAATTTTATGCAAATATTATTTAACAATTTTTTTATATGGAACAATGTTTGTATTGAGTACTTAAATGCGGAATTTTCCACTGTGGCATCTTGTCAGAGCTCAAATATTTCTCAGCTGAGATTATCCACTCTAGACGGTGAAGAGCATTCTTCTGGTTAGAGCCATTATATTTTTACCAACCATAATATTCAAATTAGTATCTTGAATTGGGACGCTGCTTTATCAAAACCTTTAAATGTTTAGCATCGTTCTGTGGTCATCCAGCAGGCTACAGATGGCAAACACACAAACTGAAAACTGGAAAGTTCTCAACCTATATTTTTTTCAGGGTAAAATGTTTGATGAAACTATGATCTATGGCATTTTGAAAGGCATACCAACTGCCAACTAAGCTTATAGTTCTAGGAGAAATAGCTGGAAAGAATTTGACTATTACTGTGTGTTGGCTGCTACTACTTGCTTTTAGAAAGTTATTACAAGAAAGAGACCAGCTTTGCCTGGTTTGCAGGTGAGAAAAATGATTTAGAGAGAATTTATAAATATGGAGCCGAGATTTTGAAAAGCCA
>NW_003852480.1:7699392-7710120 GCF_000181295.1 Otolemur garnettii | reverse complement strand
AAAAAAAAAAAAAAAAAAAAAAAAGAGTCACCATAGAGGTGACTCCCAAGACTGTGTTTAAAAAGTGAACAGTGAAAAAACTGAGAGAGAAGTTTTGTGGAGCGGGTGGAGCTGAGCACGTTTTATGGGTACATCTGTACCAAGGAAATGGGATCCTGGAAGTGGGTGTCTGCAGCTCACTTGTTGGGCCAATTCTGTGGTGTGGTTCTGGAAGCTATCGTATAAACTTGGCCTGCAGCCAGGCATCCCAAGCCCTCCAAGGATCTTTGAGCTACAGAATCTCTTATACTGAACATCCTCCTGTTTAAGTGAGGAAGAAGTTCTGCTGTGTAAAAGTCTAATGGTCAGAAGATTTGACTCTTCATTTCCTAGGCTTGTGATCTTTGAAGCTACTTTACTCTGTGTATCAATTTTATCATATGTGAAATGGAAATAATACTTTGCACCTCATGGAGTTATTCTGAAAATTAAACATTATCTATACAGGGCACCAAAAAACATATACTCATTTTAAGAGAGGAAAAAATTCACATTCCTAATATGCAAGTCACCTTTGCTCAACCTGACTTGTATTCATCTTTTGTTATCAATATAGATAGAATATTACGACTTTTACACAGTTTTTCCTCTGTTAAAACGTGTATCCATTTTACCAGCATCCTCTGTTTATAATAACATGGTGCAGGTCATATGTCAAATAACTGGTAGATATTAGCTACATGTTGCTAATATGATTTATTAGTTTGGGAATTTAAATCCTCCATGTCTCTGATCTTCTTTTATCTCTACAGGGAAGTGACCCATGTAACTGTCCATGTTCCTTTATCCCTGGTTTTGACCTACGCTGTTATTTTAATAACTTAAGTCTCTGTTCTGACATTTTTCTCCTAGCCCAAGTTTTTTACACTGGTAGTCTGTAGGGCATCTTAGCTCTAATAAGAGTCAAATTTGACACTTCTCTTGCCAGTCTATTGGAGACTGGAATCTAATCTCAGTTCTCGTACTTGCTATTCTTTTTTCCTGATGGTATTGCATACTTGCCTCTCTTTGTAGCATACCCTCGCATTTGTGCTCCCCAGCCCCTCGAGTATGTGCCTACCTGCTGGTGATTGCTTTCAGAACCTTCCAGTGAGGTCTCTATCTTAATCCCAACATGCTGCTTATTGCCCTATGGAAAAAAGCAATAACCTTTTCCATTTCTGGCCAGGCACACTGGCTTATGCCTATAATCCTACACTCTGGGATGCCAAGGCAGATGGATTGCTCAAGCTCAGGAGTTTGAGACCACCCTGAGCTAGAACAAGACCCCACCTCTACTAAAAAGAGAAAAATTATCCCAGTATTGTGGCAGGTGCCTATAGTCCCTCAGGAGGCTGAGGCAGGAAGATTGTTTGAGCCCAAGAGATTAGGGTTGCTGTGAGCTATGACACTGTGGCACTCTACCCAGCAGAAGAAAGTTAGGTCATGTCTCGAAGAGAAAAAACACCTTTCTCCATTTCTTACAGGTATATAGCTTGAACATCTGCCTCCTCCCAGAGAGTTTTTCCTATCTTTGAATCAGAGCGCCTGTGCTTCTTCCTATCCAATTGCTATTTTTTCACAGTGGTTATAATACTAAAGCTACTCTGTTGCGATTTAGAAGAAAGAAATGGATACTTTTTTAGGTAGTAGTTAAACATATGTATCAAGAAACCAAACTTTGATATGAAGAAAGCCGTTACTGATAATGATTTGATGTAGCTTAGAGGAAAAAATGTATCAGATGTAAGTCTGCACAGAGCGCTGACCTCACCTGACTTCACTTGTAGAAGAACTGAAAGAAAGGGAAAAACAAAACAAACAAAAAAAAAAACTCTGGACTGCCTCAGGCAGTTTCGGTTTTCTTACCTTAATGCCAATATTAAAATCTCACCTTTGTGAAGTCAGCCTCTGACTCGAGTTCCCTCATAAGTTGGTCTGACTCACTTACTACTTCTCCAAACTTGAGCTCATTTCACCTTTGACTCTGTTACAAGAAATATTTTCCTTTTTCTATTATCCCTCCTCCTTTCCGTTCTTCCTCCTTTATTCCTGCTTCAGAAAATACCGAACATTTGTAAGCTGGCCTGTAGGAATTCACTACACCCAACACAATTCCTGCTTAATATTTCCCTTCCCTACTGTTTTAACAATCATGGGTCACTTGACAACTTGACATTCTACTTTCCAACTTGTGGCCACTAGTTCTTCTCCTATCTTCTTCCCCACTGCACTAGTTAAGACCTCTAAATGGTTCATGCTAAGGGCTCCCCTTCACCACTAAATAGGGTGGATCCTATTTTAAGGCCAAATCTGGATCCAAGTCTGATAGAATCTAGGTTAAGACTTTTTTTCCCTCTTCTTTTAAATTGGCCTTTCCTGTCTCTCCCAAGTCAAGACTCAAATTCTACCAGCATGTTGATCCCATTAGTAGAGGGGTATCTTCCCCCTGGGCCCTGGCAGAAAATTATCATGAAGGAATCCAACTTACTCTACTTCAATCACTTGCTCTTCTCTCAAATATGTGCAGTGGCCACTCAGGCATGAGGTACCGTCATCTTACAAGGATCAGTCTTGGGTCACTCGGATCCTGTTGGTGAGCTGAGGATTCTGCCAAATTCACATAGAAGGATTTCCTCACAGAAAAGACTCTTCTGTTATCAAAGGGAGGAAAGTTTGCTTGGGAATTAAAAATGATAATTTACTCACTGCCTAATCTCCATGCACTTTTTAAAAACATGATTTTCTTAAATTGTCCCTTCATATAAACCAACTATTTTGGATAAAATCAAAGTCACATTTTTCACTTCCCAAAGTGAATTATTTTTTCCTCACTGCCTTCCTCTTTAAGTCTAGGACCACTGATCTACAACCTTTGCTATCTGACAGATCCAGCAGGTCTCGTCATGAATACAGGGCTGTGGTTATGTAGCAGCCAACATGTGGGTAAGGAGACAGCTAAAACACAGCAATGAGAATGATTTAAAGGAAAACTGCAAATAAGTAAAATTCCAAAGGAGGGATGCAAGATAGGCAACTGGAGATATCGCTTGCCGCAAATCTCAGAGGGAAGGAAGGGTCTCAGATAAAGGACGGGGGATGGGCACAGCTGCAGGTGGTGCTACGGGAGGAAGGAGGTGTGGGGCCTGTGGGGACTTCATTAGGGAAATTATGAAGCAGAGAGTGGAAAAAGAAAAAGAAAATGACAGAGAAAGAGAAGAGATAGCTATGAGCAAACAGAGAGGCTCAGAGCCCAGTGAAGGAGTAGGAGGATCCCCGTTTCCCTTCCCACACACCTTCAGCCATCAGCGAGCTACTGAGTTGTTTGTAAGCTGGCAAGCCTGGGCACCGGGCAGCCACTGAACTGTGTCACCATCTGGCCTGATCCAGGGATGCAGACATTTCACGCAGGCTTTCCTCCAGGGGAGGGGACTAGAGAAGCTGGGGTCCTGGCTCTCTTCCACCCAGACTCTGTTTTTTTTTTTTTTTTTTTTTTCACTCAGACTCTTTTCCTTTGCTTTCTTCACTTGCCCACTACAGCTGGAAGGGCGAATCAAGACTTTCCGGAGCAGCTGTCTCATCAGCTGCAGGGCTCTCCTGTCTGGGCTTCCCACGGAGGGTGAAGCCCACACCTCCTGGGCTCCTGCACTGGATCCAGTGGTGTCCTGCCCTCTGCCTGCCAAGCTTCTCAGGAGAAGCAGGCCAGTGGGTCAGACATGCAGGCTCGATCCGCTGCCCCAGGACGTGAGCAGATTGCTATGGAGCATAAGGGAGAGATCTGAGGGCCTGACTCCGGAGGCCAGGGAGCCCGTGTGGGCAGAACTGACAAGGGAGCACAGTGGGGTCCAAGCTGCCTCAGTCTGTGGGAGGGCCCGTCCCCCACAGGAAGGTTGCACTGCACCCCCCACCCCACCACCACCAGGAAGGTCTCCCCATGCAGTTGCTGCAGAGTGATGAGCTTTCCTGTGCCCATTTGCAAACAACCACTGGAGAGAGCCGCTCATGGCAGGAGCAGCAAGGGAGGGATGGCGCTAACTCTGAGAGTCAATTCCCTGAACTAAAGATGGGCCCTCCTCCTCAAGCAGCCTTTCCAGTTTGGAGCAGCTGCTTCAGCCCTTCTCCCAGGGGCTTTTCCCAGGGGCTTAGCTAGGGTAACCAGATTTTAACATTCGTAAACAGGGACAACACGGCCGGGGCGGGGGTGGGGCGGGGGCCGGGCAGGGCAGGGCAGGGCCTGACAACAATGCAAACTTTGATAAGCAGTTCTCGATAATCACTGCTCAACAATTATTTGTTATTATTACAGTTTAACATTATAAAATTAACAAAAATAATATAAAACTCATATTCTGGCGAAATAGCCACATGGCAGCTGAAAACTGTATATTCCCTTCCTGTTCTCCCGCCCGTTCGTGCATTCTTTCCAAAAGTCCGTTCGTGCATTCTTTCCAAAAGTCGGGACTTTTTAAAAACGCTGCGGGAGGCGGGACAAATTGTTCAAAAGCGGGACTGTCCCGCCAAAAGCGGGAAGTCTGGTCACCCTAGGCTTAGCAAAGACAAACTTTGAGTCTTCCCAAGACTTCGCAGAGCCTTCCAGGCCCACCCAAACTAATCTCTTCCAGTCTCACTTCTCCACTCTCCTCCACTCTCCTCTGTTGTGGTGAACAAGCAATCCCCTGGGAGCTACAGGGACCCCTCCCGCTGAGGGCTAAAGCTATTACAGGCAGGAAGAAAATCTCTGCAGTTGGCTCTGCAGGCATCAAACACTGACAGGGAGAACAACTGCACAGCTCATTAGAGCATCTACCAACTCCATCAAACAGGGCCTGGCTAATTTGTACTCACAAGCACCACGCGCAAACTCAGAGATTAAGCTGGGGGTCCCAACACAATTTACACTGTGGGGAAGAAGGGAAGAGAGCAGAATAGAAGCAACCCGAGGGAGCACTACAGTTTAGGAGAAGAATAAAAGTTGCAGGCAATTCAAGCTACAAGGAGTCTCCTTCATTCACTGCAGACCTCTGGGCTGATCTGGGACCTGCTTAGAGTCTGTGCAAAGATACTATACCCAAGAGCAGGTGCAACAGAGATCTGGTAGCTGCCAATCCTGATCACTCTGGTGCAGGGATCCAGGTCTGCTCAGGACCCAGCATTCCTGCAGTCTGGAATTGTATAGCCCTCACTTGGCTGAGAGGGAGCAGACAAGATAGAAGCTAGACTGGGGGCTGAGCACACGTCACCGACTGTGTGGGACCTGAACAAAGGAGCAGCCACAGACACCACAGAAACCACATGGGAGGCCTTGGGTAACAGACTCAATGTGTCCTAAGCGATGGGGGAGAACCTTGGCTGAACAGCAGCTCCAGCCCACCTGTGTAGTTCCTGGGCTGCTAAGACAAACCTCTTGAGTTTTTATTGTTTCATGTCTTAAATTTAAACCTTTTATTCAACGAGAATCAATTCTTGTCAGTGGTGAGAAGTGCATGTCCATTTTTAGTCTTATATATATGGCACCATAATGTATAATGTATATATACATTAACCATGTATTTAAAAGGGATTCTTCTCCTCAGTGTATGATTTTCTTTGGTTTAGCAAAGATAAAATAGCTATATGTGGCTGGGTGCATCTCTAGATTCTCTATTCTATTCCATAGGTCTGTATCTCTATTTTAGTGACAGTACCATGCTGTTTAGATAATCACAGAGTTGTGGTATAAACTGAAGTCAGGTAATATGATGCCTCCAGATTTGTTTGTATTTCTAAGAATTCCCTACCTGCATGATTGGACATTAGTAGTCTTATGCTGGCATTTTGGCATTCCATTTGTGCAGCTTTGTTCTTGTAACCCCCAAAGCAAGCTCTGAAGCTCTCACTGCACTCAAAGGCCCCTATCAGGCCTGCAATAGCTCACCCAAGATTCCAGAGTTGAGTCTAGACCCCAAGACACTACCCCTGAATCTCTGCCACCACCATAGACAGGCAGGACCACCCTAAGTTTCATTGCTTCAATTCAAGCCAACCAGCCCTGAGCAGACAATACTCCTAGGCCTTGGTCATGCAAAAGCCAACAATGTGGTCATCCACAACTACTGCCTAAATAAACTCACCCAGCTCCACTATCACCTCCACTGACTCTGGCCAGAGGAACCACCCACAATAATATCTCTGGTAGAAAGTATCACATCCAATCCCCAACACAAGTTTCTAACAACAAGCTGGAGAATAAGCCTGCATACCACACTAACATCATTCACCAATGACTAAACCTGAGGCAATCACAGGGGAATGGGATAAAATAGAATAGCCCTTCCACAGGCTTTCAGTACACCCACCCCTCCCC
Organism: Otolemur garnettii; assembly: GCF_000181295.1. Classification (NCBI taxonomy): domain Eukaryota; kingdom Metazoa; phylum Chordata; class Mammalia; order Primates; family Galagidae; genus Otolemur; species Otolemur garnettii. The sequence continues at coordinate 7,703,759 of NW_003852480.1, read as the reverse complement.
TCATGGGTGAACTTTCCAGAGTATATCACAAAAGCTACTTCTTGGGCCTTTCCTAACACTAAATAAAAAGGAGAGTCCCCAGGAAAAAAAGAACAAATACCCTGCAATTCTATCAATGCAGAGGTCAGAGGAGAGGAGCCAGAAAAGAAGAAAAACAGCAAAAAAAGACCCCTGGCAACATGAAAAAACAAAATAGATCGACACCCTGAAGAGAACACAATGGAACTATAGTAGTGGACTCCATCCACAAGGTAATTGTGGAAATAACAGAAATTGAATTCATAATATGGGTGACAAATAAGATGAATGGAATTCAAGAGAAAATTAACAAAAAGAAACTAAGAATATATTTTAGAAAATTAATGAAAAATTTACTAAAGAGCTAAACAAAATAAGAAAGAATATAATAAAACTTAAATAAATGAGTCATTTAGGAAACTTCAAAACAAAGCAGAAAAGCAACAGATTTAACCATACAGAAGAAAAAATCTCAGAGCTTGAAGACAAGCCTCTCAAGCTAATTCAGTCATTCAAAAAGGCAGAGAAAAGTTTAAAACAATTTGAGCAGTCATTGAGAATGATACAGGATTATGAGAAGTGAACTAACATTCAAATTATCGGTATCCCTATAGGAGGGAGAAGAAGAAAGTTTAAAAGCACAGAAAACTTGTTTGAGAGAGGTTTTGAAGAAAATTTTTCTGGTATTGACAGAGATTCAGACATTCAGATACAAGATACACATTGAACATTAGGAAGATTCATAGCAAATAGGACATCAATAAGGCACACAGTAATCAACCTGGCCAAAGTCATAAGGAAGTGGAAAATTCTACAGGCAGCTAGATGTTAGCAACAACTAACCTACAAAGGAAAATCCATCAGGCTCTACAGATTTCTCAGTTTTAATCATATAAACAAAAAGGGAGTAGAGCTCCATCTTGAATCTTGTTAAGCAGAACAACTGTTAGTCTACAGTCCTGTATCCTGCAAAACTAAGTTTTATATGTGATGGATAAATTAAGTCTTTTCCAGACAAGCAAACACTGAGGGAAGTTTTCATGACAAGACCTACCCTGCAGGAAATACTCAGAACTACTTTATACAGCACAATAGGTAGAAAACAGCCTAATAGATAACCACCAGTGTAAAGTGACTCACAAAAACTAAAGCTTACAACTCTTATAAAACAATAGCACAAGAGGGAAATAAAGCAACAAGGTACTATCCAACATGATAGCATCCCATATACCAATTCTATTTTTTAATGTTAATGGTTTAAATATACCCCTAAAAAGACAGAGTAGCTGGCTGAATGGATGGATAAACCCAGCCCAAGTATTTACTGTCTGTAGGAAACACATCTAAATCACAAGGATGAACATAGAGTTAACATGAAAAGGTAGAAAAAAATATTCCACTCAAATAGAAACCAAAATAGATATAACCATTTTTAAATCAGATAAAATTGACTTTAAATCAACAAAGGCAAAGCAAGACAATGATGGTCATTATATAATGGAAAGGGATCAATTCAACAAGAGGACATAACAATCCTAAATGTATATGCACCTAACACAGCAGCTCTCAGAAACATAAAGCAAATTTTACTAGAGCTAAGCAAAGAAATAAATAGCAGAATTATAACAGTCAGGTATGTCAACACCCCATAGTCAGCGTTGGACAATCATCAAAGTCCAAAATAAAGAATGAAACGTTGGACCTAAACAGACTCTAAATCAAATGTATCTAACAAATACCTACAGAATATTCCCCCAAATAGCTGAGTATACATTCTTCTCAGCAGGACATGGAACATTCTCAAGACTGATCATATCTTAGGCCACAAAACAGGTCTCAACAAATTCATAAAAATCAAAATTATACCATATATATTCTCAGACCAGAGTATTACAAGAGAAACAATGGAACCTATGCAAACTTTTTTTTTTTGAGACAGAGCCTCAAGCTGTCTTCCTGGGTAGAGTGCCATGGCTTCACTGCTCACAGCAACCTCCAACTCCTGGGCTCAAGCGAGTCTCCTGCCTCTGCCTCCCAAGTAGCTGGGACCACAGGTACCTGCCACAATGCCAGGCTATTTTTTGGTTGCAGCCATTATTGTTGTTTGGAGGGCCCAGGCTGGATTTGAACTCACCACCTTAGGTGTATATGGCTGGGGCCTTAGCCGCTTGAGCCACAGGCATCAAGCCAGAACCTATGCAAACTTACAGTAATTAAACAACCTAATGCTGAAAAATTATTGGGTCCAGAATGAAATCAAGATGGGAAATAAAAGATTCTTCAAAATGAATAATAAAGGTGATATAAACTAGCTAAATCTATGAGCAAGAAGAAATAGAATTTCTGAGCTGACCAATAATGAAAAAAATCCAAGCAATAATAAAAATATTCCAATCAAAAAAGGCCCTAGACCAGATGGATTCACAGGAAAATTCCCTCAGACCTATAAAAAAGATCTGGTAACCAAAATAGAGAAATTTTTCAATAACATTGGAAAGGAAGAAATCTTGTCCAACTCCAAAGCCATGAAAGGACATACCAAAAAGAGAAAACTACAGATCATTATCTCTTATGGAGAGAGTTGGAGAAATCCTCAATAAAATGCTAGCAAACTGAATTCAACAGCACATCACAAAACATAATCCACCATGATAAAGTGGGTGGGCTTCATCTCAGAGATGCATATACCAATATGTGATTCACCACATAAATAGAAGCAAAAATAAAGACCCCACGATCATCTCAGTAAATGCAGAAAAGCATGAAAAAATTTGGCACCTTTTCATGATAAAGATTCCCAACAAATTAGTCATAGAAAGAAGATATCTCAAAATTATAAAAGCCATATATGACAAACCCACAGACAATGTCCTAGTGAATGGGGAAATGTTTAAACATCCCCCCTAAGAACTGGAACAAGACAAGTGTGCCCGCTATCACCACTTCTATTCATCATAGTTCTGGAAGTCCTTGCCAGAGCAATCAAACAAAAGAAAAAAATAAAAGTAATCCAAATTGGGAAAGAGAGGTCAAACTGTTGCTCTTTGCAGACAATATTATCTTGTACCTAGAAAACATTCACAGACTCCACTAAGAGCCTCCTGGAATTAATAAATAAGTTCACCAAAGTCTCGGGGTACAAATCAATGTATGTAAATCAGTAACATTTCTATATTCCAGTAACAGTACATTTGAGAGTCAAATCAAGATTTGGTACTATTCACAATAGCTACAAAGAAAAGAAAAAACACAGGAATATACTTATTCAATAAAGTGAAAGATCTCTACAAGGAGAACTACAAAACATTGAAGAAAGAAATCGCGGAGGACAAAGCAAATGAAAAGCATAATGTTTACACATTGACATAATCATCTTTCTCAAAACACATGCTACCCAAAGTGATTTCTAGATTCAACACAGTTCCCATCAAAATATAAGCATTATTTTTCACATTATGACCTAGAAAAAATAATTCTATGGTTTCTTTGAAATCAGAAAAGAGCCCAAATGTCCAACACAATCTTTAGCAAAAAGAACACACCTGAAGGCATCACATTACCAGATTTCAAATTATACTCCATATATACAAGGCCATAGTAACCCAAAATAGGATAGAACTAGTACAAAAATAGACATATAAACCAATGGAACAAAATCGAGAACATGGATTTAAAACCACTTACCTACAACCATCTCATCTTTGATAAAGCAGACAACGATCTGCTTACACTGGGGAAAGGACGCTCTATTCAATTAATGGTGCTGGGAAAATTGGATAGCCACATGCAACAGAATGAAACATGACCCTTATCTCTCACGACTCACAAAAACTAATTCAAGATGGGTAGAACAGTTAAATGTAAGACAGGAAATGATAAGAATTCTGGAGATGAAAGGAAAATGTAGGAAAAACTCTTCCAGATATTGGCCTAGGCAAAAAACTTATGAGAAAGACCCCAGTGGCTATCTCAGCAGCAATATAAATAAATAAATGGGATTTGACTACACTGGAAAACTTTTAAACAACTAAGGAACTAATGAATAGAGCAAATAAATGACCTACAGAACAGGAGAAAATATTTGCACACTATACATCCAATAAAGGACTAATACCCAGGATCTACAAAGAACTAACATAGATCAGCAAGAAAAAAATCAATTCCATTAGGGGTAAAACACATGAATAGAAGCTTCTCAAAGCTGTCTCAAAAGAAGTGAGACAAATGGCCAATAAGTACATGAAAAAATGCTCATTAGAGAAATGCAAATTAAACCACAATGAGATATCAATCATCTTACCACTGTTAGAATGGCTTTTATTAAAATGTCCACAAACAATAGATGCTGG
>NW_003852480.1:7698027-7699223 GCF_000181295.1 Otolemur garnettii | reverse complement strand
AGGGGATTAAGAAAATTCAGTACGTGTATACCATGAAGTATACATCAGCTATAAAAAATGATGAATTACTGCCATTTTGCAGCTATTTGGATGGAACTATAGACCATTTTCCTAAATGAAGTATCTCAAGATTGGAAAAACAAACACCACATGCACTCACTGTTAAACTGGAAGTGACTACTGAGCATTCATGTGCACAGAGGAAAGCAAAACTCAGTGGAAATCAAGCAGGGAGAAGACAAAACAAGGGATAGACAAAACCCCACCTGATGGGTATAATGAACACTATAAAGATGATGGGCACATCTATAGCCATGACTCAAGTACTACAAAAGTAATTCACATAACCAAAAACATTTGTACTCCCTTAATATTTTGAAAAGCAAAGTAGGGGAAACAAAATGTAACATTTTAGACAGACATAAGGATTCCTATTCTGGCAAAGAATGATTCCATTGATAAGCTAATTTGACACCTTTCTATGCTGAACCTCAGGAATATCTTTGTCTTCTATTTCCATAGTCACATATGATAGAGGTGTTAATGCAATTCCCCTTCTTGGGGCTCTGCAATCCAGTTTCTTAACTGAAATGGGTTTGGAATTCTGAGGTTTGCCTTAAATGTTTAACATTTAAGGCTTGCCCTTCTTTGCATGTCTTTAACCAAACATATTAATAATAGTAAATTTTTGGCAATTCTCCATTCTGTCTGTTCTGTGGGCTCATAAACAATCTACAATGTCCAAGTTTAATCATGGATTCCAAACATAGACTTGAGTCTCCCTACCACCTAGCAATGTCCTTGATGTTATGTCCATGTATCTAACCCTCAACTGCTTTCATAGTAGTTTATGCCAACAATACAAAATGCTGTGTTAATTATGTAATATTAATTACTTCTTAATCTTAATCTTACTTATTAATTTTTGCTCAGGGGATGAATCTCCATAATAGGATAATTTCTTTTTTCTTTTGCAAGTAGGGAGTGTAGGATAGAAGACATTAGGGTGGATTTTAGAAACTTGACCCCTCCTTTTGGTTCTTTGCTTTATTCTACATCCCCCAAGTCTCTCCCATTTTGTTCCTTGTAGAACTAAGTTTAATGTAGGGCAGATAAATTGACCTACTAACTCCTGTGAAGCCCATGATTCTTCTTTTCTGACTTGCAATTATGTATTGTGGGTTCTAGGTATAAAC
>NW_003852480.1:7691442-7697731 GCF_000181295.1 Otolemur garnettii | reverse complement strand
CCCATTTTTGTTTTATTATTTGTAGCACTCCAATTCCTGATGCATTGTGTGGTTCTAAGTGACTAACATATAGCTCAAATTAGCTTTAGTCAAAAAACAAGTGTTAAGAGAAAAGCCGGGAGAGATGTTTTATTTACTTATGTTACTGAAAAGTTTGGGCATGACTAGATTCATGTCTCTCAATTTATCTCACTTTATATGCGGGTAGATACAAACTTACATAATGGCAGCCCACCAAATCTGATAGAAAGAGAATACATTTTTGAAGAAGGGTGACAAATAAAATGTACAGAAGTGCTTTTTTGGGTCCAACTTGAGATACTGTGCCCATCCCTAAACCGAACAGTATAGCCAATGAAGAGGAGAATTCTAATTGGCCAGGCTGAAGTTATGGGCTCCCACAATGGGGATGAGAGAAGGGAGCTGGCTCCTCTAAAATACAAGCTAATATAGAGACACACTAAAAAAATTATACACCATGATCAACTAGGTTTTATCCCAGGGATGCAAGGTTGGTTCAACATACATAAATCCATAAAGGTAAAACATCACATAAATAAAATCAAAAACAAAGAACATGATTCTTACAATTGATGCCTAAAAGGCTTTTGACAATAGCCAGCATCCTTTTGTTATAAGAACACTTAATAAAATAGGCTTAAGTGGGACATTTCTTAAATTGATAGTGGCCATATACGACAAACCCATAGTCAATATCATATTGAATAGAGTAAAACTGGAAGCATTTCCACTCAAAACTGGAATTAGACAAGAATGCTTCCTGTACCACTGCTATTCAGCATAGTGCTGGAAGTCCTAGCCATTGCAATCAAGCAAGAAAAAGAAATTAAGGGTATTCATATGGGGCCAGAGGAGGTCAAACTCTCACTCTGGAATCCAGATGACATGATTTTATACGTGGAAACCCTAGGGACTCAACTTCAGAGGTCTCAGAAGTGATCAAGGAAGTAGAAACATCTCAGGATACAAAATCAATGCCCACAAATCAGTAGTCTTTCTATATGCCAATAACAGTCAAGCTGACAATAAAATAAAGACTCTACACCTTTTACAGTAGCTCCAAAAAAGATGAAATACCTGGGAATTTATTTAACAAAGAACATGAAAGATCTCGATATAGAGGACTATGAAACTGAGAAAAGAAATAGCAGAAGATCTTAACAAATGGAAGAACATACCAGGCTTGTGGCTGGGCAGAACCAACATTATTAAAAGGTCCATTCTACCCAAAGCAATCTATAGATTTAATGCAATCCACATCAAAGCACCAATGTCATACTTTGAATAACTTGAAAAAATATTACTCTGCTTCATATGGAGCCAAAAAAATAAAACAAACAAAAAAACAAACAACAACAACAAAAAAAAAACCCCAAAGAGCCAATACAATTCTTAGAAGTAAAAACAAATCTGGAGGCATCATGTTACCAGACTTCTGGCTATATTACCAGTCTATAGTGATCAAAGTAGCATGGTACTGGCACAAACATAGAGATATAGACCTATGGACTAGAATAGAGAATCTAGAGTTGAACCCAGCCACGTATCACCTAACAAAAACATGCAATGGGGAAAAGAATCCCTATTTAACAAATGGTGCTGGGAGAACTAGTTAGCCACATGTAGAAGACTGAAACTGGACCCATGCTTCTCACCACTGACAAAAATTGATTCTCATTTGGATAAAAGATTTAAATTTAAGACACAAAACAATATAAGTGTGGGGAGATGATGAGGATATTGGCCTGGAAAAAGACTTTATGAGGAAGACCACCCTTCTGGCAATTGGAGCAACACAAAAAATAAATAACTGGAATTTGATCAAGCTAAAAAGCTTCTGCATAGCTAAGAGTACCACAACTGAGGCAAACACACAGCCTTTGGAATGGGAGAAGATGTTTGCATGTTACAAATCTGACAAAGGTCTGATAACTAGAATCTATAGAGAACTCAAATTAATCAACAAGGAAAGAGCAAACAATCCCATTTATAAGTGGGCAAGAGACTTGAACAGAAACTTCTCTGAAGATGACAGGTGAATGGCTAACAAACACATGAAAATAAGCTCATCATCTCGAATCAGCAGAGAAATGCAAATTGAAACCACTCTGAGATATTTCCTAACTCCAGTAAGATTAGCCCTCATCACAAAATCCCAAAACAGCAGATGCTGGCATGGATATGGAGAGAAAGGAACTCTTTTGCACTGCAAGTGCAATTGCAAATTAATATAACTATTTTGGAAAGAAGTATGGAGAATTCTTAAATAAAAGTCAACCTTGCATTTGATCCCACAATTCCTTTAGTAGGTACATACCCTGAAGAACAAAAATAATTTTTACCACAAAGACATTTGCACCAGATGTTTATTGCAGCTCAATTCATAATTGCCAAGTCATGGAAACAATCTAAATTCCCGTAATCCCTTGAACAGATTAACAAACTGTGGTATATGTATAGCATGGAGTACTATACAGCCATAAGAAATAATGGAGACTTTACATCTTTTATGTTTACCTGGATGGAGTTGAAACATATTCTTCTTAGTAAAGTATCTCAAGAAGGGAAAAACCTATCCATGTACACAATATTAATATAAAACCAATATATAAACAATTGCAGGTCCACAAGAATAATAAAACACAAAGATAGTGTAGCAAGAGGGAGGGAAGAGGGACAAGGACGTGGGGAGGGGGAGGGCAGTTGAAGGTAGGAGGGAGGGCAAGCAGTAGATTCTCACCTAAATCACAAAATACGAGGGAGTTCAGCACACCCCCTTGGGTGAAAGGCTCAACTGAAACTTGAACTTTACCTTGGAACTTGAGAACAGTGTAACCTAAAAAATTGTACCCTCATATTAATTTAAAATAAAAAGATACAAGTAAAACATGTACCCCTTAAGAAAAAGAATTAGAAACAAGAGGTGCTCAGATAAAAATCTTCAGTTGTAGCTACACTCTGTTTTCTCATCTTTTAGTTTTTGTACTTGAGGATCAGGGAAGCAGGTACCACTTTGTACTTCTGAAGGGGAGAGAGGTCCTTCTAACACTGAGGGCTCTTACCCACTTTTCCTTTTCAGTGTCACCCCTTTCCTTTGAGGGTGAAGGACAGGGAGAAGCACTCATAACTTACAGTCAAGTTCCAGGGCATGAAAAACACTCATGATCTGATGTAAGTGCTACAGTGAGACAGAAGAGTTAAATGGGTTATGTGTCTGATTAAAATAGGTTCCTAAAGTAATTCCAAAAAGAAAGTGACTTTTATAATATTTTATAGCATTTAGTTGGTTTCACTTTCATTATGTGTTAAACTTACTATAGTAGGCCAGTATTATTAATTTACAAATATTCTTTTAAAGAAAAAGAAGAGTATTCTTAGTTGAAATGCAACCAATTAATAATTTAAAGATCACTATAGATCTCTAGTGAATCTATAAAAGACTTCCACAAGTATTATAACAACTGCTGTTACTAGGAATATTCACTACCAATAAGGTGCCATGATTCTATTTTAGTGTTTTTTACATACTGACATACTATCTCACTTAGTAATTTAGAATCATGCTCATTTTGCAGAAAATTAAATTATTGAGTGTACTGTAATGTTCTAGGCTCTTAGAATTCATCAGAAGCAGATAAAAGTTATAGTGTGATAGATGTACTATTCTAGTACTCTCCACAATAAATCACATTCTAAGAAGGTAAAAATTAGAACACTCAAATTCTATTTATTGTATGAGAAAAATTATGGCTGTAGGTAAAATTGCCAAATAAAATTTTCAATGGTAAATCCCTAGAAAGAATTTTGCAGAGGGAAAGGCAAGTGCACATTAGCAAATGAATTATACTGAAGTATTTTTTCATATTATTCCTTAGGAACCAGAAACCATTCATCCATTCATGCTCATTTACTCGTTCATGCATTTCCTGTCTTATTTTACAAATGATTTGACATAGTTGGTAAGAATACATACAATAAAACAAATATAAAAATAAGCAAAATCAGGTAAGAGGCAAATATATTTGAGTAGAGATTAAATAAATGTGAAGAGGAAGGCTCTAGGGAAAGCTAGGAATAAAAGTGAAATGTAAGTCTCTATTTCAAAAACTGATTGAATTGTTTAGAGAAAACATGGAAATATAAAAACTACCTGGAATTGAAATTTAGAACCATCAACTACATACTACAAGCTCTATGGAGTTGCTGCCAAATATGTTAAAATTTTTACCATCTCAGACATCTTTTTTTAATTAAATTAATTATTTTTTATTAAATCATAACTTTGTACATTGATGTGTTTATGGGGTTCAGGGTACTGCTTTGATATACAATATGTGTTACTCAGTTCAATGTAAGCATCTCAGACAACTTAGAATGACCAAAGGGATATGGTGGAAATGACATTTGTCAATCCCAGGCCCTTCCTTTGCCATGTCAAGGCCCTGTGGGGTTGTTACACTGTGACACATGGCACTCTCGCAGCCCCAGCTGAGCTCCCAGCTGGCAGACAGCGTTAACTCCCAGCCATGGGGGCTAGCCACCCAGGACATGCAGTCCAAGCAGTCCATCTGAAGACACCAGCCACAGTCGCTTTCTAACTACAATCCTGGGGAGATGCCATGTGAGAACCAGCCTGCTGTTGGCTGGTTCTCCTGTTAGCAATAAACTATTTTTAGCAGTGTGTTTTATACTTGTTATTGAGCTAGATACTCAAGAAAGGGTTGTTGATTCTTAATTTGGTTACCCTACTCCTTCTGGGAGTATATGATTTGAGGCTTTCTTGATAAGAAACCATTAATATTCAGAAGCACACTAATCTGAGTTGTACAAAACTGTAAGGACTAGTCAATGAACCACTGAAGTATTCTTAGTAAATTAATGAACAGCATCTTGCTCGGACGTATTCCTCACTACGAGGTATGACTTGGTACAGAGAAAGACAAAAAAAGGACGGAAAAAAAAAACACTGTTTCTGCAATTTCTTTCTTTTTTTGGCCAGGGCTGGGTTTGAACCCACCACCTCTGGCATATAGGGCCGGTGCCCTACCCTTTTGAGCCACAGGTGCCACCTCATTTTTGCAATTTCTTAGAGAGAACTTAAGGAGAAAATGAGATGTGTATTTTAAAAGGCCTCTAAAGGAGTACATATTGTATTTATTCTCTGATTCTCAAAATTATGTTTAAGATTTTAGTCCATAGTCCCTGGGAGACTAGCAATCAAATCTTGTTGCTTAGGACCCAGAGCTGGGGAGTAAAAAGTCAGTCTTTTGAAACCTAATGTACATGGTTTTCTTTACTTTATGGCATTCTTTTAAAGCAGGCATCCTCAAACTACAGCCTGCAGGCCACATGTGGCCTGCCCAGGACATTTATCCGGCCTGCTGGGTGTTTTTGCCACCACTATCTGTCCTGCTTAACAGCCGACTGGTCCAGGGGCCCACAGTTCGGCCCTCCAGTGGTGTGAGGGACAGTGAACTGGCCCCCTGTTTAAAAAGTTTGAGGACCCCTGTTTTAAAGTAAATCATACCAGAAGAAAAGAAACCCCCCAAATGGGCATAAGATTTGGAACAAATACTTTCCATAGAAAATACATAGATGGTAAATTCGCACACAAAAAGATACTTGTTCAACATTATTATTTATTATAACAGTGAAAATTAAAACCACAATGAAGAAGTACTGCATACCACTGGGATGACTAAAATTCAAAAGACTGACAATGCCAGACATCAATAAACATGTGAAGCAACAATTTGGCAGTTTCCTACCAAGTCAAACATACATCTACCATATAATTCAGAAATCCCACTCCTACTTACCCAAATGAAATAAAAATACATGTGCACATGCACATAAAGTGTATATTCAAATATTTGTAACAGCTTTATTTATAATACCCAAATTGTGTGTGTGTGAGAAGCCAATTGCCCATCAAATGGTACATAGGTAAACAAATGGTAGTATATCCATAGCATAAGAATTCTACTTACCAGTAACTGGGTGTGAACTCCTGATACGATAACACCATGGATGAGTATCAAAAAAGATTATGCTAAGTGAAAAGACACAAGTGCACACTTTGTGACTCCACTGGTGTTATATTCTAGAAAAGGCAAATGTATCATGATAGAAAGAAGTTCAAGACCAGGCATGGTGGCTCATGCCTGTAATCCTAACACTCTGGGAAGTCAAGGAGGGTGGATTGTTTGAACTCACGAGTTTGAGACCAACTTGAGCAAAAGAAAGGCTCCATCTTTACTAAAAAAAA
>NW_003852480.1:7688037-7691418 GCF_000181295.1 Otolemur garnettii | reverse complement strand
AAAAAAAAAAAAAAAAAAAAAATAGAAAAACACTATCCAGGTGTGGTGATGCACACCTGTAGTCCCAGCTACTTGGGAGGCTGAGGTGAGAGGAGTGCTTGAGCCCAAGAGTTTGAGATTGCTGTGAGCTATGATGCCATGGCATTCTAGACTGGGACAGCAGAGTGAGACTCTGTCTCAAAAGAATAAAAAATTGAAGTTCAACAGTTGCCATTAGCCACTAATTTGGGAGTGAAGAGAGGAGATTCACTGTAAAGAGACTCCAGGAAATTTGGGGAATGAAGAAATTATTTTGAGTCATTACTGTGTTGGTGGTTAATAAAATTGTTTATTTTTATTGTATGTAAATTCTACATTAATAAAACTTACAGAAAACAATACAAAAGATGAAGGAAACCATTATGTAAAAGTATCATCACTTGTTTGGGTAGGCTTGACTCTTGTAACTGGTATCTTTATAGGCATGAAAACTTTTTAGAAAATGAAAATACAAATCTACCAAAGCAAATAAAAGCATAATTCCCAAATAAAACTAGCACCGTATCTGGTGATCCCAAGTTCTTGGTTTTTCACTGGTTGTTGCTATGGTCTTAAGAAATTAACTTATTATTATTTTTTATTTTTTTCCTTTTATTAAGTCATATACACATAGATAATGAATACATTTATGCATATGTGGGGTACAATGTGTTGATTTTTTAATACAATTTGGAGTGCTTACATCAAACTAATTAATACAGCTTTCACCTCATATACTTCATTATTGTGTTAAGACATTTATGTGCTATACTTGATAGATTTGACTTGTACCCTTGCAATATGCTCAATAGGTGTGGTCCCACCATATACCCTCTATCAAACCTCCCCCCTCCCTCTCACTCCATTTCTCTCCTTCATCCTGGGCTATAGTTGTGATCTATCTTACATAAGAAAGTGTTAGTAAATATAAATTGGTTTCATAAAAGTACTGAGTATATTGGATACTTTTTCTTCCATTCTTCAGATACTTTACATAGGAGAATATGTTCCAGCTCCATCGATGTAAACATAAAAGAGGTAAAGTCTCTGTCTTTTTAAAGGCTGCATAGTATTCCATGGTATACATATACCATAATTTATTAATCCATTCATGGGTCAATGGGCACTTGGGCTACTTCCATGACTTGGCAATTATGAATTGAGCTGCAATGAACATCCTCCAAAATTGATCATATCTTAGGTCACAAGTCTAACCTCAGCAAATTTTAAAAAATAGAAATTATTCCTTATATCTTCTCATACCATCATGGAATAAAAGTCAAACTCAGTAACAATAGGAATCTTCAAATTCATACAAAAACAGGGAAACTAAATAATCTTATGCTAAGTGATAGCTAGGTCATAGATGAGCTTAAGAAAGAAATTACCAAAATTTTGGAACAAAACAATAATGAAGACACAAACTACAAGAAACTGCAAAGACAGTCCTAAGAGGGAAATTTACAGTGTTGCAAGCCTTCCTCAAGAGAACAGAGAAAGAGGAAATCAACAACTTAGTGGAACATCTCAAGCAACTGGAAAAGGAAGAACATTCCAACCCCAAACCCAGCAGAAGAAAAGAAATAACCAAATTAGAACAGAATTAAATTAAATTGAAAATAAAAGAATTATACAACAGATCAATGAATCAAAAAGTTGGGTTTTTGAAAAGGTCAATAAAATAGATAAACCTTTGGCTAACCTACCAGAAATAAAAGAGTAAAATCTCTAATGTCATCAATCAGAAATGACAGAGATGAGATAACTACAGACTCCTTAGAAATTAAAAAAATTGTTAATAATATTACAAAAAAACTCTATTTTCAGAAATATCAAAATCTGAAGGAAATAGACCAATACTTGGAAGCATGCCACCTTCCTAGACTTAGCCAAGAAAGAAGGAGAAATGTTGAACAGGCCTATATCAAGTTCTGAAATAGCATCAACTATACAAAATATCCCCAAAAAGAAATGTCCAGGACCAGATGGCTTCACATCAGAATTCTATCAAACCTTTAAAGAGGGAGTAGTACCTATATTATTTAACCTTTTCTAAAACATAGGAAAAGAAAGAATACTTCCCAACACATTCTATGAAACAAATATCACCCTGATCCCCACACCAGGAAAAGACCCCACAAGAAAAGAAAAGTATAGACCAATATCTTTAATGCATATTGATGCAAAAATATCCAATAAGATACTAGCAAACAGAATCCAGCAACACATCAAACAAATTATATACCACGACCAAGCAGGTTTTATCCTGGGGTCTCAAGGCTGGTTCAATATATGTAAATCTATAAATATAATTCAGCACATAAACACAATAAAAAACAAAGACCATATGATTCTTTCAATTGATGCAGAAAAATCTTTTAATAATATCCAGCATCCTTTCATGATCAGAACACTTAAGAAAATAAGTATAGAAGGGACAGCTCTTAAACTGATAGAGGCCATCTACAGTAAACCCACAGCCAATATTATACTGAATGGAATAAAATTGAAAACATTTCCACTCAGATCAGGAGCCAGGCAAGGTTGGCCACTGTCTCCACTTGTTTTTAACATCGTAATGGAAGTCTTAGCCATTGCACTCAGGCAAGAGAAGGCGACCAAGGGTATCCATATAGGATCCGAGGAGATAAAACTTTCACTCTTCACTGAAGATATGATTATATATCTGGAAAACCCCAGGGGTTCAACTACAAAACTCTTAGAAGTGATCAGGGAATATAGCAGCATCTCAGGGTACAAAATCAATACTCACAAATCAGTAGCATTCGTATATACCAACAATAGTCAAGCTGAAAAAACAGTCATGGACTCTATTCCCTTTACAATAGTGACAAAGAAAATGAAATAGCTGCAGTGTGCCTAACAAAGGATGTAAAAGATCTCTATAAAGAGAACTATGAAACTCTGAGAAAAGAAAAAGCTAAAGAGGTCAACAAATGGAAAAACTTACCATGCTCATGGCTGGGTAGAATCAACCTTGTTAAAATGTCCATACTACACAAAGCAATCTACAGATTTAATGCAATCCCTATTAAAGCACCTCTGTCATACTTTAAAGGTCTGGAAAAACTGGTACTTCATTTTATGTGGAAACAGGAAAAAACCTTGAATAGCTAAGACATTACTCAGAAATAAAAACGAATCAGGTGGAATCAAGCTATCAGACTTCAGACTATACTGTATATCCATAGTTATCAAAACAATATAGTACTGGCACAAAAACAGAGATGTAGATGTATGAAACAGAATTGAGAACCCAGAGGTGAACCCAGATACTTATCATCATTTGATCTTTGATAAGCCTGTCAAAAATATAAATTGAGGGAAAGACTCCCTGTTTAA
>NW_003852480.1:7685058-7686801 GCF_000181295.1 Otolemur garnettii | reverse complement strand
ATACCATTTGAAAGGCCCATCCATCTTCAGCGAAGGCACAACCTTATCATCCTGGAGAATGGTATGCAACTTAAACATGATTCATTGGCCAGTGCTTCTGAGAAGGCAGTGTCTTAACCCAGATGCAGATCATAAAATGTTTTCTGACTTGAATCACATGAGTTGAAATTCTGTCTTTTCTCTTATGAATTACAAATGATTTCCTTTGCAAAAGGGTTGAATTAAAAAGCAGAAGAGGTCAGAGGAAAATAATTTGTAAATGGAATACAAAGACATTGTATTTTGAAGATAAAAATGGTCACAAATTTTTCTATACTCTTATAATTACCTTTTTTATCTCCATATTGATAGAAGTATATACTTTCAATTCCAATTTTTCTTAGGTATTCTAACCCCATTCCAAGTGTAACCTCTACAGCTGAGATTACACTTATGAAATATTACCTTATATTGTCTTGCTTATAGAAACTACTCTTTGAAGAAAATAATTTGAGTATCTTTTGTGTATAAAACAATGTGCTAAGTGTTGGTGAGAAACGCTGTCCTCCCCCAGTGGATGGATAGTGAAAAGATGAGATCAATCAGGTTTTCCAATCTCATCTTATGTCTCAATCAAGACATGAGGAATCAAGCACATTACAAAAAGCAAAATGTACAAAGACTTGAATGATAGGCAAAGCTAAATACTATTGGAACATTTGTGCTTTTTGGATGCACATCTTACAGATTTTCTTCTTTCACTGTATGTTAATTTGGTAAGTGTCAATTATCTAAACAACAAAAAAAAAAATTGAGAGGGGATGGGGAATGGATCACAAAGCTGAACACAAGGCCTGTACCTTGTTAAGTGATGGACTTTGAGCAAGTTCCTTACTTTCCTTATGTATAAAACTTTCATGATGCTATGAAATAATGTCACTCTATGGGTGTTGATAGTAATTTAAAGACAATCTAGGAGAGGGTTGAGAAAACTGACAATTAGTAGGATCTAAACAACGTGCTGGTCTCCGTTTTCCTTTCCCTTCCAGCACAGATGTCAAATCCATGACCTATCAATTCTTTTTGCCAGAAATGTAGCCTGAAGCAGCACCCTTGCCAGGAAATTGTTAGGACCATCGCCAGCTCAGATCCTCACCGGGCCACTACATCTTCTACCTTGATCACTGTACAACACGCTAACATTTTAGGCCATACACAGAAATCCTCGCCTTCTTCTTGACCATCCACCACAGGCTGGATGACCCCACATTTCTGGTCCCTTCTCCTTTTCCCCTCTTTTTTTCTCTACACGACTCTGATAAATTTGCTCCCTGTCTTCTCCTTGAAAGTATTCTTCTTACTGCCAAACGAAACACTTTCCCTTGGACTTGTCTAACTCCTTCCCTTGCTATTATTATTATCTTAATATGAGGGAATCAAGTCCTTTCATCTCTCCCTAAACATTCCCTCTACCCTCTATAGCCATCCCCGAGCTTAGAATTCGTAACAATTCCTCTGAACCTTCCTGAACCGAATTTGAGACTGTCAGAATCTAGTCACACAATGCATGCTCTTTCTTTGTTTATAAAATGTTAAGAATTCAACAATTTAAAAATGACTACTACATAACAGGCTTTGTTCTAAGCACAGGGGACACAGCAGCTGAGCAAAATGTCCTTTTGTCATACAGAGAGAGGAGAAACACATACACAACAAAGAAAGAAATGTATAAATAATTCTATGAGAAAATATAAAGCAAGGCAA
>NW_003852480.1:7679596-7684509 GCF_000181295.1 Otolemur garnettii | reverse complement strand
AAAAAAAAAAAAAAGAAAGAAACAATGATCCTTTGGGGGTATCACTGACAGGGGAATCCATTAGAGGCTTTTGAACAGAAAAGTGACAAAGTGACACAACATGACTTTTCTTTATGGGGAAAAGAATTTAAAGCAGATATTGGATACCAATTCCCAATCTCCTAATGGACTCTGCTAAAGTAGTCTAACACTTTTGAGGCTCAATTTCTTTCTTTAGAAAATAGGGATAATAATGAATTTCATGTGAAACTGAGAAACGAAATGAAGACCTACCAAAATATTTAACATATGGTGAACACTTCATTAAAAGAGCTAAAGATTATTTCATTTGTATTTGGCAGTAGCAACTTTATCTTCTCAGTAATAATATTTTTTCTTGGGATCACATCTGACAAACTATGGAAACTCTGGACGGATTTCAAAGATACCCACTTCATTACGCTTTATCCAGTTGGCACTCGGTATCCACAGGTTCTGCATCAGCAGAATCAACCCACTGCGGATTGAAAATATTCAGGGGGCAAAAAGCATCTATGGGACATATGCAGCCTTTTTTTCTTCTAGTCACTAATATAAAATAGAGCATAGCAACTACTTACATAGCTTTTACACTGTGTTTGGGGATTATAAGTAATCTAGAGATGATTTAAAATATACAGAAAGATGTGCATATGCTGTTTGTAAGTGCTACACCTCTTTATGTAAGAGATTTGAGCATCATGTCGGCAAGGAGTCCTAGAACCAATTCCCCACGAGTACAGAGAGACTGCTGCACACAATCTTCAGCAGAACTCGAAAAAAGGTTTAAATTTAAGGCCACACAGAAAAACTGAGCATGATTCTTACTTCTTGTGAATGGTGAGTTGACCAGTTTTACATGGCTTGAGAGATACCATTTATGGCATTATCAATGAAATATTTTTTTTATTATAAATAACATTTGTGAACATAATTCTAAGAAAAACAGATATGTAGACTCTTTGCCTTCTTTATTAATTGGCTCTCCTATGATAGCCTTTTATTCAAAACGTTATGTGCAATTTAAAAAAAAAACAACTCTCAAAAATATCTTAGAAGAAATTTGGACCTAAAGAAAGAAGAGAACATTGCACAGTAGAACCTCAGTAAGGTGAGCACCCCGGGGACTGTCACAGACTGGTCAACACACGGAGGTGGTCAACATGGGGAACTAGGCCTGCTGGACTGTTGCATACATGTGGGCATGCCCCATCTATGACCATCAGGTAGACAGGAGGAGGTGGTCAGCGGAAAGAGGCAGTTAACTATGGAGGCTCTACTGTGTAATAAAGCCATTATAAACCTTCATGCTTTAAATCTATCTAATTATTTTTACTGAAGCTCTCAAGCATATAGTTTTTAAATGACAATAAAAGAATTTATTTATATAATGAGAATATATTTAGCATTTTAAAAATTATTTTTTAGTAAACCAGAGCAGAACATGAATTGAAACTCACGCTGCAACAGCACCATTGACCTCTGATGGTAAAGAGGGTGATATTGGCAAGACAGAAGCTTTCCTGCCCACTTCTGCCAACTTGTGTGTGCACCAGGGTGAAAAGTGTGAAGGACAAAGTCTGGCCTCCCAAGGCTATTGTCCCTCTGAGGTGTGTGACAAATGAGGTGTCACCCGTCACTTTTGTCAGTCTCATACTTCACAATCTCGTATCTGTAATAAAGTGTGAGGGAAGATAGTAATCGTCTCTCAATTCTGTATTGTTTGAACATCATTATCAGGGATCTCTCAAGAGAGCCTTCACTATTAGCAGGGTAACACAGCATTTGCCTTATGGCCTGTGGAAAATGATTAAACTGTGTCTTCCTGTGGCTTATAAAAAAATCTCTGAAAGAAATTAATTCAGTAGTCTCATCCACCTATTTAAAATGCTGAAGCTCAAAGGATGTGCAGTCCTCTTTACTTCATATTAATTTTACAGTGAAAACAAAACAATAATTTGGCATGTTTCTCCTCCAGGTATTTGCCTAAGCTTGGTGGCAGCCTGGCTCCCTTTTGAGAAGACTTGTCCCTGGGCAGGCCTGGGAGGCAGGGGCTGCTTCTTGCCCCTCCCCCCACCTCCAGCAGGCAACTCTCTGTCTGTGAGTGTTCTGCCTTGCATAAAACACCTGTAAAGCTCTTCCAAGGCATCTCCAGTCCCCTGCTGGACTCTCAGCACTGCCCAGCACTGTATCTTTCGTTATTTTCCTCTTAAATCTCTCCCCCATTGCCTGTAGCAGTTGTTTCAAAACTTATAGCTTTGGGACGGAAACCTTCCGATTCACTTTCAGCAAATTAAATACTTACTTGACAAATAAGGTAGAAAATCCTCAGACATCGTCCACAGCCAGACTTGTACATTTACCAGCATGCCTCCTCACCTCCTCCCCTTTTTTACACCACAGAGGCTTCCCTTCCACTTGGGCTCATCAGTTCAGTATATCTGTGGGGAAGCAGATATCTTAAGATGGTTCTCAAGATTTGCTGCCTTCAACCCCCAATCTGTAGGGATGTGAATATGATAGATTTTGCTTGCACGATGTGGTTATATGATGGGACCATTGACTTTAAGAAAGGGGAGTTATCTAGATGGTTTAACCTAATAAAATGAATCTTTAACACAGGGACTTTTCTTTGGGTGGCAGAAGAGAAAATCAAAGATTTAAACATGAGGAGTCAATGACCTATTGCTGACTGAAGATGGAGGGAGCCACATGGCAGGGGATTTGAGTGGCCTCTAGAAACTGAAAGTGTTCCCCTGCTGACAGCCTCCAGGGAAGTGGAACCTCAGACTTGCAGCTACAAAGAACTGAGCTCTGGCCACATGAAGAATCAGACTGGAAGTAGATTTTTTTGCCTAGCACCTCCAAACAAGCTGGCTGACGCTTTGTTCCAGCCTGGTCATACCCTGAGCAGAAACACAGTTACACCTACAGTGACATAATAAATGAGTGTTTGAAGCTACTAAGTTTGTGATAATTTGTTACACATAAAAGAGCTCACCTGATATAGCTCCATTCTTATCTCTTTTCAGGAAACTTTTATACTAAATTATTTTCTATTTTCAACATCTCCTTGCTGTCCTATTCATCCTGTCATCATTATTACCACTGTCACTCCCACTTGTAACAGAGACCAAATGTGCTGGACTCCAAACTTGATACTTTAAATAGGTTACTTCATTTACAGCTATATACTTATAGAAGTCAGATGTCTTGTGACAATGCAGATTGTGGATGTAAAGATCTGAAATGGGGCCTGAGATTCTGACAAACCCCAAAGTAACATCTCTGCTCCTCACTTAAAGCTGCCTTCATGGATAAAATTCATGAAATTCAACTGGGATTTGCACTTTTGTGACTAATCCTGTTGAACTAAGTAATTCTTCTTAGTCATCATTTACGTAAGTTAGATAATAGTCATCAACTGTTACTGACTTGACTGTGATAGAAATATCTTGAGCACTTAACTTTGGTGTTTCTCAAAAAATATCTGGAGACGGGCACATGTAACCTAGGAAAATAATCAGGGTTCTGAATCCTGAATTCCACCTCTGAAGGAGTTTAGATGTGAGGAATGAAGAGACTCAACGCAGAATCTATGCAAGGGACGAGAAGCTCTCAGGGAGTCTAGCTGAGTAGACCTTGGGTCCATATTTATTATCATAAAGCAGGAAGAAGTAGTTAAAAATTACTTATCAGATGTCAACACTTACCAGAATGTCTCCAGCATGTTTTTGCAAATCTGCAGACCTGAAGTAAGACTCCTGCCTCCAACATCAAGACACCCTTAGAATCTAGAGAATCTGTATCATAACCTTTTGGTCTGGCACATTCTCATTTTCATGTATACATTTTTTCTTAGACGTTAGTTTTCCAAATTCCTGCATGTAAGCAGCTCACATACCTTTCTCATGATTCTTTAGGTCTCTTCGAGCAGAAAGCAGGTTCCTGCTAAAGGTCAGAGTAAGCAAAGCAGGCTTCTGCTAGAAGTCAGGGTAAAATTTTCCTTACACCACTTCCACCCTTGGATCAGAATTGGTGTAGACTGGGCTCCATAACTTGTATTTCTATTAAGCCCCTGCATGTTCTAAATGTTTGTGTCCCTTGAAAATTCACATACTGAAATTCTGTTTCCCAAAGTGATGGTATTAGGAGATAGGGCCTTTGGAAGATGACTAGGTCATGAGGGAAGGGCATTGTGAATGGGATTGGTGCTCTTATTAAGGAGACTCAAGGGAGCTCATTCACCTTTCTGCCAGCAAAATGATGGTGCCATCTACAAATCAGTTATCAGGTCCTCCCCAAACGCTGATCCTAGACTGTACAGCCTCAGAACAGTAAGAAATACATTTCTGTTGTTTACAAGTTACCCAACTCATAGCATGGTACTTTGTTATAGCAGCCTGAATAGACTAAGACAGCTCCCCAATGAATCTTATGCTGCTCAGAAAAGGTTCTCAACTTTGGCATTATTGACGGAATAAGTCTTTGCTGAGGGAGGCTGTGCTATGTGTGGTGTAGAAGGTTTAATAATATCCCTGGCCTCTGCTCACTAAATGCCAATAGCAGCCCCCTTCCTAGTGACAAAAAAAAAAAAGAATGGCTCCAGACATTGCCAAATGCCCCTTGAAATGGAAAATCTTCCCTTATTGAGAACCACTTCTCTAAAGTTCAAGGACCCTGAATTAGACATTAATTGGGAAAAGAAGAACTGAAAGTTCATAAGTTAACACAGGATTCAGTCACTCTTTTTCTGTAAAAAATATGACAGAAGAAATGTATATCCATGAAGAATTTAGAAAGTTATAGCATGGTTTAATGCATTTAATTAAAAATATATAAGTAGAAACTAATTATTTAAATGCAGCTCTTTAAAATAACTGCTTAAGTTGTAA
>NW_003852480.1:7676965-7679307 GCF_000181295.1 Otolemur garnettii | reverse complement strand
CATGTTTGAGGGAAGGAAAATGTATTCTGACAACCATACCCACTCTGATCCTCCTTTGAACTTATAATTTATACAAAGCGCATTCTTTAGGCAGTCTAGCAGCTAAGCAGATGTGCGTCTGTGTCTATGTATAACTTTCACTAGTCATTTTTGCCATTCTTGCCAGGCACAATCCTTTCTCTTCCATCTGAGCATTTTTAGCACAATTTTCAGTTTAAAGTCACCTAAAGGGGAATTTTAAATGTAAGGTTATCTTTTTGAACAATGCAGGGGTTGAGAGGCTGACTCCCACCCAGTCAAAAATCCCTGTTTAACTCTTGACTTCCAAAAGACTTCACTGCTGATAGCCTAGTGTTGACCCGGAACCTTATCAATAATATAAAAGGTTGATTACCATTTATTATTATATATTATATTGTTACAATAACAGAAGCTGGAGAAAAGAAAATGTTATCTCAAAAATAGTTAGGAAAAAGAAAATATTACTGTTAGTTAAGTGGAAGTGAATTATCATGGAGTTCTTTATCCTCATTTGCTTCATATTGAAGAGGCCGAGGAGGAGAAGGAAGAGAAGGGGTTTGTCTCCACAGTGGTGCACATATAAGTGGACCCGGCAGTTCAAACCTGTGTTGTTCCAGGTCAACTGTGTACACATTGACTCCCTAGCTATTGGCCCTAGTAATTGGTAATCTAGTGTGTGTTGTATGTGCCATTCCAGGTGAATATGGCGTGATTACTCATTTATAATTAAGTCTCCCCCAGCTACTGCTAATTTCTTAGATCCAGAGGCCATTCTAGAAGAAACAATTTATTGAACAGGGTTGTAGTAGTTCTGTTAAAGTTGGCCAGAACACTGTTCATTCATTCTCAAGGGAGTCACTTAGCTTTTATTTAAGGAGGCAGTCTCACACAGTGATATAAGAACATGATCTTTAGAATGGGACAGATAAGTTTGATTGTATGCATGTATGTGATAACTCTTTGCAAATAAATTCTCTAAATCTTTGTTTCTTCATTTCTAAAAGTTTATGAGCCAATATTATAGATTTTGGCGAAGACTAAATAATATATATGTAAAGTGCTTAGCAAGGGCAGAGGACCATGAAAAACATTTAATTTCTGATATTTAACAGAATATCATTGTATTGCTTTTAATCTGAGATATTTTATTTATTGTCTGTCTGGATACTTGTTTTACTTAATCTTAGGGAGACATACAGGCATGTCTAGATCAAAAGTTTCTTGTTCACATTAATATACAGATATTAATAACATTTACTTTTAGCTCTAAGTCACTTGTTTAAATATTTTTGTCTTCTTTTGATGAAGCAGAGCCAAGACCTGTCTCTGCAATGACTCTTTGCTAACTAAGAAAAAATAGATTTGATTAGTAACTGGACTTATTTACATGGTATAGCATTTAAGGTACATATCCACACTCAATATTTTCAGTATTATTGTAGCCACCAAGAAGTGCAGATATTTGACATATAATGATTTACTGTCAAGTGAAGAGCTAATGGCTTAGACAAAGAGAAAGTGTAGGAAATTCACTCCTATTCCTGTAGGTAGAATGTTTACTGACGTACAGTTCTTACCTTGCAACCTATCTGCCGGAACTCACACCAAAGAAATGAGACTCAATTTGCTCTTACAGAGAGACTAAAGTGCAAAAGGTTACACGCAATAAAGTTCTAATAAGCACAGTATTGTGGGTGACTCATTCCAACTTTGAAATCGATTCAAGCTCTTGCAAAACAATAATTACCCATGCATTTCCTAAGGAAAAAAGTCAAAAACTGCCTGCAGCCTTGAGTTAAGAAAATATTGCAAACATTTTTCACAAGTTTTTAAATTTAAGGCAACTGAATAATCTTCATGTTTGACAGAATTTTTCTTGTTTTGTTCCTCCCCACCATAAAAGGAGACTAGAGCTACCTGAACATCTAGCTTAAATTACGTTTCTAATATGCTCATAACCTTATAACAAAGCCGATTCGGAGCGCCTCTGTGCAGAGCCCATTGAAGTGGGTTTTTTATAGTGTTCTTTTTAACAACAGAAGAAATAAACACTTCTTAATGAATTCTGATTTCTTTTTAATATGAGAATATGTGGCAGTTGAAACAATTTTAAGGTATTTTCTAAAATTAACCAAAAGAGGTTTTAGGTTATGATGTAGGAGGAGGAGAAAATTAGACAAGCCAGGAGGGCTTCACTTCCCAGCAGTAAGCGAACTCCCGGAAGATTTTGCTTTACATGGAGAAAGAATCAGGGCTTCTGGAAACCAGTTCATGGAACTTGGTTATTTGAATCATGTTTTGCTTATTGGTAAAAATTGGGC
>NW_003852480.1:7674802-7676923 GCF_000181295.1 Otolemur garnettii | reverse complement strand
AGAATGAGCAATATTTGGTAACATAAGAAAGTGGCTGTAACCAGCAGTAATTTAGGGCAGGCATACTTCTAAAATAACCAAAGGAGTGGAACTGGGATGTTCCTAACACAAAGAATCAATAAATGCTCTAGATGATGGATAGCTCGATTACCCTGATTTGCTTAATTTACATTGTATTTGTACATTATCAAAACATCACCTGTACCCTATAAAGATAGACAACTGTTAGGTACTCATAATAATTAAACATTTTTAAAAATACATATAAAGTTGAGACAGCCTAAATATCAGTAGGCCACAGAAGAACGGTCTAGGGAAATGATACTCAGGCCACTCTCTGTTTCCTGGGGGTTCTATGAGGTCACTTACATAGACCTGCTCACATAGACCCAACACTACCCAGAGTTTACGAGTTAGCATGACCTCTTGGTTCAAGCACGTTCCACTGACTTAGTCCCTCACTGTCCTAATTCTAAATTCCTGACACATCAATTTGATTAGTGTGATGTATCTATTTCAAAGTCAATGTTGGTTATTGTGGCAGATAAATTAGTGACCTGGTATATGACCTAGTGTTTGAGGATACTCTGTTGCAACTGAGATGGAAATGAGTTAGTCACCAATGAGTTAGTGCTAATTGATTCTGGTAAATGGACTAAGCATTGAGGGGAAAACAAAGGAATCATCATCTATCTATCTAGCTGTAAGGTCTTCCATTCTGTAAAAGATGAAATTGAAACAGCTATCCTCTAGCTCTCCTCTTACACTCATGTTTCAGGACTTCACGTTCAGTCTATTTATGATGCTGCAGTTCCTAAACTCACTGATTGTTTCACATGGACTCTGTTGTATGTGGACTGATTTCACATACAATTCAAGAACCTGAAACTCATCAACAATATGTTTTGCATATCCCACTGTGGAGCAGCTTATTTCTGGGAGTGTTTTCTGTAGACAGTTAATCTGTGATGCCTGAATTTTCATTTAGAGCTAACTGAAAAGATGACAGAAAAGGAGGCAGGTCAGGGATAAACCCAGGGCCTCTAAATGTGGGTGTAATTCAATAAAATACCCAGGAGTCTATGACAGTGTTTGTTGTTACACAGTAGATATTTAATATTCATGTTTTGCTAAATTGATAAGACCTGATAATGTAATTATTACTTATATTGACATATTAGTAAAGTTTGTTGTAATCAAGTCAACAATATTTGTATGCATGAATACTGTTTTGAACATAAAAGTAGCCTAAGGACCTTTTTTGTATTAAAATGGGGTTAGAATCGAATAGCTTACTGTTATAAACAAGGTAATGCTGTTCTGTTTGGAAGACAGGCAGAGTTGAACATTTGTGAGTTAGGTGTGATTTAAGAGTCAGAGTAAGGCTCTACAGCTGGGAAGAGAACTTAAATTGAAATCAACACATATAAAATAATAAAATAATGAAATTAACCCCAAAAATAATCTGAAATGCTTCAAAGCAGAATTATCATAGATCATACAAGCTTCTAAATACTTCGGAGAACATTTAGCTCAGTTTGGACCTACTGTTGAAATCAAACCTTAGAATTAGAATGTAGATTTTTAAAATTCCTTTTAAATCTTTTCATAAATATGACAAGTCATTTTAAACTTTATTGTTAAAAACTTTTTTTTATTAAATAAAGATACTCTTTCTGGATTAATCTGGACATTCCTATACAGAGCCCCAAGCTGAAACTTTAAACCAAATAAGATAAATACCAAATATTTTTAGTTGATAAATGGAAATAATGGTAAAGTACAGCTATCGTCATTAATGATAACATTTATAAATTGCATACAATTAAGTTCTCTTTTTATTTTAAAGAAAAGACTTATATGGTGTAGTAGAATGATAGGCAATAACGGAAGTAAAAGCAAACTTTATAATGTTAACTTGACGAGACAAGTCAAATCTTGTAATAAGTGACAGTACATCAGAACATAAGAGGAAAAAAGGCCACTGTCACCTTGGTGTCACTGCTGGGTCAAACAGAGCCGTATCAAGGTTGAAGACGGCATAATGCCCACTCTATGCTAGCAACTAGGCAGAACCAAGTTAATCAGATTTTCACTGGTTATAAAAAAAGAAGTTTCGTC
>NW_003852480.1:7673444-7674515 GCF_000181295.1 Otolemur garnettii | reverse complement strand
GCTCTGATGCTTCCTAAAATCATGGCTTAGAAACATTTTATAATACTAAACAGCTTCTTTTTTGTTAATAAAAGATAAGGGAATCACTGGCTCTGAAAAGTGAACCACGTGTTTTTCTCTTTAAGAGAATGTCCGATTATTACGCATGCAATTTTGTTGTGTTGTGTTTCCTGTGATTGAAGAATTGTTCTCTTACCCTGTGAGCAAACATGCTCCTCCTTTCTTCATGAAA
Source organism: Otolemur garnettii (assembly GCF_000181295.1). Classification (NCBI taxonomy): domain Eukaryota; kingdom Metazoa; phylum Chordata; class Mammalia; order Primates; family Galagidae; genus Otolemur; species Otolemur garnettii. Next base: position 7,674,283 of record NW_003852480.1, on the reverse strand, counting down.
GACGCATTTCATCTGCAGCCAAGGCAACAGGGCATTGTAGGTTCTCTGCCAGTGGACTGATTGTTAGCCTGTAGGGTAGAACTAAGCTGATGAGCCCTAGGAAGGCAGCTTCTTCAAGGGAGATAACATAGTCACAAATAACCCAGCTTTTCTCCTGGTGTGTTGACACACAGGGATATGGAGAAGTCAAAAGAAATCCTAGAATCTATTGAATTTGAACTTGGCCCTTGATATAAAGGTTAGTTATAAAAGATCAAAAGTGTGTGTTTGGAAGTGAATACATTTGTGGTTTATTTACGCTTTGTCTTCTGAGCTCAAGAAAAGTGGTTTTGAAAATCTGTTTTGTGTCATCTTTGCAAGGCACCAAGCAAAAGGTCTTTGGAAACTTTTATTTTGTTATTCTATTCCTGTTTGCTTGAGATGTGTTGTTATTGTTCTTATGAATGGAGAACATCATTCCCCTACATCTTCCTCAAATACGATTTTTGGATGGAAAAATATCCATAGTGAGCCTACTCTGAGGAAGGCCCTACAGGTAATATCCAACTGCTCAAAACCACAGCAAAGTTCCGAGGTGAAAGGAGTATTGGAAGGACGTAAGATTCCACTCCACCTCCTTTAACCAGGAACTTCTGCCCACATTGAGTTTGTAAATTTTAGACGCGGTCCCTTCCCCTGGGAGCTTATTTTAGAACCTGATAAGAAAAGATGCAGGATCTTCAGGAAGACTATATTGGAATGAAGATATTGCTTGAAAGCAACAACTTGTCACTTTTATTTTATTTTATAAATAATTTCTTTAATAAGTAGTTACATTTGTTTTCCTAGAATAGCACTTT
>NW_003852480.1:7648033-7670637 GCF_000181295.1 Otolemur garnettii | reverse complement strand
AAAAAAAAAAGAAAAGGAAAATATTTTAACATTGATTTTGGTTTTTGAATTTAATTTATTTGCTTAATTTAATACACACCAGAATAGAATGAGTACTGTTTGGCATTAAATAATTCACTGCCAGCATGACAGCATGACTCATAATTTAAGAGCAAAACCATCAGCTTCCTTACTCTCACAACCTTCATTGCTGTGCAGTATGCAACATCCCTAAACAAGGTACTACTGCCAAATGGCACGCACTATGTGCTGCTTTTGGGGGGTGGGGTTAAGGGGACAAAGTCATTCAAAAACCCTCTCAAGTAGTGATTGTCACATTTTTGTTGGTCAGAGTCCCTAGTGAAAATCTTACAAAAGTCTAGATCCCTCTTCCTAGGAAAATAAGTATCCACATACAACACAATTTTGCATGGGATTTTAGGAAGTGTTATAGTCTACGGTTTAAAAATCAGCGCTCCACAGAAATTTAGTTTGGGCAAACTTTAGTAAATAAAATTAATTAACATCAAGTCAGGGGAAGGTTCATTCATTGCATGGATGAGAATGTCTCAGACCTGAGGAGAAACAAGTTGTCGCTCACTGAACAAGAATAGTGTCTGAAAAGGAACGAGGTAGGGACCACCAAGGGAGGTCCTGAGCACAGCTACCTCGCCAGGAGCCTTCCTGGGCCCTTCCTTGATTTCAGTTCTCAGATGTCATAAAGGGTAGAATGAGCTGTAAAGATCTGCAGAGCAGATCCCAGAAAAGAATTGCATCCGGACTGATTTACAGCGAAAGAGGGACCATGAAGTCTCCTTACTTAAGGTTTTTCTTTTATTATGTGTGTAAAAAGCAAATGTTAAAATTGTGCTCAGAACACCATGAGCATATTTAGGGTCCTAAGGACACGAGCCCAGCATTTGTCTTTTGCCTCTGTAGTTTGGGCCCAGACCTTGTTACGTGCAGAAGGGAGGTGCATAATTACTTTATAATGAACAGAAAGCAGTGGAAGCTTATAAAATGGCAGTTTATGTTCTTATTATATCCCTATATTATTAGCCTAGCTGTAATGAACACCAGGGAACCATATAACAAGAAACTTCACTCCAAATAGTCCTTCAGTGCGCTAACATCTCACACATTCAGCAAATACGTCTTAGAAACATTATTTAAAGCTTTGAATTACTAATTAAGTTAAGTGCTATTGGTATAATTTTAAGTCATTATAATGTACGTTTGCTGTGTTCAGAGAAGTGATTCTAAGGACCCAATTTCTTCCTCTGTCTGTGTGTGTATGTGTGTGTGAGAGAGAGACAAAGTTTCACTCTGTCACCCTGGGGTTGAGTGTGGTGGCATCATATCTCACAGGAACCTCAAATTCCTGGGCTCAAGCGATCCTCTTGCCTCGGCCTCCCAAGCATCTGTGACTACAAGGCACCTGCCACAACTCCCAGGGAAGAGGCAATGTCTTCTAAAAAGCCTGAAATATTAAAATCTTCATATTTACAATGACTTTGTCATATATACATATACTATGCAGATATTTATTTATTTCAACTTGCATACATACATTAAGGAATTTGGAGAATTAGGTCAATTTCCCAAATAATGCAATATTTGTCTTAAATATCCAATTAAGAAAAGATATATTTTCTTTGTACATAATCTCAGTAATTGCTGTAAGTCTTCTCTTGGTTATGTATAGGTACACTCATAATTACCTTTGCCAATTTTTAAAAGCCAAAGTAAGTAATAATTCCCTTCACTAATTGTTAGAAAAGATATTTATGAAAGCTGGCTTCATAAAATGGCTATGTATTAATCATACCTATCAGATATTTAAAAGAGAAATAAAATAATGTATAAATGGAAATATCTGAATAATAAAAAGAAAGAAAGCCTTTTTGAGGAACAAAATTCAGGGGAGAGAGGCTTTGCAAAAAGAAAAAATAATTTAAAAGCTTTGTAATTAGGCTGGGCATCATGGCTCATACCTGTAATCCTAGCACTCTGGAAGCTACTTGGGAGAATTACTTGAGCCCAAGAGTTTGAGGTTGCTGTGAGCTATGACACCATAGCACTCTACCAAGGGAGACAAAGTGAAACTATATCTCAAAAAAAAGCTTTGTAATTATACAAAATATCACCTCAATTATTCAGTTCTGTTAGCTGGTTAAAAGTATAGCATTCTATAAAAAGAGATGCCTTAATTTTGTCCTATTGCTTTATGTCACATTTCTGAAATAGAGTAAGTTATTCTTTGGCTTGAGAAGACCAATGCCATTTGACAATATATTGAGAAAGAAAAATTACAGATTTAAAGACTTTAGCAATTAGTGTTTTTATCTCAAAGAAAAAGATTCTGTGATTTATATTTCTACGAACAAACAAAGATACTACCCAGATTGACTGTGGAAAAGGCAAGGGGAAGATCAAGCTCACATGTTTCATCTGATGATTTGAAAATTATTGGAAATAAGTATTTTATTAGATCAAAAATGTTCTCAGATGGTGTGTGGAAGCTTTGCTGTGTCAACTTGACTAGGCTGAACATTTCCCAGAATTCCCTTCACTGTGTGTTTCCATTGAGGGTGGGCAAGAAGTTGACTGTGTGACTCACGGAGGGCAAAAGTGAAGGAGCAACTATTTTGTCATCCAAACTTCTTGTTATCTGCTGGCTCATCTCATTGTAGTGAGGCCACATCTAGACCTGTGATCCTTTTTCTCCCAATCCTCTTTTAACTTTTCTAACTCCTAAATTCAATAATGAACTTCAGTTTCTGCAGGAAGTCAGTATCTTCAAGGTTAGAGACAGCAAGAGCTGACATATGTTCCAGTGTCTGTTCTCATAGGCTCAAACGCACACTTGGGAGCTTATTCTTGCTCTCTCCTATTTTATTTTACTTTATTTTATTTTATTTTATTTTATTTTATTTTATTTTCAGACAGTCTCATTCTGTCAACCTGGGTAGAGTGCCATGGCATCCTAGCTCACAGCAACCCTCTTGTCTCAGCCTCCCAAGTAGCTGGGACTACAAGAGCATGTCACAATGCCGTGCTAATTTTTCTATTTTTAGTGAGCACAGGATTCTGATTCTTGCTCAGGCTGATCTCAAACTCCTGAGCTCAGGCCATCCACCTGCCTCAACCTCCTGGAGTGCTAGTATTATTATAAGCGTAAGCCACCATGCCAGGCCATTCTCCTCTATTTTATATCCATCTTCGCTTCTCCACATCCTGCTCTGCAGACTTGAAGCTCTAGCAAAGTATAAAAATGCTGCTTAACCAGCTCACATAATTGGATAATGCCAAATCTATATAAAAATTCCTGCATATGTAAATATTACACATGTTCTAGCAGTTCTGTTTGTATGATTCAGATCTAACTGATAGACTAAACCTCTTATCAGCATTAGAACTTCTATATTTTATAATTTCAAAATGATCGCTTCACAAACATAATTTTTTTTCTTGCCTTGTCTCTATCCTAATGGTAATACCGTATTGTTATCATATTGGCAATATTTTTGTTTGCAGAAGTATGCACTCACATTTTTCAACATTTTCAGTGAAGTCTGGAATTTAGAGTTGGGTTAGTAATTGTGACATTACACTCTCAATCAGCAAAATGTAAGTCTCTTCCCATTTAAGTTTAGCAGAAATATGTTTGATGAAAGATACGCAGTTTCACTTTCCAAAGAAAAATACAAAGGAAAGTAAATTTATAAAACGGAATTTTGGCCAACTCATAATAACTAAAATAGAAGTTCAAAAAATTGGGTATATAAAAATAAGATCCCAGGGAATTTCTGAGTTAGTTTTAAAAAGGACTTTGTCTTTGCCTTTTCTGTGTAAAGAAATGGAAGTTTATATGTATTCAATTGTACCTGGCAATAATACCCGAGGGAAGCACCTTATAATGCAAGTTTTATCTTTATTCCCTGGGAAATGTATCGTATTATTGAGGGCTAACTAGAAACAGTTTTCAGCATGTGAGCAAACAGGTACATCTTAGCCAAACCAAAAAGGAAAAAATCCTTCCTATTATTCTGAGAGGAAGGTAAAGGCATCACTCCCTACTTGGGTATAGGAACGAGTTCAAAATAAACTCTTTATAATGAGGGGAAGACAGACTAATGGCTCCCAAAGATGTCTACGTTCTCATCCCCCAAATCTGTGAATAGGTCATGTTACCTGGCAAGAGAGAATTAAGTTTGCCGATGGAATTAGGATAGCTAATTAGCTGATTTTAAAATAGAGAGATTGCCATGGATGATGTGAGTGGGATCAGTGTAATCACATGGGTTCTTAGATGGGAAGAGGGAAGTAGAAGAGTCAGAACCAGGGGGAGAAAGCGTCCTGGGAACGAATGGAGGCAGAAATAGAATCAGCAGGGAAATAGATTCTCCCCGTAACTTTCCTAACAAATAGAATTGCCCTGATATGTTGCTTTTGGCCAGAGAGATCCATGTCAGACCTCTGACCTCCACAATGGTAGTATAATAAATGTGTTGTTTTAAGCCACTAATTTAGTGGTAACTTTTCTAACGGTAAAAGAAGGCAAATATACATGATATCAGACTAAAATGAGTCAGCAGTTTCCAAAGACTACATCTGTGCTCACATTGGCCTTATCAACCCTACTGAAAGTGAAGAGAGAAAATCGGAGTAAATATCCAGGTAGATGAAACTCACCTAAGGCAAATGGCCTAATATTGAGAAAATCACAAGAAAATTGTATATGCCCAGGGTTCTAGCTTTTATAAAATAAAAAGAAAGAACTGTTCTAATGAAAAGAAAAGGAAGATTGAAATTCACATGTGCAACACTAACTTGCATCTCCACGTCCCCCACTGCACTGTGTTCTTTGATTCCGCGAAGTTCATTTCAGCTCAATGTAGATTAAATTGAATAGTGACATTCCCAACTGGACCACCAGATGGAATCACATTTTAATTAACTTTTCAGCCAGCATACAGATGTGCTTCTTGTGATCATTATCAAGAAATCATTTGCTTTCAGCAAAATGAGAAGCCCCGGTGGCAGATTGTAACTTAGGATGATTGATCACCTCGTGAGATCATTACCCTTAAAATGCTTTAATCATTTATTGACCAAACAAAGAAAACGCTTATAAACCACTATCAACTATATCTAAGGCACATCACCATGTACCTTTCAGGAGATCAAATTTAAGAAAATATTTGCATGATAAAATAATGATCTATGTCTGTATATTATTAACTTCCAAAATATGCCAAATGCCTTCTGAATTTAAGCTTCCATACATTAATAAAAGCATATGCCATTACAAGAAACAACTCGCCCTACAACCTCTTTTTGTTCTTCACCAATCAAATAACTCCGATTTGTATTTGATGCTTTAAGAAACAAGCATGAATAATTTATCCTTAAGTAAAAAAAAAATAAGTGAATATAAATGAGACATAAAAGCTAATTAAAATTTTATAGAAAAGATGAAACAGCTTATATAACTTTGACTTGCTTTAATGCTTACTTCAGTTTTTTTTCAAGCTATAACTACTAACTCTAGTTAACGAGGACTCCAGTAATGAATAACACTAGTAATAAGAAGTAGTTTTTTTTCTGATATTTGAAAACTTTATAGTTGCATATTCCAGATGTTATAAGCGAAAGTCAATGTGTGAACTATTTCTGTTGTTATCAGTTACTATAATGCGTTCAGTATGAAAGAAGAAAAATAAGAGGCATCGATCTTGGAAAAGTTTCAGGCAGTGACAGAGCACAAGGCAGGCATTTTAGAGGGGGTCAGACCCAAGCCCACATTGCTTGGCGTATCTTTCAAGGTGTCAGGGGGGACAGAATTCCATTATCCTTTTCATCTCGACTCCTAAAAGTCACAGCCGGCCTATTAACCTAGGTGAATGAATTGAATTGCAGTTTAGCCTCTGTCCTTCAAGTGTAATAATTAATCTACCACAGGGACCTGGGATTCTTCGCATAGAGAAAGACACTTAAGCAGAGTGCATCTCAGTTTATCCATTGAAGAATCTAGTAACTTCCAAAGTGTGATTAGTATCTAAGTGTTCCCCCTTTTTATGAAAAATATCTCTCGTGAAAGTCCAGCTCTTAAAGCTGATAATGGTAGAATGTCCCTGATGGGACTGGCACTGGGTTGAGAAGTCTAAACTCCACTCCCATTGTCCCATCCCCTACACGCAGCCCCCTGAGGTGCCTCAGAGCCCAGAATGAACACACGTGCAGTCTCCCAGCTCAGCCCAGTCTGCCTGTCCTGTCTTCATGTCACTTTGGAGTTAGAAACACAGCAGCAATGGTACCCCCAGCTGGGCCCTCTGCCTTCCAGAACTCCCTCGTCCCTCAGCCAGATGCCAGCCAAGGAGACCTTGCCAGCCAAGGAGATCTGGCCCCGACAATATTTATTTTTGAATAAAAATGTTCTAGAATGAGAAAGAAAAAAATAAGTAGAGAAAGAAAATGCTGCCTATGAAAATGAATAAAACTTCAAATAGTAATAATTGTTGGCATTATTAATTCATATTTTATCATCTCCATCTGTAGAGTCTCAGCATGCATTTTTTACCATAACTAAATAGGAAAGTTAAGTCATGAACTAAATAAATTAATTTTCATACAGATGGGATTGCTCCAAAGTATCACTTTGACACTATTAACCAGCTAGACTAAAACTCTTTCACTGTGAACCAGTGATGTCTTAGTGAACGTGAGGAGGCATGCTAATACTTCTGACCTTGGTATAGCAGCTACTCAGCCACACTTTTGCCATGAGGCCCATATGGCCATTTAATTCAAAGGACATTAAATCAAACAAACATAAAATAAATTCCTATCGGTGAACAGACCTCTTCTCTTTTAATATATATATTTCTTATAGTGTCAAAGTCTCTCTATATTATCCAGACTGGTCTTGAACTCCTTGCCTTAAGTGATTCTGCTGCCTCGGCCTCCCAAAGTGCTAGGATTACAGGCCTGAGCCACCAGGCCCAGCCAACAGACATCTTAATTCATTTGAAATAGCAGTTTTTCAAGCCCTGAAGGCAAAGTTGAACTAGGTTTTGTTTCTGTGGTGTTTCTATTCTTTTCAAAGAACTCTCGCTTTTGCTTATCAATTTTTTCTGTTCCTGAGCTTATTAGCAATAAATAAAATAACACTTTTCTTAGGCAATATTATCATCAGCTTTTCTTAAGCACATTCCCAGGATGCAAAAAGTGACATCATTATTACGGATTCAAAACAGAGATGGGCCAAGAATCCGCAGCCTAATCAACATCATTAATGCTCATGACGTATACGTTTTCCTTGCAGTTCATTCAGAAACTTATTTGCAATAACTGTACACTAACACAAGGTAGTGTTTGAGCGAAGTCTCTTGTTTTGTCCTAATTCCATGGTGTTTCAAGTCTCTTCACATATAGGCTCTGGGTATGATTTGTAGGTGAGACACCAAGACAATACCAGGAGGAGGGAGAAGCAACCAGGGACGCTGAAGATTGTGCCCAGGTGATCTCCCCAGTTCCAGAATGTCTGTTGACATTGAGTTTGTGCTTGCCAGTTTACACAATTATTTTTCCCCAGACACTGACGTTTGCAAACATACCCGATTTAACAAGAAAACAGGAAGTTGAATTTAAGGGGAAAAAAATGCTGCAGTATCTATCAATTTCCATTTTCATCTTAGTAGTGAGTCCTTAAATCCATGTAAGCAAGACTTAAACATGGCAAACATGGGCAGCCCATTTCCACAATATCTTCTTGACTATGGCCAGCAAATTTCTGATAAAAGAAATTTAAAACATATTGTGACCTCCATTTATTTTTGTCTTCATGTCCTGGCCTTCTTTCATTTGAGATATTTCTGCTTTTTCTTCAGACAAATCACAAAACATCAGAATCCTATACAAATCTACCTTAGAACCTGGAAATTAAATAGTACATTTATATTAGAAACCTGAATATCAAACACGTTCTGCAAATTGTACTCTGTTACTCTCAGAACACACGAAAGTTCGTATTAGGGTACAGAAGATTTTTTTTTCCTGTTCATTTTCTTTTTATATCATTATCTACCTCGCTAGAGTAGAAGCTATATTGGTGTAGTAGAGAATGGAATAGAAATTAGGCAAATAGGATGAAATCCTTTGCCAGCTTTATGATTTTGGACAAAGCATTTTTCTACTTTGTGTCTCCATGTTCATCCTCATATATAGGCTGTTGTGATGGTCTAAATATAAATTATATGTAAAAGTATTCTATATCCAGTAAGCAGTATTTGAGTTGCTTTCAAAGTGTCACAAGTAGGCTTCAAGCATTTGGATAACATTGGCAGTTGCTACATACAGGGCAAATTCAGATCTTATACTAGAATAAAATTTCTTTTTCTGTTTTTGAGGGGAAGAGATTGCCACCAATATGTCTGTGAATTGTAGGTTAGACTCAGTAATGTGGATCCCACTGATGACGTAATGCCCTTCACTTCCCTGGAGAGGTGGAGCCTGTGTGCCCCTTTACGAAGTTTCCCTGGTGGTCCAGGGAATCTTTCACTCAGCACTAATATGATGGTGCTTCCTCACGCTTCCATCAAGGGTTTAGATTCTTTGCTAGTTCTTTCATTATTAAAAAAAAAAAAAAAACACAACATTGCTTCCATAGAATGTCTGACAATTAAGTTTGAGGACTTTCCACAAGGCACTTACACTTGTCACCACTAAACAAACAGGTCAGTCAGGTGTCATAATCTTAGCATATTGGTATGTTTATTGACAAGTATCAGTGTCCTGCTGAATGACGCTCATTATTGTTGCCTGTTTTTGTGTGGCATTGTGAGATGTCCGAGCTTGAATTAGAACATTCAACAGACATTCTGAATTGCTTGTGAAACTTGGCAAAAGTGTACATGAAATCAGGGATATGTTAGTCCAAGTTTATGGGGATGATGTCATGAAGAAAAGGGCAGTGTTTAAATGGATTAAATGTTTTTCAGAGGGGAGAGAAAGTGTCACTGATGAGGAGAGGTCAGGGCAGCCAGTAACCAGCAAAATGGAGAAGAACATTGCAAAAAATTGTTGAATTGTGTGTCAGAACTGTCAGCTGACTGTGAAAGCATAGCAGACCAAGTAAACACCAAAAGAGAAACACTTAGGAAAATCTTAACCGAAGGTCTTCACCAACAGCACATGGCTTGTGCATTGCAACAAGGCACCAGCTCCCACTGCTGGGAGTGTTCCCAGTGCTCCCATGGCACTGTCTGTGAGGGAATTCGTAGCCAATAAACAAATAACTGTATTGAAACACCCTCTGTCCTCACTTGATGTGTCCCCCAATGACTTTTTCTTTACCTAAAGATCAAGGAAATTTTGAGAGGGAGACATTTTGATGACATTCAGGACATCAAGGGTAATACAACAACAGCTTTGATAGCAATTCCAGAAAAAGAGTTCCAAAAGGGTGGATGAGGCGTTGGCATCAGTGCACAGCTTCCCCAGGGGAGTACTTTGAAGTTGACCACAGCATTTTTTAGCAATGAGGTACGTAGCACTTTTTCTAGGATGAGTTTGCAAACTTCATTGTTAGACCTCATACTTACTTTGATGATTTTTATTTTACTTTCCAGATGCTCAGTAGTATAAGGAACATGGATCAGGGAAATAAAATTTTTCACCTCTTGAGTCTTTTTCTTTGAGGAAAGTTAGATTTTTATACTATGATTCATGATCTTCCCAAAATGATAGTACCAGACTCAACCAGATAATTTTCTTCATGGCTGGTGTTGAGTTTAGGAATTAAAATAACAGAGAAAAATAAGAGCCCAAGTATTTTCAGGGACACAACATCTACTTCAGCTGATATTTGTTGATCATTACTTTTTGCGTAGGTTAGCAAAGCAAATTGTAACTGCTGTTAGAAATCCAAGTAACACAGAACAGCAGTCCATGATACAGCATATTTGAAGAAAGGGCAAAAACTTCATTAGATGTAACAGATGACTTCCTAGCTGCCATTCGCTAGCCAGCAGACAGCAGCAATCTCAGTGTGCTTTGCTGATCCAGAAAATCTGTTGTGAGCTTAAAACCAGAGTTTCTCAATAGCAGCACCATTGATATACCAGACCAAATAATTCTTTGTTGTGAGGGGCTTTCCCCACCTTGTAGGATATTCAACAGTATCTGTAGACTCTGCCCATTAAATTCTAGTGGCCACTACCACACCCCTACTCGGGTGGGAAAACCAAAATGTTATCGCCGGACACTACCAAATGTCCCCAGGGGAGCAAAATCACCTCGTTGAACAGGGTGATCCCTAGTCTAAATCTAAAGTAGATGGTGTGATTGGAGGCAAAGTTGCAGTTGTCTTGGGATCTTTCCTTTGCCCTTTCTGCCTCCTTCTTCCCTTCCCATTTTCCCATTTTCTGTTTTCTTTTCCTTCAGGGCTCAATGTTTACACCACTTTGTCCATCCTTCCAGTATTAAAATCGAATCTCCATGCATCCGAGTTCTTGCTCCTATGTAAGTGTAAAGTGGCATTTTTACACTTTTATCTAGGAGAAAAGTCTTTAATAGATTTAAACCAAAGCAATATCATTCTAATTACGGAATGTCAGCTGTTGAGCCTTTGCAAGATCCTGGATTTAGATGGTGAGAGGAATGGATGGTGGAAAAAAGCACTGCGACTTCACTCTCCAGAAAAGCTATCTCCAGGTTGCAAACTTGTAATCTGAGTGCTTCTCATCTCTCCATCATTAATGACATCAAATTAATAATTTACTCATGTATGATGTCATCTGAAAAATCTTACAAATCTCACTCTATTTAATAGGTTTTTGTTTTCTTCTCTCCCGTCTCTATTTCATTTCTTTCAGAAAAAGCTACAGATTTTATTTTTGGACAAATAGTTCTTCTATTGGTTCAAGTGATCTGAAAAGGGAGGAATTCCTAGCTGGAGCTGTGATGCACATACCACAGACAGAATTCAGGGACAGTGGTGACTGTGGTTTGTAGAGATAGAGAAAAGCTTCCTTTCTTACTAGACTTGAACCAAGAACAACGGAAGTTTGGGGATATTGCAGCTACATGAAGTCCAAGAACAAAAGCATATTTGGTGTAGAACAAAAGTTAGCAACCTGGAGAGCAATGTGCTCCCAATGTCAAGTGTGACCTTCGGAAAGCACCCAACACTGGATCTTTCAGTCACGAGTCAATGAATTATTTTTCTTTCCCTTGTAACCAAGAGTCTTAACTGAAACATCAGTTATTGCTGGTAGTCCTTGGAGGTTTCTCTTCTTTGGTCACAAAAAAAAGGTCTAACCTTTTTTTTACCTCTGCCACAAGTTGGACAAATAAGAGTTGTCTTGGGCCACACATTAAATACACAAACACTAACAAAAGCTTGTTAGTGAAAGAAAAGGTCCATGCATACTTTTCATGATATCAACACCACAGATAAGCAAAAAAAAAGTCCTCACAAGAATCCCTGTGCAGCCCACAGGCTGTAGGGTGGACATCCCAGCTAAGTGATATCTGCTGTTCTGCTGCCATTATTATTTATTCTGGCATTGTCACAATAATGCCAATGTCTAGGCCAAGTGTGGTATTGTTCCAACTTCCCAAGCCAGCGAGCATCAGTCCTAACAATATTGCCTTCTCTGGAGTCCTGGCATATTGTAACCGCAATAGAACATGAAGAAAACTATCCCGTTTGCTCTTGGTCTTTGTCACAAACAGTCTTCTGGGCATCACTTGTTTTCTCAGAGACCCTAATAAGAATATTTCTTGCCATTCCTGTCTGCAGGCCTTGCAGGCATGGGATTTAAGCATGAGCTAGCAAGGCTCAGAGTGCAAGGGTCAGATCCGATCTTGGTTCCTCAGGCATTTGTGACAACATCTTCTCTCCCACAGAGAGCAACCTTTAAAGAAAATGGAAGTATGAAGCAGAGAAGAAAACAGCAAAAATTAAGTTCAGAGAAAAGACATTTCCTTGAGCATTAAATAACTGAAACGCTAAATAAAAAAATTTAAAAACATAGTATCTAACTCAGGAAGAAATCTGAGAGATCATCTAATTCAAAGGAATCATTATATTTTATTTATTTTTTATGGAGTATACAGCAAAAATTTATTGCTTCATAAGATGGATAGCTCTAGAATACAGTGAACCACAAATGGGATATGGTACATTTTACAGTAAGGCAATGTTTCTTTTGTTTTATTAAATCATAACTGTGTACATTTATACGGTTTGATATCCAATGTGGAATGCTTACATAAAACTGATTAACATAACATCACTTCACTTACTTATTTGTTGTGGTCAGACATTTATATTCTACTCTTAATAGTTCTGAAATTTACCATTGCATTATGCACTGTAGTTGAGGTCCCACCAAATACCCTCCTTCCTCTTCACCTTCCTCCCCCCTCTCTTTCCTCCTTTCTGGACTGTAATTGTGTTTTATCATTCATATGAATGTGTAGGTGATTATATTTTGGTTTCATATAGTATTGTATTGAGTACATTGGATACTTCTTTTTCCATTCTTGAGATCTTTTACTAAAAAGAATATGTTTCAGTTCCATCCATGTAAACATAAAAGATGTGAAGTCTCCACCCTCATTTATGGCTGCACAGTTTTCCATGCTATGCATACGCCACAATTTGTTAATCCGTTCCTGGGTGGTGTTGGGTGAACTGGCTGGTGATGGATAGAAGACTAAAACTTAACCCTTACCTTGCACCACTAACAAAAAATGATTCTCACTGGATAACAGATTTAACCTTAAGACATGAAACTTTAAAAATACTAGAAGAGAGTGTGGGGAAAATCCTTGAAGAAATTGGCCTGGGAAAATATTTTATGAGGACATCCCAGCAATTGAAGCAACACCAAAAATATATTACTGGTATCTGATCAAACGAAAAAGCTTCTGCCCAGTCAGGAGCACAGTAAATAAAACAAGTAGCCCTTAGAATGAAGATTTTTGCAGGATATTTTGATTTTTATTAATCAATGAGTATGCAAAAGAATATTTATGAAATGTGTATGTGTGTGTGTGTTTAAAGGAATACACGGAAAGGAAACCTCACATACCATCTTGTTGAAGAACTTTGCCATCAGTGTGTATACCTTCAAATTATTGGTAATGGAAAATTATTTTGCACAGTAGTTGTTGCAATTTAAATTCTCACTAGCGAGGTGTTAGTGATAGCAGTACATTCTTACCAAGGTTTGATCTTGTCAAAGTTTTTAGTTTTTAACAATTTAGTGGGATTAGAGTGTTATCTATTTGGCTTATATTTTATGATAGGAAATGAGGTTGAACAGCTTTTCACATGTTCATTGAACATGTGTGATTTTTCCTCTTCTAGGTACCTATTTAGGCTATTTTGCCCATTTATCCAGACAGTGCTTTCCTGTTTCATAAACTTTGAATAGTGCCAGGTGTAGCCTGTCTATTACTTCTATGTCAGTTATACTTTCTGCAACCATTGTCTCCATTTGTGGCTTTGCTTTTCTCCCTTTTATAATAATACTATTTTGGGAGGCAGAGGCAGATGGATAGTTGAGCTCAGGAGTTGGAGACTTGTCTTTACTACAAATAGAAAAACTAGCCAGGCATGGTGGGCGCCTGTGGTCCCAGCTACTTGGGAGGCTGAGGAAGAAGGATCGCTTAAGCAGGAGGGTTTGAGGTTGCTGTCAGCTGTGACGCCACAGCACTCTGGCGGGGGGTGGCTACAGAGTGAGATTCTGTCTCAGAAAAACAAACCAACCAAACAACAAACAATAATGCTTTACACTTACATAATACTTACCATGCTCCAAGAAATGCTTGAAGATGAAGAAACCGGGGCCCAAGGCCACCCACCTGCTGAACAGAGAAATGAAAAATCAAACCCGGGCAGTCTGGCTTCAGCATGTGCCGTCTCATGTTCTACGACATATGGACTAACTGTGATGTCTTTATGGTATTTCTCTTCAATAGAAATGATTAAAATATCATCATCTAAGTTGGACCCTCTTGTGTGTGTAACTTCAGAAAAAGGGAGTAAGTTTGACAAAATAATGTAGAAGACCTGTCCACTGAAAACTGTGAGCAACTATGTGGGAAAAAGATTTAAATCAATGTAAAGAAATGTACCACATTCAGAGACTAATAACAGTCATAAAAAATACCTGTTAGGCCGGACAGATGATCACAAGCAGCTTCTAGTCCCTACCACAGTTGCATTAGTGGCCTTAAGGCTGGGACATTTCATTCCGAAGGGATCTCAGAGCCCGTGCTGGGCACATCCACTTGCTAAAGTCTTTCCTCCTTTCGGGTTTAATGTGGACTTTGTTCTGGCTACTCATGTGCGCCGCTTGGCACCTGGGTCACCACGCTGCTGTGTCTATTCCTGCTGGCCGTGAGGTGCGAAGGCTCTCGGGGGACTGGGGCTAGTGCTCTTGTGCCCTCTCTCGCTTCTGTCTTGCTGCCAGTAAACACTGGACTACTTAAGCCTGGTGACACATTGTCTGGCTGCCGTAAGCTCGAGTTCATGCGCCAACCTGGTCCCTGTGTGGTACACAGCCTGACAGCCTTGGGACCGTGAGACACCACCGCTCGTCCCTGATACAACATATCATTTCAAGGCAATATCATTAATTATCTCAGCAAGATGTTTTTGGTAGAAATTAATAAGCCCCATTCTCTAAAATATATAAAAAGGCCTCAAATAGTCAAATATAGCTTTGACCTAGTTCTTTTTTCTAGATACGTGTGCATGTGTTAGACCGAACTCAATCATCCAGGTCTTTAGTTACCTCTGTTACGTTTGCTTCTGTTTTCTGAAGTCTGTGTAAATTCCTCTGCTTCATATCTTTCAGCTCATGAATTCTCTTATCAATAGGATTAATTCATTGTTAAACATATTACTTGAATTATTACTTTTGATTATTATATTGTTATGTCATTTTAGCTCTAGAAGTTCAATTTGGTCCCTTTGTTCAATTTGTCTTGGAATCGTCTTGAGAATTTTTAATAGACTTTCCCTTCTTGACTCATATATTTAATCCTCTCATTTAGTTTATTAAACACTTTGGTCTACGGCTGGTCTCACGCTACCAGTATTAGAAACCTTTGCATGTCAAATTCACCTATCAGCTAATTCACTGGTTCTCGTAGATAATAGCTTATTTTCTTATAAATTTTGAGTTTTGACCATGAGCTTATCCATCATGGAACATTACCTGTGGGAATTGTTTTGAGACCTAAAAGTAGATTCCGTCAGAGAAAATTTGTATTTGTTTCTGCCTGTACCTCTGGGCACTACCAGCTTGAGATCACTTTACAATAAATCCTCAGCTGGAGGTATTTTGGTCCAGCCAGGAACTGTAGATTCAGGCTGGCTATAGCTGCAAATTCTCAGGGGATAGTATTTTCCCCTCATCTAAGTGTCACACTTCAGGAAAGACAATTTTCTTTATGGTCCCCTGAAAGGATATGAAATTTTTCTTTTTTTCCTCACGACACTGACACTGCAATCCTTTAACGCTGCAGCTTAGATATGTCTCTCCGTACACTGTACGAGTATGTGGCAGACCTGGAATTTTGTTTCCTTTACCTCTGCAAGGTGTGTTGTTAGGGAGCGTTGATCAAGTTCACTCAGCTTTGGAAATGTATCCAAGGTCAAAGACCACCTTGAATTGTCTACTTATCTCCCTGGATTTGTGCTTTTGTTTAGTTTTTGGCCTCTGAGTGAAGAGAGCCAGTCCTCCAAACTCCCCCACTGATGACACTCAGTGATGAGCGTGAAGGCTCATGAGATGAAGTGACTTCACCAGCTTACGGGTAGCAGGGTGCAGGTGGCAGTGTCGCGGCATGAGACCATGTCTCTAAGTACTCAGAAAATCAGTCAAAATAGCATGTGCTAATACATTATCAGAGAGTTCCAGAAAAAGGGGCAAAAACAGAGGAAGTGGGGGCCTGGTAAAAGGAAGAACAGGAAACAGGAGGATTAGCCCCAGGAATACAGTGAAAATGCAAAACGGCACAGCCACTAGGGAAGACGGTTTGGCTGTTTGTTACAAAACTAAACGTAACTATTACCACGTCATCCAGCAATCAGTCTCCTTGGTATTTACCCACAGGAGCTGAAAACTTATTTACTCCAAAACAAACTTGCATGCAGATGTTTCTCATCAACTTTATCCCTAAGTGTCAAAACTTGGAAGTAACTGAAATCTCCTTCAGTAGGCGGGTGGCTAAACTGTGGTGCTTCCAGCCGATGGGGTATTATTCAGTGCTAAAAAGAATGAGCTACCAAGCCATAAAAAGACAGGGAGGAAACTTAAATGAGTATTAGTAAATGAAAATGTGACTAATATTTAAGCGGTACAATGTGCTAATTTCATATATAATTAGGAATGCTTACATCATACTGGTTAATATATACCACATATTAATTATTGTGTTAAGACATTTATACTCTATACTAATAGATCTGACATTTACCTTTGCAATATGCATATTCTGTGATTTCATCTCTATGATATTGTATAAAAAATAAAACCATAAGACAGTAAAAAATCCCTGGTTTCCAGGAAAGAATGTGTGAAAAACACAGAGAACTTTCTGGAAAGTGAAACCATCCTGTATGACACTATTATGATGGATATGTGTGTTTATAAATTGTGCAAACCCATAGAATATGGGACACCTAGGGTGACCCCTCATGGGAACTATGGGTTTGGGGTAATTGTGATGTGTCAGTGTATAGGGTCACTGATAGTGACACATGAACCATTCTGGTGTCATTGACAATGGGCTGTGGAGGTGACAGGTACATGGAACTTCTCTATGAACCTAAAACAGCACTAATCTTGGGCAGCACCTGTGACTCAAAGGAGTAGGGCACCGGCCCCATATGCTGGAGGTGGCAGGTTCAAATCCAGCCCCAGCCAAAAGCTGCAAAAAAAAAAAAAAAAGTCTATCTTTTAAAAAATTAAGATTGTGAGGACACAACACAATTGTAAGAGGGACTTTACTTAACAAATGCAATCAGTGTAACCTGGTTCTTCGTACCCTCAAATGAATCCCCAACAATAAAAATAAAATTAAAATAAATAAATAAATAAAACGAAAAATTGAGATTGTGTGCATTCCCAAACTTGCCCATATTTGCAAGCCAGTTTTTCCAAGGTGAAAAGAAATTCCTGAACTTTTCGAAAGAAAAGAGGATACAGGATGCTGACCTGCTTTTCTCTTACTAGTGACGGGGGGTCTTCCCGTGGTGGTGTATTGCTGGGATGAGCAATCTGAGAACGTAAATTTTGATTAGCTGTTTTGTTTCACTGGTTTAAGAGGACAAGGTGAGAAGATACAGAGTCAGTATCAAGCTGTTTGAGAGCTGCTTTTGGAGTCAGTTGTCCTTCTCTCAGCTCAAGTTGTTCACAGGCTGCTCCAGGGGGTCCCAGGCCTGCCACTCAGGGGGAGAATTATAACAGATATCTTGGAACATGTTTTCTGGGAATGGGAGGGAACCTTTGTGTGTGTGTAGAAAGAGGTGGCCAACACTTAAAGAATATTTTGTAAAAATTTGGAAAATTTTGTAATGAATATTTTGTAAAGGAAGGTACATTTAGTTACAATATCACATTTCCCTACGTATGGTGACATTCAGGATGGACACCCTATAATTTGGGACTGGTTTTAGTTTTCCTTTTGCTTTGTTCATCCCTTAAAAGCCCAGAGCCTAATTTTTATCTCTATTTAGTAGAAAAAAAGGTGTAAAAACTTTTCATCATTTGTATATTATCTTTTTCTCCCATTTTATATCTTTGTGAATCTACATATTTTCTGGCTCTATTTTATTCTGTGTGTTTTTTTTTTTTCCATAAGCTGTCTTATGAACCTAGACACATAAAAAGGATAACTATTGCTTACTTTTGGAACAAAAAAGTATAATGGGCCAATTTCCAACTTGGTTGTTTTCTTTCAACTATCATGTAAATGATGCATCATTTTTAAAAAAAAAAATGGCTATAAATAATGATTCTTTCTTTGCCAGCTATTATTCTGGACACTTCTATTCATTTGACCCTTGTATACTATTTGCCAACAAATTAGCTATTTTCTTTCCCTTTTCAAAACAAGAAACTGAAAATCAGAGAGCATAAGTAACGGCCAATTCTGACTGATGCCCCAACACAGGCTTATTTCAATACATGGTACTGAGTCAGTTCTCCAGGCAGAAACCTGAGAAAATACTAGTAGAAACTCCATTTCGATCTGACGAATAATATGCCTTTTTCTCCAAATCCTTCATGGGATGTGTGGACTTCTATTATAACATTGCACCTAAAATGTGAAAATAAAATACAAAAAGCCTTACCCTGAGGCTTTCCTCTGGGACCATAAAAAAAATTTTGGTTTGATAATACGAATAAAACGCTGTGAAAAGTCATTCAGCAGGTCCTTGGAGTCTTCTTATCGTGACAAAAAATGTGCATAGTAATAAATCAATCACTGTCCTTGTGAGTGAGTTAAGTACAGTCCCTGGGAAGACTGCTCCACCGCCTGCTCATAAAGTAGAAATTGATTTGAAAGTAGGGGTCAATTCCAAATTTAGATTGATAGTTTATGGAAAAAAATAAATGTGAAGTACTTCTCACTAAAACCCATAGAATTTATTGCACACACTTAACCAAAGCTGTCACTGCAGACAAAATCTGTTGTCACTCTAGTTGAGAGCCTTAAGTCGTGGTGCAAAAATGCTTATTTCAGTGCGTACCTCTGGGTATTTGTTATGATTTTATAAAGTCTAAGAGATATTAGCTGTTCCAGCATATTATTTAGCCCTATTTTGTGAAAGGCGGGATTTTCTCTTTCTACCGTCTGTAACTGTAATTAAGTCTCTTAAACAGAGAAGCAAATCAGAGGCAGGCCATTGGTATCCACTGTACCACGCTCAGCTACAGTGGAAAAAATCCTCATGGCTACATTTCTTCCATACACTGTCTTACTTACAGGCCCTTGTTCATTTGGCTTAGCCTGACAATGATCTTAGATGCTTGGAAATTCTTCTCAATACCCCTCTTCGCATCTGCTTATCTGCAGCTAGTGTGAGAGCTGGGAATTGAATCAAAGCAGCGGAATGGTCCTGGCAGCTCCAGTGGGTGCCACTTCAGATTCAGTCTGTAATTTTTGTTTTGAACTGTGGGTGAACACAGTGTTACTCAACATTCCTGAGTTTCTGATGTTGCTTCCTTCCAGATTCAAGATTGTCCTTCACCTCTGGCCTCTTCCCCCAACAGTCCTTCTCACTGTGGAGTCCATGGTGTTGTTTAAAACAAATGCTTTATCTTAAAGCATGTGCTGTGACATGACGCTTGACCTGGCAATAAATGAGCACAATCAGAAGGTCATCTGTCACAATATGCCTTCCTTCGTTGGGGGAAAGCACCAGCATTACCTTGAAATAATGTCTGCTTAAATCATGATGTTTACCTGACCAGGTATTTGTGTGTTAGGAGCGCAAATGGTTATGTAAAAGAGAGAGTCATACGATATAACCAAGGGAGGCAAATGCTATTTCATCCCCCATAGCACCCATTCCATGGGCTGGTTTTCTTCACGCTGAAATCTTACCAAAGGGAGTACGGCTAAAAATAGATGAACTGGAAATATGTAAATAAGGAATCTGTAAGTGAGAAAGGGTCTCACCCCTCTGATTCATCTCCCAGGAGTAGCTCCTGGTGTCCCGTGCAGGTCGGGTTTTTGACACAATCCTTCTGACTCGACAGACTAATGCTCTAAACACTACACTTGAACAACTGTGTCTTCAAATTCTTTGCTGATTAATAACCTGCGTGTGGTCTGTAGGTAATTACACACACAGAGGTAACTTTATCTTTGGTTCACATATTTAACTTTCCTCTCTAACTATGGTTCAGATTTCTCCTTCAGAAATCCCCTTTTAACTGGAGCTGGACCTATAACACGCTGGCCTAAGAGCGAAGTGTCGTCCCCAACACACCATCTTCTAGCTGTGATTGTCTCGGTGTTCTATTCTGAGTCATAACAGGTCGCCGTAACACTGATAGCACTGGGGAATCCAAAAGTCCTCGACTGTCAGTGGCTGCCACTCTGCATATCTTGTCAGTTATGGTTTCATACTCCCCAAAGCACACGTGTGAGATCCTTTCATACCTGTCTGTTCTTTCTTCTCCTTTCTCTGACCTTAGTTCCATCTTCCTTGTCTAGGCCTGTCAGAAGCGCCCACGGGCATTAATGAGTCATTTAGGACTAATCAGTCTGTTGATGGACAGATTAAGCATCCCAGCCCTCTCCCGCTTCATGACAGTGGTCATTGGCCAAGATACAGTTTTAATGCTGCCTTTGGAGAATTATTTTTCTTTCTACGTTAATTGCTCCCTGATTACCATAGAAAACAATCTCCTGACCTTGACTTTATTAGCTCTGAATTTTTACTAGCTGAGCTATCCAACCCAAACTATTCCCATCTGTTTCTCTTAGTACAGTGCAATTGCTCACTAGGAATAATGGAATGAATGAGAATTTCTCCTGAGGGATCCCCATGGAGTTCATGCCTACATTAACAGTCCCCAAAATGTTACTGGAAATGTCAGTAGGATGATGAGGTAGTGGGACATGGTGAATAGAAAGGCAGGGCAATAGGGATCATTTGCTGACTCATGATTAGGCTGCAGTTCTCCTGAGCCTGCTTCAACTCAAAGCAACTAAAGGGTTCTTCTCCTATTTCCACAAAACAGAGAAAACATGAGGCTATTGCCTTTATTACTGAGAGCTTGACAATAGTTCTTATCAGGGGAGAAAAAAATAACACAACTGTAAAGTGAAGATCACATAATTTTCCTAGGGCCCATTGGCCATAAATCTTCCTGCAGGGGAGGCCATCTCTCTCCATTGCCCCTAACTTGCTGCCATGTTTCAAAGGCCAGTTTCTCTCCCAGTAATTGGACTCTTCCTTGATCATGTTCTTTCTTCTCAGAATCCAAAGCCCAAATCTCTCCTTAATGCCAGACTGTGGAGAGGGTTCTTCTCAACCAGACTAAGGCCCCATCATTCTTGGCCCAGCTTGCTAGATGGGGCGGGCATCTATTTCCCTGAGGGAAAACACCCAAACCCACCTAGACCTCATTCTCAAATGTGTGAGTTGGTCTGACATTTTCTAAATCCCTGAAAGTCAGTCACTAGAACCAAGATTCCATGTTTTAATGTCCAGACAATTCAATCTAAAAAAGTGGGTCAAAGGGGTCCAGTAAGAACTTATATTTAGACTAATGGAGCTCTAATAATTTGGTGACTCATTCTGGACAACAGATATATTTTATATTCATAAAATCATACACACCAAAAATGTAAAGGTTAAGTCCTTCTATTCCTTTGCAAATCCAGAAATTTTTCTTTTATAAAGAGTGAATACTTTTCTTATGTTCACTTCACTCAGAAATTCAGGGTCCGTGTTAAAATTAAGAAAATCTTTTGGTTCTTCAAATGCCAATTTTATAATTTCAGCCATTTGAAGAATATAATTTCAGCCAATATGAAAAACTATATTCCGTCTTAAAATTGTATTTTGGCCCATCTGTGTATTCTTCATCTAAAATCCAGTCCATAGCTGGTCTAAAAAAAAAAAAAAAAAACCACCTGGGAAATTCTGATTTGTGGATACCATGTTAGGTCTATAGATTCAGGATCTTTGGCATTACAGTATTTGGAATTTGCATTTGTAATAAATGTCTCCAGATGACTGTGATTTAAGTTTAAGAATCAACTACACTGCTTGCCTGTTTGCCAGAACAGAATAGGCTCAGAGCAATCTCTTCAAGCCCCTCTCCTTAAATGCAGCTGTTACATAGAAGAGGCATAAAAGATTCGGGCATAAAAGTGATACAACATCATGATTCCGATCCTTCCTCTGGATCTCAGTAAGTATATGGCTAGCAGTAAATTACCCATCTTCACTTTAATATACTCATTTTTAAAATAGGAATTTTTGAGGATGGAATGGGATAATGAAAGTGAACTGGTTCGTAAGCTGTACAGTTCTGCACAAGTAGAAGGGATCAGAATTAGCGCACAGGTTCTCCTTTCCGTAGTTCGGGCCTTCCTCTCTCTTCTTATTCCATTTGAAAAGACAGAAGGAGTTTATATGCAAGGTAGAAACTGGTGCCACTGCACAGCAGCTGAGATTGCAGAGCCTGTTTTCTCTGTCCCAGTCTTTCCTATGTAAGGGGATATTCCTAATTTTTCTTGTGTAGAAGTTAATGCCTTTTTGAATTGGTCAATTGCTCACCATAGTTGTTTGACTTCCTTTAATGTTCACAGCAAGCGTGAGGAGGAGGAATGAGAAGAAAGTGAGTATAGTTGACGGATGCAGCTCACTGGGTGGATTTGGTAGGAGGTTGTAACAGGTGTCTCACTGAGCTGGCGGTCTTCATGATTTTTAGTCATGCACCTATTACTAAAAAATTTCCAAAAACACCCCCAATGTGCTTATGTTTTTAAATAATCTTAAAATCCACGTACTACTGTATTCTTTTTCTACATACATTATAAGGCATACACAAAAATATAAACTTTTTTTTTTT
>NW_003852480.1:7644641-7647046 GCF_000181295.1 Otolemur garnettii | reverse complement strand
AAAAAAAAAAAAAAATTACATTTGTTTACATCAAATGTAGGGCTATTTATATAATTGACTGTGGTCTCCCTTTTATTTATATTACTATTGGCTACTAATGTCATAGTTTTTTTTTTTTAATTTCATATTAATATGAGGGTGCCAACTCTTAGCTTACAATGTTTTTGTTTATTAGGTAAAGTCTGTCTTGTAGTTGTGTCCTGCGCCCAGGAGGTGTGCCACGTACCCTTACATTGTCCTCATTAAGTGAAAGCACACCAGTCCCTCCCACACACACGCTTCCCCACCCTTCCTCCAACTTACATACATAATCTTCAGCATAGCTTCATAATATAGATTATTATTTCAATTACATGTGAAAACTAAGATTCAAAAAACTCAGTAATTTCTCTAAGATCACAATGTTGCAAAGTGGCTGATTCGGGATTTAAATCTGTGTCTCTACCTCCGCTGCAAATTCCATTCCACCTCTTAAAGGTAACAGGAGGTATACCAATCTGCAAGGGTTTTGTGGAGGTTAGACAAAATTATTGAGGTAACGTATTATATAAAATTACTGAGCAGAATAGATTCTTAATTTCCTTTGAAACTTTATACTGGACATTTTCTTCACAAAATATTACATAATTGGTAATCAAATGAATGAAGATTTCATAAATGATATGAAGATTTATTCTTAAATGAATGAAGATTTAGCATTTTTCTTAGGGATCATAAAAAGAATAGCATTAAGACAAATTAATATGGTAGTCTCTGTCTCTGCCTGTCTCTCTTTCTCTCTCTTATTCTTCACGCCCTCATATACACATACATGCACAAACACACACAATCACACAGATATAGGGAGTCCCTGGGTTATGAATGCAATGGGTTTGTCTTTAAGTTGAATTTGTATGTAATTACCTCTAACAGTCTCCATTCATAAATGAGAGCTGCAGGTCAGTCTTGTTTTTAACTCAGGACTTACTGTTATGGTCTCGATTCATAAATGTGAGTTGCATATAAGTCAGATATTTGTAACTCGGGGATTGCCTGTACTCACACACCAATATTCTAAGCAATTAACCGTGAAAGCATGAGTGAATGAATTATGCTCCAAATTTGTTCTAGTTTTCCATATAAAAAATAGGGTGTCAGTGATTTTAATTGACTTACCCAAGGTCACATAAGCAGTATGAGAAGAATTAAGTTTAGAATCCAATTTCCTGACCACCCAGAGAAGTGTGTTTTACATCACACTCTCTCCTCAGAAAATTAATTAGACACAAAAGCCACATAGACAAGAAAGGGACAATAGAGAAGGAAGTTCACAGGACAACGTGCAACCTGCCGGAAGTGGAAGAGAAGAGAGGCACGTTCTGAAAGAGGCTATTTCTTAGAAGTGGAAAGGGCTCTTTACAGCAGGTGACATGAAAATCTCCTTTGGTCTAGTTGCCAACAGTGTCCTCTGGAAGCCCTTGAGTAGCAAGGTGGATAGTTTTTTGTGAACTATCTGCTTTAGAGATTTTTCATTCCATTATTCACCTACTCAGTGGAGACAAATGAAATTCATTACATTAAAGTGAAATTACAAAAGAACACAGTTGTTTATGAATCTCTTACATTACTTTTCACTGTCTGTTCGTGTTCCACATAATTTTTAAGAATGTTTATATAAAGAAGAGCCTTAGAAGAAAGACACAGTGTCTTTCTTTACAGTGAAGGGCAGGTGTAATTCCTGGCCATTAAAACTGATTTGGGTTCCCTAAATTAAGAGTTTCTCTCCAGTACACAATCCACTGAGTATACAGACATCACCCAGTTCTCTTCCCACTGCCCAGAGAAAACTGGGCCATGAAGAACCAGCAAAATACTGACACTGTGACTAGTGCTATTGGCATAAGTGGTAAACTCTCTTTGTCTCTGAACCACGAGTCTTATGGCTTCTGCCTGCATCACTGGAACTGTGGTGGGATAACTCAATAGCTCTCAGATGAGGTAAAATCTCACAACCTTCTCAGTTCTTAACAATTAATATGGATTGAAAGGATGATATGACCCAGGATCTGTACTGACCAAAGCATGTAATCATGGATAACACACCGTCCCTGCACTGAGGGAGAGAGAATTGATGGTAGGGGAATTAGGATGGGAGGGAGTAGAGAGAGGTGGTTTTCACAAGACCATCCTTCTTATCAAGAACTAAAACTATTTGAATTCTCTCAGCTGGTGCATAATTATCAACAAATCTCTAATTTTGAATGATTATAAACCAAGGTTAGTTCAATCATGGAAACTGCAAGAAAAAAAATAAGTCAAAATTTATCACTTTTTAATTTTTTTTGCTGTCATTCAGGTGTTTTGACTTATAGGGGAATGTCCTATCAGAGAGAAGTAGACTCCACTAGAGTGCAGAATGAGAAAAA
>NW_003852480.1:7638672-7644621 GCF_000181295.1 Otolemur garnettii | reverse complement strand
TCTTAATTTTAACATGAAAGTGTGAGGTAAAGATTATCCCTAAAAATTAGCACATAAAAGAAGTTGAAGTGATTAAATATAACTGAAAACTTTTCCTAGGAGAAAGTGATTTCCTCCTAAGAACTTATTCCAAATGTCATGTTGGTGAATTTAACATGATTTTCTCTCTCTCTTTTTTAATATATACCTCATCTCATTTACTTAGCTATTGTGCTAAGACATTTATACTCGATACTAATAGATCCAACATGTACCCTTGCATTATGCACCATAGGTGAATGGTGGGAACGTGATTGTCTCTTAACACTGTTTTAGTTGCTAAATTCTGAATATTGTTCTTTGAAACTGTACAGAGGATGGGATTTTTGAGTTCGTGACCTTTTCACTAAGCACTCTTTTATTAAGGATATGACACACTGTTCTATAACCCTTACCACACATGCAATTTTGCCATTCTTCCTGACATAAATGCCAAGGGTAGGGATGTCCTTTTCATCACACCAAATCTTCTCATGTATAATACTCAGCCTCTCCAGTGTGTGAATAGTAACTTGTCCAATTATGACATTGAACTGGTCTATGGTGCCCTTTTCTGACTTACCTGGTCATCCCTGTATTTCAGTGGGATAGTCTGATTCAGTGACAACTCTGCAAAGGAATATCTGTGTTCTTTCATGTGGAGGAAGAGTGGAAATTCTACTCATCAGTCAATGTGTTATAAAAGGTTGTGAGATATTTCAGATACATAAATATTTATTCCACATGTAAACTTTCTGGGAAGAAATGAAAACCAAAAGGCTGTAAAATTATATTTGTATTGTGTTGAAGGGTTTGATTTCTATGACAGACAGGATTTTTTTTCCTAGGGAAAATGTTACTGACCTAAAGAGAATTTGACAGAAAGAATAAAATCTTCTGAGACATCTGTCATGGGCATGCACTTGACTGTTTTTTGCTCTTATGGGAAGCAACTACCACATCACTTAGGAACAGGTGGGAAAAAAGTAGCAGTTAATTATTGGACCCTAGAATTTGGATATTTATGAAGGTTGAAATAATTGGTAGTTTAAAATATGCTCTATATTTAATCCTGAACCGAAGAATGAAATTCTGTTCTGCTTTGCATGTGTGAGAGATTCTCTTTGGGAGTGTGTTAATCACCCGGCATCAAGTTATTCCTTCATATATCACTTTGAATAAGAAATTCAACCTTTTATTAAGCACATAAAGACATTCCAAGCATGTTTTGGTATCTGATACGAATGTATTAGGTGACTGTTAATACATTACTCCTCGATTTGAAGACGTTTTTATTACATAAAAATGTAAACTGTATGTCATATCACCGAAGAATCAATAATAGTTGATAGAAACATTCTTACAGAAAATATGCAAAAGCTTCCTGGTGCTAAGTATATTTTGAGATTTTTATACAAATGAGGAAGAGCGCCCCAAGCCCATAAGCACTCAGCTTTGTCCTACCAAGTAGTTTAAAAGGTCCCCAAGGAGGTTCCGCTTCTCTCATGGAAACTTCTACCATCAACTGAGACAGACATAGTTTGCTCAAGCGCCTGAAATCAGATTAATGTGAATCCTTGGCATTTTTCTATTGACTATTTCAACTCAGAGCAATGTGAAAGCAGATTTTTCTCCTCTAATCCTTTCTGAAGCCACAAGAATCAGAATGAAACATGTCTGTCAGCCTCAGATCTAGGGGGCGGACCAGCCCCCTGAGTTCAGATCCACGTGTAACCCTGCTACGTCTTTCCAAAGCA
The DNA here is from genome assembly GCF_000181295.1 of Otolemur garnettii. Lineage (NCBI taxonomy): Eukaryota > Metazoa > Chordata > Mammalia > Primates > Galagidae > Otolemur > Otolemur garnettii. Next base: position 7,642,846 of record NW_003852480.1, on the reverse strand, counting down.
GACCGCTGGGAAGTCTGACCTGCTTCCAGAAGCAACTGAAGAAAGCTGTGAGTGCTGAGAGGTGATTTACATAAATGAGCATGGTCTCCAGAGTCATATAATTACAGGCCACTTAGTCACCAGGTCTCCACTGCAGGGCCTGGCAAACAAATGAATTCTCCCTTGCACGTTTCTGTCCTTGCTCAGTCACTCTCAGTTGTTGGTAAAAATCTCCACCAGAGAGCCTAAATGTATGAGGGCTGTCATAAATTATAGAAGAAAACTAAAACAAGACTTCGATCAGAAAAATAGGAACAAAATAAATTATATTTTATGCAAGACTTTAGTTTTAGGAGAAACTCTTTCTGGCTCATAGATGCAAAAACTATGTGTTGACTCTAACAAAATAAAATCAGGCTTGGTGAGTTCCTTGGAATCTTTTATTATATTTCGTAGGTGTGACATAATTTAATGTCACCTACTATTGATTGTTTTATAGCTCTTTGTTTCTTTAAAATATCTTGTGATCTTAACCCTATATCCTTTAGGCATTGCAACCCTCTCTGTGCTTGGTGTCACTCACATTTCAGTATGATTCTTTGCACTGGGCAACGTTAAGTTGGAAGTGATACTGTTGTGCCTCTTACCTGTGATTTCACTTTATACAGTTTCAGTTACCAACAGTAAACCTGAGTACAAAAATCCTAAGTGGAAAATTCCACAAGTAAATCCTTCATAAATTTTAAGTTGCTCACCATTCTGTGTAGCGGGATGAAATCTCGCTGTTCTGTTCTATTTCACTTGGGATGTGACTCACTTTTTTTGTCTATCATATCCACACCATGAATGGTCCCTACCTTAGTCACCTAGTAGCTGTCTCAGTTATCAGTTCAACCATACTTATGTTCAAGTTGCCCTTATTTACTTGATAATGGTTCCAAAGTGTAAGAATATTAATGCCAGCAATTGAGATATTTCAAAAAGAATCTATAAAGTACTTCCTTTAAATGGAAAAGTTGAAGTTCTTTACTTAGTAAGGAAAGAAAAATAATCATATGCTAAGGTTGCTGAGATCTATTGTAAGTACAAATTTTCTGGCTCAGTGCCTGTGGCTCAAGTGGCTAAGGTGCCAGCCACATACACCCAAGGTGGTGGGTTCAAATCCAGCCTGGGCCCCCCAAACAGCAATGACGGCTGCAACCAAAAAATAGCCGGGCGTTGTGGCAGGCACCTGTGGTCCCAGCTACCTGGGAGGCTGAGGCAGGAGACTTGCTTGAGCCCAGGAGTTGGAGGTTGCTGTGAGCTGTGATGCCACAGCACTCTACCCAGGGGGATAGCTTGAGGCTCTCCTCAAAAAAAAAAAAAGAACAAATCTCCTATCCTTGAAATTGTAAACAGTATATTGTTATAACTTGTTTGTTTTATTATCATCATTATTCAAAAGTTACAATTCCTAATTTATAAACAGAACTTTATCATAGATATATATGTATAGAAAAACACATACAGGATTAAGTACTATTTCAGTTTCAGGCATCCGCTAGGGGTATTGGAATGGATCCTCCATGGATAAGAGGGTCCTGCTCCATCTATAATTTAGGGTCCAATCCCAGCTCATATATCACCACAGCATATCTCAAGAAGTCAAAAATGGAAGGAAAATTTTAAAGACGTAACGAAGACTGTTCCAGTACAATAGCGCACAGAGAAGTAAGAGGTTAGCACTTGCTCTGATCTGAATGTGTCCCCTTCCAATTCAGGTTCTGCCTGTCTGATAGTATGAGCTGGATGTTTAAGAGGTGATTAGGCCATAAAGGCTCATCCCTCATTAAACAGATGAAGGTGTTTATAAAAGAAGTTTTGCGCATGTGAGAACACAGCAAGCAGGGCCTCACCAAATGCTGGCACCTTGATCTGGGACTTCCTGACCTCTAGAACTGTGAGAAATAAATTTCTGCTCTGTATAAATCACCCAGTCTCAGGTACTCCATTACAGTAGCACAAACCAACCAAGATAGGACTTGTCTAGATAATCATATCAATAAATCTTTATCTAGTGGATAATATGTTACACACTGTTCTAGGTGATGGAGTTTACCCTGAACTAAATGGACATGTTCTCCACTACTGTGGCTCTCACATTCTAACGAGGAAGTGAACAATATATAAATTATTATTTTAAATAATACCAGGCAATGATGAGACCCAAGAGATAAGCTGATTGGGGTAACAGGATCCAAAGTGCCTTGTGACGGGTATGTGAGGGTGACAGTAAATAGTGTGGGCAGGAAAGGCTTCCTGAGGTGGGAGCATCCGATTAAAGGATCACAGGAGGTAAGGGGGCAAGAGCTGTACGTATTTGTGGGATGGTTCACACAGTGGGGGACATAACAGGGGCTCCAGAGCAGGAACATGCTTGACCTGGTCAGAGGCAGAGGGAGATTCTGCAGAGTTAATGATAAAAAGAATGACTATGAGAAAAAGATAACACTAGCAAAGTGTCAGGTCATGTGTAGGCAGTGCCCAGACCCCTAGTTACGAACATGTGACCTGCATATAACTCACACTTAGAAACAGGGGCTATTACAGGTAGTAGGTAAATGCCTGTTCCAACTCACATACAAATTCAATTTAAGAACAAATCTACAGAATCTATATTGTTCATAACTCAGGGACCGCCTATAGAAACTTTAACTGATAGTAGAAATGTTAGATTTTACTCTGTAACTCATAGGCATGCATTAAAGCTGTAAGCAGAAAAGTGATAAAATCTGTTTCACTTTTTACAGTTTTATTGAGGTATAATTGACAAGTAACAAATTGCAGATGTTTAAAGTGAACAACGGCTACATGCTAACCTGTGCGTCACTGCCATCAACATGATGAGCGTATCTGCTTCCCAGATTTCCTCCCGTCCCTGTATAATTCCTCCACCCGGCCTCTCCTTGCCATCCTCATCCCCAGGCAACTCCTGAACTGTTTTTGTCATCATAGATTTGTTGCAATGTTCTAGAATTTAAGAATCCTATTCTAGAAATAGAATTTTACGAAAGGTTTGTCTTCTTTCTTGGTCTGGCTTCTTTATTCAGTGATTGTGGTCAGTCAGCCACGTCACTGTGTATCAGTAGTGCACTCCTTTTATTGTCTAGTAAAGATTTCGTTGTGTAGATAATAATCCACAGTTTGGTTATCCTTTCACCTCTTGAAGCATCTTTAGGTTTTTATTTCCAGTTTATTTGTTGTTATAAAGAAAGCTGCTATGACAATTGTATGCATGTCTGTTGTGCATGTGCTTTAATTTCTCTTGGGCAAATCCCTCAGAGTGTAATGACTGAGTGCTCTGGCAGATGCACATTCAACTTTTTAAGAAACTGCCAAGCTATGTTCTGAGGGTCTTTCGCTTTATACACTCCCACCAGTATTGCACAAGAGTTCCTATCTCTCCATGTTCTGCCAACACACACCACCAACAAGTCTTTTTGTTTGTTTGTTTTAATTTTAACCACTTCCTTGGGCATGTAGTAGTAGGTGGTTTAAATGTGCATTGCCCTAATGTCTAAAGATGTTGAATGTTTCTCTCTCCATGTGCTTGTTTGCTATCTGTCTGACCTCTTTGGTCAGAGTCTGTTTAAATACGCACATATTTTAATGGAGTTGTTTGTTCCTTTATTATTGTGTAGCAAAATTTCTTTGAATATTCCAAATCTGATAGGTGCTTTGCAAATATTTCCCCTAGCGTTTGATTAATCTTACCAATGTCTTTTGAAAATCAGGAGTTTCTCATTTTCATAAAGAACAGTCAATTGTTTTTTCTTTTATAAGTTATGAGAGTTTTTGAATTTTATCTAAGATGTTTACATTTAATTCAAGATTACAAAGATTTATTTATGTTTGTTTCTAGGGGCTATATAATTTTAGATTTTATATTTACAACTATCATTCATTATGGGTCAATTTTTTGAGCAAGAAATGAAGACTAGATTGTAATTCTTTTTTTTTCTAGTTCTTTATTTCTTTGTGTAGATGTAGATTTCTGTCTGGTATCACTTTCCTTGTGCTTGAAAGACTTTTAAAATTTTTTGCAGTGCAAGTGTGCTGATGATGAATTTTTTAGTTTTTATATGCCTGAATTTGGCTTTCTTTTGCTGAACTTTAGAAGATATTTTCACTTGGTAAAATTATAAGCTAAAAGATT
>NW_003852480.1:7625420-7638652 GCF_000181295.1 Otolemur garnettii | reverse complement strand
TTTTTTTTTTTTTTTTTTTTGTCTTTTATTACTGCAAAGATGTTGTTCTACTTTCTACTAGCTGGCATTGTTCTGCCAAGAAATCTGATGACAATTTTACCTTTGTTCCCCTTCACATAATGTGCCTTTTTTCTCGGGATACCTTAAAATGTTTCTCTTTATCAGTACTTTGAAGGTAGTTAATTAGGATACGGGCCTTGATATAATTTCTTCAAGCCTTTTGTGCTTAGAGTTAGTTAAGTATCTTGAGTCTGTGCATTTATACTTTTTAATAATCAATATAGAAAGTAATGTTTTTACCCCTTTTCTGTCCTTCATGAAGGGGTTCAATTACTTGTATATCTGGCTTCTTGAAGTTATCCTCCATTTGACTCACGATCTTTATATATTTTTCATATTTTTTCTGTGTTTTAAAGAACATTTCTGGCTATGTCTTCAAGTTTGCTAGTTTTTTTCTGCAGATCTAATCTGCTATCTCTTCCATTCACTGCATCTTTATCTTACCTATTGTAGATTTTAACTTTAGAAATTTTTCACCTCCATACTTCTCATTTTTATGTTCTGATTTACCTCTGGCTTCTCGAATATATGTAATAGAGTCATAATAAGTACCCTTTACATAGTAATTTTACCATCTTTGTGATTTATATATCAGTTCTGATTTATTATTCCTCCTTAGCATGGGTCTTATTTCCTTTGCATATCTTGTCATTTTTTATTTGATACCAAACATCATAAATTTTGATTTTTTTTTGTATTTCTAAAATATCATTGAGCTTTGAACTAGATTTTGTCAAGTTAGTTGGAAACCGATTGATCATTTTCGGATTTGCTTTTTGGATATGCTATATCAGAGCAGCACTTATTCTTGGATAATTTTACCCCATTACTAGGCAAAATTTTCTTAATATTCTAACCAATTCCCTGTGAATTTTAAGATTATCTCTTCTCGCTGTTATTAGCAGACAAATCCTGGGCACTTCTTCAACTAATCCGTTGAGTGGTACATTTAGACAGCTTCCTTAAGTGCATATGATGATGAATACTTCACCAAATATTTGAAGAATATTCCTGTAGATCTCTGGAGTCTGTCACTGAGCATTCTTTCCTCTTTGAAACTGAGCTCTGTGACATCGAGGCTTCTTGGTTTTGCCAGACTCCTACCACCATCTTCTCAAGGAGCTTACTGATCACTGCCTGGTTTCCCCCTCCCTCGGCCATGGCCTGGAAACTTTCTTCACGCAGCAAGATAAAATAATTGTAGTGCTCACTTTAGCTGTATATCAGCTTTTAGAATTAACATCTTTCTTGGTCACTTTATTGAAAACTGTTACTTTTTGGGTTTTGTTGTTTTGTTTGTTTGTTTTTAGATGTTTCAGGTGTTAAGATGGGAAGTTAAATCTGGTTTCTGCTACTTCATCTTGTTTTAAAATAGATGTTGTCTCCAATCAGTGCTGACCATGCAGTGTTGCAGTGGATAATTCTTACACGGATTTTTATTGCTCTATGGCCTTATTTGCTTTTTAAAAATAACTCTAACTGCCATGAGGAGAATGGATTGGGTATGTAGAATGGCGTGCTGGACCATAAAAGGCTTTACTTTACTCTTTTTTTCTGAAGATAATTAAAATTCACGTAGAATTATGAGTCAGAAGCTTTTGTCTTACTGGTTATCCCATGAGTGAGTACACATAGAGAAGAAATCTAAGAGCTAATCCCTGAGACACCATGACTTTTAGAGATCTGGAAAAGGAGTATAATTTGGCAAAGAAGAGTGATATAATGGTCAATGAGGGTAGGGAATAGCATTGGGAGAAGAAGAAGTGATAACAAATAATTGGCTTTTATTGCTGTGTAATAGTAAGTACTCATTTAACCACAACTAATAGACCCACCCACTCTTTGGATGTGGAAGAAAGAAAACAGGCTTACAAAAGACCTGAGAAGACCTTAAATTTGCACTCCAAGCTAGTCATCAACACAGAGACAACTACAACATTAATAAAAATAAAGAATCCTGGAAAAGGGGAAAAATCTGATTTTCAGAGTTACCACATTATTAGATTAAAATTTCCACTTTTCAATGAAAATTAATATGGCATATGAAGAAATGGAAAAGTATGGCTCACTCAAGAGAAAAAATAAACCATAAGAAACCATCTCTAAGAAAAAAAAATATTGGCACATCTACTAGACAAATACTTTAAAAAGGAAGTCTTAAAGCTGTGCAAAAAACTAAAGGAAGATATGGAGAAAGTCAAGAAAACAATGTATGAAAAGTACAGAAATATCAATAGAGAGATTTTCAAACTTCCCCTGACACCAAACGGAAGTTCCTTTAGTACATGGAAAGTACAAAAACTGAAATTAAAAATTAACTAGATGAATCTAAAAAAAAATTTAACAATCAAACTTGAAGATAGGACGATGAAAATTATTGAGAGATTTTCAGACTTTCTCTGACACCAAACGGAAGTTCCTTTAGTACATGGAAAGTACAAAAACTGAAATTAAAAGTTAACTAGATGAATCTAAAAAAAATTTAACAGACAGAAGAATGAATAATCAAACTTGAAGATAGGACAATGAAAATTATTGAGTTTGAAAAATAGAAAGAAAAAATTGGAAAAAAATGAACAGAAACTAAAGGGACCACTCTGACACCATCAAGCAGATCAACATGTACCTAGTGAGAGCTCCAGAAAATAAAGACAAATAAATTGTACATAAATAATATTTTAAGAAATAATGGCCCAAAACTTGCCAAATTTAACAAAAGACAGAAATCTAAACATCAATTTCAAAGAATTTCAATGAATTCCAAGTAATTGAACTCAAAGAGACTAACAACCATGGACATCATAATCATTGTGTCCAAAGCTAACAACAAGGAGGGAATTTTGAAAACAATCAAAAAGAAGTAATTTGTAAAATACATGGGATCCTTAGTAAGATCATCATCTGATTTTTCATTAAAAAAATTTGAAGGCCAGAATGCAATTGACTGAGAGAAGACACAAATAACTAATATTTGGAAGAGAGTTATCTCTACACATCCTATGGACATCAAAGATAAAACAGGGATATTTTAAACAATTTTGTGATCACAAACTGGATAACCTAGGTGAAATGGATCAATTTCCTTAAAGCAACAATCTGTCAAAACTCACACAAGAGTAAAAAATTTGAGGTAAGCCTGTGTTTATTAAAGAAACTGACTCAATAATTAATAACCATCTAAAACCAGAACCTATCTGAAATCACCAGATCCAGATAGGTTCACTGGTGAATTCTATCAAACATTGAAGGAAGAAATTTTCCATTTCGTTATGATCTGTTTCAGGAGGTAGAAGCAGAGGGAATACTTCCTTACTCATTCAATAAGACCAGAATTATTCTAAAACCAAAACCAGACAAAGATAATACAAAAGAAAATAAAATTTCAGGCCAAAATATCTCATCAACATAGATATAGAAATTTTCAACAAATTAAATCCAAAAATTTATAAAAAGAATTATATACCTTGACCAGTGGGATTTATCCCAGGTATACAAGGCTGGTTGAACGTTTATTAATTAGTTAATATGATCCATCACACCAGCAGGTTAAAGAAGAAAAACCACATGATTGTATCATAGATGAAAAAAATTTACAAAATCTAATACCAACTCATGATTTTAAAAAAATCTCCCAGCAAACAGGAATAGAGAGAAATATTCTCAATGGGATAAAGCTTACCTACTTCCTCAGTGATTTAAAGCTATATTATACTGAATGATGAGAAATTCAAAACTTTCCTGATAAGATCAGGAGCAAGGAAAGGATGTCCTTCTCACTGCTGCCTTTTAACATTATACTGGAAGCCCTAGCGAATACACTAAGACAAGAAAAGGAAATAAATTGTACACTGAATGGAAAGCAAATCCAAAGACTCTACAAATCTAGAAAATCCAAAGAATCAACAAAAAACAAAAATGGTTAAACCTAATAAGTGATTATAGTGAGGTTTCAGAATATAAGGTTTATAATTAAAAGTCAATTATTTTCCTACATATGAACAATAAACAAGTGGAACTGAAATTAAGAGAATAAAATGCTCAACTGTAAAACAAAACAGAAAGTTGAGGGGAAAGATCTACATGAGAAAAACTACAAAAATAAGTCAAAAAACTAAATAGAGAAGTATTCCATGTTTATGGATAGGAGAACTCAATATTTTTAATATGTTACTTCTTCCCAAATTGATCTGTAGCTTTAAAGCAAGCATCAGAAGAGCCAACACAATATTGAAGAACAACGGCTGAGCACTGACCCTCTTTGAATTCAAAACTTCCTATAAAGCTATAGCAACCAAGACACTATGGCATTGGTGGAAAAGTAGACAAAAAGGTCAATGGAACAGAAGAGAGAGCTCAGAAACAGGACCACATGAATACAGGCAATTCATCTTTCATAAAGGCAATAAAATGGAGAAAAATTCTTTTCAACAAATAGTTCCAGAAATCTGCAGGCAAAACAAATGATTATAGATACAGACCTTACCCTCTTCACAAAAACTCACTCAAAAGAGATCATAGGACTAAATGTAAAACACAAAACTTCATGGAAGATAACATAGGAGAAAATCTAAATGATTTTGGGTTCAGCGATGACTTTTTACATACAAACCTCAAAGGCATGATACATGAAAGGAAGAAGCTGAATATCAGTAAAATTTAAAACTTCTGCTCTGTGAAAGACACTCTCAAGAGAATGAGGCAACAATTCATACCCTGGGAGACTGCAAGTTCTGATAATTAAGATTACAAACTCATTCTAGAAAAAGTGCCACATATCTTATTGCTAAATTTCACTACAGTCACCTTCAAAGTGACTTCCATTGGAAAGCTACACACCAATGCCAGTGCCTGGCCTACTCTTCAAAGCAATTTGGGAAGTCTTGTTCTTGAATGGCCATTAGAGCTGTGATCATATTATCTTTGATGTCCTACATATCATCTAAATGTTTTCCTTTTGATATTTCCTTTACTTTGTGGTAAAGAAAAATGTCTTGGGCTAGTAAGCAGAGAGGTTGTTCCAATAAGTTATTTGTTTACTGGCTAAACATTTCCTCATGAACAGTGCCGAGTGAGCTGGTGCATTGTCATGATACAAGAGCAAGGAGTTGTTGGTCAAGATTGTCAGTTACTATTTTCCAAACTGTTCCTCTATTGATATTTACTTGGTCTTCTTTGCTTCTCACAGTCAGCCATTGATTTTGATGCATAATTCCAAACAGTTTTGCAATGTTGCTGTCAGTTCTGCTCATTACTGGCCTCTTTTTCCTCATCAATGACACTTCCTCTCCCCTCAGAAAAGTATTTAAATCCATACGTCCACTGCCTTTTTCTTCATGGCATTATACCCATAAACTTGGACCGACATGTCCCTGGATTTCACTTCCACTGTAGCCAGGTTTAACAAGAAATTTATGAATGTTTGTTCATTGCTCTAAGTCAAGCTCCAACATTGTCAGGACAGCGCATAAAACAACACAACAACAATAATAAATGCTACTCAGCAGGACACCACCCCGTGTCAGCACGAACACAGCTGTGAGACACCGACATACTTGGTACCAAGGTTATGAAACCTTTCCATGTGGTTTATACAGTGCTGCCCATGTAAGCATACAGTGGCAAATTCACAAACTTAATTTTCAGACCTTATATGTAGTAGCTTCACTTATAATTGCCAAAACTTGAAAAAAACCAAGATGTATTTCAGTAGGTGAATGGATGAATATACTGTGATCCACTTAAGCAATGGAACATTACTAAGCACGGAAAAGAAATGATCTCTCAGGCCACGAAAAGATAATAAACTTAAATGTATATTGCTAAATGAAAGAAGTAACCCTGAAAAGGCTACATACTATGTATGCTTCATGGTCTGCAGCTGGACAGCAGTATAGTATGATTTCAACTATATAGCATTCTGGCCAAGGCAAAACTATAGAGACCGTAAAGGGATCAGTGGTTGCCAGGGTTTAGGAATGAGGGAAGGATGAAGGAAGCAGAGCACAGAAGACTTCCAGGACAGTAAAGCTATTCTACACAATACTACCATGGTAGATTCATGTCATTATCCAGGTGTCTGAAATTATAGAATGGACGACACCATGAGTGAAACCTAACGTAAGCTAAGGACTTTGGGTGAAAGTGAAGTGTCAGTGTACAGTCATCAATTTAACAAATGGTGCAGGATTTTGATAATGGAAGGGGTAGGATTTTTATAATGAAGCATACAGGTAATCTCTATACCTTCTATGCAATTTTTCTGTGCATATAAAACTGCTCTAAAAAATAAGACTATTTAAAAAGAAATGATAAAGATAAGTAAATCTTATATTTCTGCAGTTTTGTGTTGTTTTTTTGTTTTTGTTGTTTTCTTGGCCAGATCTGGGTTTGCACCACCACCTCTGGCATATGGGGATGGCGCCCTACTCCTTTGAGCCACAGGCACTACCCCTATATTTCTTATTAATTTTTTAAAATTTTACATTAGCAGTATTAGAAGCCATGAAAAATAAAATAAAATGACGTTTTCTTAAACCCAACTGTTAAATAAAAATGAAAAAAGACAGATATGAACTTTATGTTAGGATGAAAAAATTACATAAAATGTCCCATTTGTTTCTTTAAAGGTACTTAATGATAAGTACTATTGTTATTTACTTTCTAGAATTGAAGAAACAAGCAAAGAGAGGTTACGTAAGTTTCCCAAGATTGTAGAGTTAATCAGCAAACAGTAGAGCCAAGACTCAAGTTGGGGGTTTTCTGACTTGATATTATGTAGCCTTACTGGACTGCTTTCCAACCGCAGACTATGAAAAGCTAAAGGATATATTTTTCACTTTTAGAGCTTTTATGTAATGGAAAATATATTATTAATTATCACTTAAATTTTTTACTATTTACTTCCTATTACCATACTTTTTATTATCTGTTTTCTTCTTTATGCCACTATTTTTATCATAAACTTCTCACTGAGACAAATAAATAGCTACAATGTTATACTATACCATTCTAGAACATTTAAGGTTTTCTAGAGGCATTATATATTAACATGCTTCTATGTTATTAACTTAAATTATTTATTCCATTAACTCTGTGAGATTTGCCCATTTTCCCATTTGGAATAAATGCAGATAAAATCTTAATATGTGTAAATAGTTTGTGGACCTAGGGTTACTGTTCAACAACCAATTGACACTTAGGTGGTTCTATGGATTCTTTGATAGTTAGGTGAGGCTTTTTTTGCGCGTAGCTGCACCTCGTCCCTGCCAGCTGCCCACAGGTGACTCTCCCTGGTCCCCAAAGCACTAATCGTGGATGTGGATTTGCTGTAGCACATGCAAAGGAGTCAACAGCACTGCAAAAACTGATCATGCAAAAGGAAGATATTAGCAATTCTTTAACATTATTAATTGTCTACACGTTTATAAGTTGAGCTTTTGCTTGTGTTCAAATGGGAATAATGGATTTCAGGTTGCCTGGTTTTAACTTAACTATAATTTAATTCTGTCTAGCATCAGCATGTTAGGTCAGTATTATACGGAAAGTTGTGAAATGACTCTTGCCTGTTACTATAGAGGCAGTTTTCAAGTTTCTCTGGACAAATAAACAAAATTGTGCATTTTGTACTCTAAAACAAATTTTAAAAACTAGAACAAATCCAAATGATCATATGTATTAGCTGCTTGGGGTTTTTTTGTCTTTTACATAAATTGAATCACATATACAAGATTCAATATTTCTTAAAAGCTGCTTTCAAGTTAAGAACTATCATAAAAAATCTATTTAGTTTTTTCATGTAGACTTTCAGATACTAGTAACATCCACACAGAAATCTTCTAGTCTTCCTGTGATGATAATTTACTACTACTGCTTTATTTTAAACCACCAAGAGTTTGATGATAATTCGTATCCATCTTATTGTATATTTTGATGGAAATTCTATCCTTTAAATTTTTTATTTGTCAAAAATTTTAAACTAAACTATTTCCCGAGGTAGCTTATTATAACTGGAACTCCAGGAAATGTTGCTTTTTTAAAATTAAATCATAGCTGTGTACATTAATGCATTTATGGGGTAGTGTCGGTTGAAAATTCATTGACTTTTTAAAAATCTGCTGTGGTCAAAAGTCTTAATGCCTTTTGAACTGCTGATCTTGAAGTACAGCATGTTCAACAGATTGACTAGTCTTTGTTCTGTTATACTTTATCCCTAGAGAGTATTTCTGTTATGAGAAGTTGAATGTCTTTACTAAATGGTCATTCCTTCGTGTTCTTTTTTGTTCTCATTTGTGCATATCTTCCATCTCAGTGATTTCCTTTTATTTTATTTTATTTGCAGTTTTTGGCTGGGGCTGGGTTTAAACCCACCACGCACCACCTCTGGCATATGAGGCTGGCGCCACACTCCTTTGAGCCACAGGCACCACCCTCTCAGTGATTTCCTAGAAGATTAAAGTTCAGCCTCTTCAGAGTTTTATATCTGGGTGGTTGAAATCACAGCAACACTTATAAACCTAAAGAAGTTTAAATATATAAAAGACAATACAGTCCCTTTCCTGTGGGAGATTTAACTAATATAGATGTGAACTACCTTCTAATAATATAGAAATTCCAAGCAGCACATTTACAGGATATCAGGCCACTGTTCTTTCTACCTCTTTTGAAAATTTCAGATGATCCTTTTAGCTCAATGTATGATTGGGTTTGGTTAATCAAATATTGCTGCTGAATATTTGTAAATAGTGTTACCACATGGAAAAGTTATTATTATTGTATGTGAAATCCAAATTTTATTAGACTATGACCCAAATCAAGTTATTTTGTTTTGTGTTTGTAACTTTATAATTTAGCTGCACCTTAAAAATAGATGTGGCTTTTTATTTTTCTGTTATAAATATCAAAAATAAAGGCAAATAAATTATGTATGAAATGCTACATAAATTCTACCTATACTTTCTATTATTCTCCAGAATGACTAATATTTCTTTGAAACAAACACATGGAATTATTAAGTAGTCCTATCTATTAAACTTCTACAATATTCTAAGCAGGTATTATGGTGAATTTAAAGAGAATAAAAATGTATCTGAAATATAGTTCTTTCCCTAGATAAATACTTTATTAAGTAATGGTGGTAGAATAAAATATTAGTAATAATAGCTATCTATGGACAGTGAATCTCCAGATTCTTTTAACTACAAGAAATTCAAGGGCTACAATATAGTTAGAATTGGGCGCTAGAGGGTGTCTGTAAAAGTTGAGTTTGCATACCAAGCACAGTGTTTTTACTTATGTTGTATATTTCTTTGGGAGGGCCTCTGTGTATGTGATGGAGTATTACAGAGCAGGTGGAAACTGAGTGGCTAAAACCTTCCATTTTCAAGCCACTTGTAACTATCACTATTTGTTGAAACGTGCCAGGAATCCTGCTGTGCCCTGTATTTACAATAATTCTTACTATTGAAAACCTAGTGAAAGGATAACATGAGACACTGAAAAGTAAAACAGCTGGCCCAAGGTTTCCTGGCTGAGGAATGGGGGACTGACTTAGAATTTGAACCAGGTACATCTGACTGCAAATTCATTCTTATGATTATTTATTGTTATGACTATGCTCATTATACATTCACTATTTAGCATCTCATTTGATGGGCGTCAAAATCCTATCTTTCTGCTTCTTTACAGAGTACACATATATGTTTCCATTATGTGTTATCAACCTAAGGCTTTAAAAATGACCAAGGCCCACAAGGCTGTTGCTTGTGAGGACCATGTAGGCGAGAATCTGAGGCTGACATCTGTTCCACACTGCCCTGGTCCTTCTCAGGGTCTCGACCTCTCCCACTATTCATAGGTGAGATCAAGGGGCAGTTTAGGTTTTAGGAAGAAACGTTTCTTAACATATTTATGAAACTAATGTTTTTCATGTTTTTAAGAAATACATTTAGAACTTTCATTTCTAAAAAGCTATGTCTTCTATATAATGACGTATGGACTGTATATAAACTTTAAAGTTCACATAAAATAGAACATGACTTACACTACCATTTGTTTAACACATTATGTTCCATGCTAACCACCTTATCCCCATTTTCTTATTTAATTATTAAAACAACTTTGAGAGGACTGTATTCTTATCAGCAGTCTACGGATGCACAAACAGAAATGGTAGGTAGAGAAGTAACTTATCCAAGGTCACATGACAAGTAGTTCATATAGTTAGGATTTGAACCCAAGAATTCTGACAAATTCGTTATTTCTTAGTTCTAATACCATGTTAAATAATAATTCTCCATTGTCATTCCTATTTATTTCTTCCTGAACTTAAGAAAGTAAATATGTAAAAATTAAATAAATTTGATGTTTCCTGTGGGCCCTTAAGCGGTTACTTGTCCCATCATTAACCTAAAAGTAATAGGCAAGATTTATGAAATTCTTGCCTAAAGTGTGACTTAAATTTGATTATTTTTCAAAATACCTTAGAAGGGAATACTCTGAAGAATTGAAGTCGCTAGAGAGATGATATGTCAAAGCTGCTGTAGAAACAATAGGATTAATAATTTAGAAACAATCCAGCTGTGTTTTTATTACACATGAGTGGAATTTGCATGCATGCAAATGAAGATTAATTTTCAACCTATCTTTTTAAAAGAGCTCCATGAAATGTTGCCTTCAAATATGTGACTTCAGATTCCCTCGTGCAGCGCTGTCATCATACCCCTAGCAGGGATTGTGCAAGATTGAGCATAAGGAAAAGCCAAAAAGCCAGTGGGGAGAAGGCCCGAAACCTGGGCAGCATCAACGTTCCTGGGACTACGTTCTGATCCATTAGTCCTTGTACCTGTTTCTTCATCCTGGAAAAATGTCTTATCTATCATCAGTTGCTTTAGGAAACAAGAATAGATGTAAAATTTTATCTCATTTCTTGGCATATCACTGACAGAAGAGATAAAATGGGAAAAGTTGAATAATGGAGTGAGATGTAAGAATAGGAAAAGTTTGGCATGAAAATGAACAAAAGGGCTTAAATTAGCTATTTCACATCTGAGGGAAGTTCTTCCACAAACACAAAAGGAAGAATTACCAACTTTTGCATAGATCATAAATTTGCCTAAACATAAATTTCGTTGAATCAAAAGTATTTGCTATTTTTAAATTTTATGCCTCCACATAACAGATGTATTGTCTAGTTTTCCACTAACATACAACTTTCTATTTGTTATAACAAAGCCTTTGCGTGCACACACACACACACACACACATACATATTGTGTATGTGCCATGAAGGTTTTAGAATTTATAATCCTATTTCAGAAGTTAGAAAAAAAAATAACTAACCTAAAAACTCCCTGCCACTCCTAAGATGTATGTGGTCATTAAAGTGCTTTTAATAGCTTGGAAATGAAAAACACTAATGAAAACTGCCCACCAAGCAGCAGATTTTAAGCGGTTGGTCTCTGACATATGGGCTGTTTTACAAACACATCTCCAATCTTAAATTTAACCTGCAGAAGAAAACAGTAAGACAAAAAGTGGTTTCAAAGCTCCTTGATAGATGTGCGAGTTGCTGCAGACTGTGACTGATCAAATCACTGTGCCCCTCCCTCCAGGATAAACGTCTAAAGAATTAACACACAAAAATAGCAAGAATTCATATTAAAAATAATAAGGACACACACACAAAAAACTAAAGATGACTTTTATCCATCAAGGATGGCACTTCCAAATCAGGTAATTTGGGGAGCGTTAGTAATCAATTTACAATGGTCTGTGCAGAATATACAGAAAATACAGAGAATACTTCAGTACCCCATGGGTAGACACCGCAGTGGGTAGTTACTGCTCACAGTCTTGAAAAGGCAACGACAGGTGGCATTTTTTTTCAGAACCCAGAGACAGAGGCATTCACATAGAAAGCTACCTGACAAACGCCAAGACCTCCAAAGACGGACACAGTCAGCTTGTGGGGATGGCCCTGAGGAAGAGATAGTCACTCTGACCTCACTGTCTTCTGCTCCTGCAGTCGCCTGATGGGGTTCTACATTAATTCTTATTGGTAAAATGAAACTGGAAACCAGGAGCAAAGAAGCCGGTGATGAGATCCATCCAGTTGTGCCTCCTGAACACAGACCAGGGTGGAGAGAAACGTGGATCTGAATGGATGAAGGAAGGATATCTAGCACACCTGTGAAAATAACATATGAAACTCACCTGGGCATATGATACTTTATTACAGAAACTCAGAGGTTCTCATTAAAGAGCCTACAACTCAGTGAAGTCGTAAACATCTGTAGGAAAAGCTCAATTCATCAGCAATATGTCTTTATATCTTGTTTTTTTGGAAAAAATTACCAAAAGGAAAGTTTTGGTATATTTTTCTGAAGTGGACTATTGTGAGAAAAGTATACAACCACAGAAAAATTTATACATGGATCAATAAGAAAAACAAGAAGTCTCATGTGTATTCTTAGAATACTAGAGGTGTGGCAAGCTTCCTGTTTTTATGTGAACATAGCCTATAAAACAGAATTGTGGGGGGAGAAAGTCATTCTTTATAAAGGTTCAATAAGCTGTACACTAAAAGCTTACACCATCCTGACTTTATATACTGTTAAAAAAAAAAAAAGCTGTAATCACTTCTTTCTATAAACAATTGAAGTGAAATCAATCATTCCCTTCTGCATTTTAGCAATCACTGAATGCTCTTATTTTCTAACTATAAAGATGTGCAGATTCAACCCACAGGGTTTGGTCCCTGGTATTTTAGCAATTTAGCCAGTGATCACTTTAGTATTTTTTTTCCACATGTACAGATTTTCACAAATATACGGGCTTTGCTTTATTTAAATTTCAGAATATTAGGGGGCAAACAGTGTTTTGTTTACATACTTGGTTTTTGTCCATATTGAATCCAAGTTGTTAGTGTGCCCTTTACCGTAGAGTGTGCACTGTCCCCAGTAGGTGTGAAGTCACCCCCCTTCCTTGATGTTCTTGGAAACTTGATTTTCATTGAGATTTACTTCCATATGTGTGCTTAAGTATTGATCCGGTGGTTCCTATTTGGTATTGAGGACTTGTGTTTCTTTCTCCATTCTTATGAAGAATGGTTTCTAATTCCTTCCAGGTTATCACAAAAGATACTAGATCACCATGTTTTTAATGCATATACCACA
>NW_003852480.1:7620228-7624075 GCF_000181295.1 Otolemur garnettii | reverse complement strand
CCTGCCTTGGCCTCCCAAGTAGCTGGGACCACAGGCACCTGCCACAACGCCCAGCTATTTTTTGGTTGCAGCTGTCATTGTTGTTTGGTGGGCTTGGGCTGGATTTGAACCCACCGCCTTGGGTGTATGTGGCTGGTGCCTTAGCCACTTGAGCCACAGGCGCCGAGCTACAGAAGTTTTTTAATTTGAACAGGACCCATTTCTTTATTTCAGTTATTGCAGTTTCAGGGTCTTCTTCATGAATTCCTTGCCTATCCTGATATCTAGAAGAATTTTTTCAACCTTTTCTTCTAGGTTTATTCTAGTTTCCTGCCTTACATTTAAGTCTTTTATTTATTGTGAGTTAATTTTTGTGAGGAATTTTTGTGTACACTAAAAGCTTACACCATCCTGACTTTATATACTGTTAAAAAAAAAAAAAAAAGCAGTAATCACTTCTTTGTATAAAGGAAGGAGGCCTGAAACCTGGACAGCATCAACTTTCCTGGGACTACATTCCCAGATTCCATTTCAGTCTCCTGCATGTGGCTATCCAGCTTCCCCAGCACCATTTATTGAACTGGGATTCTTTCTTTTCATCCAAATCAGACTCCATAGGAACATCTTTAGCACTGGAGCGTGCAAATTTTTTATTTCCTTTTGTTCTCATGCTAGAAATGTGTAGAGCAAGGGCATGTTTTTGTAGGACTATTTTAGGGAGAGAGGGAAGATTTCCATCAGATGATTTTTATATTACTTCTTAGCTAAAAAATTGTTTGGGATACCTGAATACAAATAAAACACATTTATTATCATGATAGAATGTAAATATATATTTCTCCACCAATATTGGCTTGTCATGATGTTTGTCTCCCCTTTCTGGCATGGTCTTCATGTGGTCGGCACTTTGGCACAATTAAGCTATTGGATTTGTGCTTAGGGAAAGTCTCAGGAGTTAAACAGAAGTCACATTAAAATAGCCTCTGGTCTCTCCTGCTGGACTTTTCACAGTGATGATGTAGTTAGAGAAAGAGATTGATGAGTTTTTCCATTAAATTTTGGTTTGGGGAGATATATTTGTTTTTAAGAAAATTAGGAGTGTTTTCAGAAATTTCTACATTGTGAAAAATGTAATAATAAATGTGACCACTTGAAGCAAGTGTCCTTCTTACTAACTTTTCTTTACCTCTAGACCATCTAAGTTCACTAGTCGCAATAATTGTAGTTTGTGTTTACATAAGGCTTTACAATTTAGAATGTATTTTTGCACAGTTTATCACGTTTGCCTCAATAGCCCTTCCGTAAGGTGACCGGGCACGTGTCATTACGCCCGTTTTGCGAATTCAGCAAGCTAGGTTTAGAAAAGTGTATGAATTTTCTTATGGTCACATGTTGAATTATGAAACAGCAATTTTAATCAAAGGCATCATAACCACAAATCTTGTGGTTTCTTTTTCACCAATTCTGCTTGACTAAATAAATAATTCAGTGCCTTTATGTTCCAGGGCCTGTACTGCCTTGGGGAATATAAACATTAAACGTTTCCTGCAGCTCTTTTTGATTACATACCACACGTGCACACACACACACACATGCAATCTTATATATCTTCTTTGATGAATAAGGCTAATTTTGCCATTGGGGGGGGTTTATAGAATTTTCTAATTAGATATTTCATAAGGTTAAAAAAAAATTCAAGTGAAACTATACACCCTGAGATCTTTACAAACAGAGCCAGCCTATCCCCGCAGGCCTGCCTTCTCCCCTGTAATCCCCCATACTAAGCACTGTGTTCAATTGTACATAAACAGGGATCCAAGGTGCTCTTTTGCTTTTTATCTCCTCTCTTGTCTTCTTTCCCTTCTGCTGCACTTCTTCTCTGCCCACCCCCCACCGCTCCACCCACACACTCACATTAGCGTACATTTTCTGTTCTGCTGTGACTTCTTACAGTCTTATACAAATGCCTGTCTGTGTTCAAATATGCGCATATGTATGTACTTAACAGAGAACTGTCATAGTACATTTTGAAAGAGTCATACCTCTTCTCATTTTATTTTACACACTCGATGTTATCTTGTGAAAAGACTTTTGGGTCACATAACAGAAAACCAGTTCTAGTCCTAGCTATTCGGGACACTGAGGCAAGAGAATTGCTTAAGCCCAAGAGTTTGCAGTTGCTGTGAGCTGTGACACCATGGCACTCTATCGAGGGTGACATAATAAGACTCTGTCTTAAAAAAAAAAAACAAAAAAACCCCACAGAAACCCAATTCATTCTTTTCATAGCTGTACAATATTCAAGGTATGGCTCCACTGTAAATTACTTAACCGTTTCTTTATTGATAAACATCATTTACTCTATTGGTCAGGAGAGAAAAGTGATGGCTTCTTTTAATCACAGAAAATGTAATTTAAAGATTTATTTCCTGACTGTAAAACATCATTAAATAGGTAACAGCAAAGAAAAAAACAGAGAACACCAATACATTTCAGAGGTAGGAAGTGCAGGAAGCAATCATTCTCTCTCGGTCTAGTTGAACAAAGGAAAGAAACTGGAGGTGTTCACGGTGTGGAGGAGGCGCCCCGTGGCACTGGGTCTCAGGCCTCTCAGGAAGGGGGCAGTGGTCAAGTCAGGTGTCCCCCCAAAAAGCAATGAATTTGTTTCTGAGGGTGGAAGGAAATCTGCTTGCTCCCCAGACGCCGCTGCAGGAGGGAGCTGCGAGCCCCCCCCCGCCCCGAAGGAGCACTTCTGGGATGATGCTGTTGTACCTACAAGCGCAAGAGCAAAGAAGCCAGCAGGAAGCACGGAGCAGGGAGCAAATCCTGGTTTCCTTTCCTGGCTTTCCGGTTTCTCTGTAGTTCCCTCTTTAATCAGAGCTTCATAGGAAGTAGATAACAAAACAGAAACTGGGCTTGCAGAGAGCCAGCCCCAGAGCACAGTCTGGAAGGATGGGCTTAAAGCTTTGAGGCATAAACTAAACAACTAGCCCATCTTTATTTTCTTTCAGTTAAGAACAGAGTATTTTTGTGTCCTTGTTCATACATCCTTAATGTACCAGTGCTTTCCTTTCTCTGGGGGAAATTCCCAGGAGTGAGATTACTGCATAAAGTGACATTTTTAATGTTAACAGATGTTGCCAGATGTTTTTTAAAGTGATACTGTGGGAAAATCACACTTCTACTAGGAATTTTTGAGACCATTCTTTCTTCCTATCCCTTCTGGCAACAGAGGCCTTCACTCTTACATTTTCCCACCATGATCAGTATAAAATAGTGTCTTCTTGTTATTTTAATTTACATTTTCCTGACTGCTGATTTTGAGCATTTTGCTATATACGTGTTGATAATCTGCAGTTCTTTTCTAGTTTCTATTTTTAACTTTTGCCTAATTTTTTTTTTTATATCAGGTTTCAAAGACAAAACTTTGTACATTATAGAAATTGAACTTTATCAGTGGTCTGGATAACCTCGTTTCCTAACTCCATCATTGTTTATTCACTTTGATTTTTTGTATTTTTCAGATATAATATCATCAAACATTCCAACGACTTAGTTTCTGTTTCTGGTCTTAGTTATGTAAATCTTACCCACTCCAAGATTGCATTTATAATTTAGATTTATTTCAAAGTTTCTTATTTTTAACATTTAAGAGTTTGTTCCATCTGGAGTCTTTGATTATATATGCTAAGTGACAGGCGTCTGAGTTTTCTTCCAAATGGCTACCCAGTAGTCCAGTAGCATTTATTGTATCAATTGTCCTTTCAATATTGATTTGAAATACTGATTCTTTATGTTTGAGATTCTTATATCTATATTTGAATTTTCTACTCTGGGTGACACATGTCTTTTAGTTAAATCAATGTCA
>NW_003852480.1:7615919-7619097 GCF_000181295.1 Otolemur garnettii | reverse complement strand
GCTACCCATGTTCTATAGTTTTTGTTGTTGTTATTACATTTCTGGATGTTTATTGCTTAGACAGTGCTATTTTTTTTAGTATTTTTATTGAAATGGCCAAAACTATTAAATAAATTCAGAAATATATTTCTCTCTGATGATAGGTTAGGGTGTATGTTATATGTTGGCAGAGAGCTTTTCATCAAGTCATCATTTGAAGACCCAAGAGAATTCAGCTGTACCATCTCTGGTACTTGACGTCCTGGCTTGCTCTGATATGCACATAGTAGTACCATCTCCTCATAGAGCAGTAGGAAAAAAGTATGGAAGAAATTTTATAAGAGATTCATGTGACAGGCAGGAAATTGACAATTGTTAGCTCTTTTTACATCTATTTAGAGAGAATTTAGTTTTAGGCAACGCTATAATAGAAGAAATGCTGATATAACACTACTGTGAAGGTATATATCTAGTTACTATTCTGTTAATACAAAAGAAGAGGAGAATGGATTTTAGAAAAACTAATAGATTCTGCTGTGCTGTAATTATTATTTAGCTGCCATGCTGAAGCCTTACTGACTGGATAGTGTGGCTATTTACCATAGACACCGGGAGTTCTATGATGTCTTCAGTAAGAAAAGAAGATCGTTTTATTATTTCTTTTTCACTATTTTTCCTATCAAAAATATTTGATTTGCTTGTTATAATATTTGCTCGAAAGTCTAAAATATATTAAATAATAATATCAAGCATTCCTAAAAGAATTTTTTTTAATTACATAGTTCTAATATTAACTCACATAGAATAATATTTGGTATTGGTTTTTATAGTATTAGTATTATCCTTTTAATTGTAAGGACTTTTCCTTAAATCTTGTTTTACTTAGAGCTTATGTTAAAATAAGACTACCAAAATTTTTCAAATATTTTTGCAGAATTTAATTATAAACTCATAGTATTTGTCTCTTTCAATGTATTAACCTAGTGATTATGTTGACAGATTTTTCCGAGAAGGAACTACCTGAAATAAATTCCATTTATTCTATTCTTGGGGAATTTTTTGATACACTAATCATGTATTAAAGATATTGAATATCCTACTATTTAAATACATCCTAATATTTTTAAAAGATTTTTTTTTTTACATCTGTAGTCACAAATGAGACCAGAGTATTTTTTTTTTTCATTTCTTCTTCCTTTTATTCCTTTTTGGGTGAGACCTTAACACATTTGAAGTTTCATTTTACTGGACTCATAATGCAAATCAGGGAAATGCATGTTTCTAAGACAAGAATAGTATAAATGAAATTAATATTATGCGTTTTTAAAAGTAAGATACGGCTCAGTTGTGATATCATCATGCTCTTATACTTTTTTAGGAGCATATATACCTTTATTTAATTGTTTAATCTTTCTTTGATTGTTTTTTCAAGATTTTCTTTTCTTCTTGAACAAATTCTGGGGAATTTTTATTTTATTATAATATCATTTATTTCCTCTAGGTTTTCAAATTTGTTTCACTAGTATTACATGTAGGATTCTTGTATAATTTTTCTAATCTTTTCTATGTCTGCGGTTATGTCTCATTCCTCCTATTATCACATATATACACGTAAGCGCACACATGTATATATTTTAGAGATGGGGGTTTCACTGTGTTGCCCAGGCTGGACTTGAACTCCTCTGTTCAAACAATCCTCCTGCCTTAGCTTCCCTCGTAGCTGGGACTACAAGTGCATGCCACTGTTCTTTGCTTTATCTCATACATTTTTTCTCTTTCCCTTAAGTCTTATAGGAAGTTCATCTATTTTGCAATTATGTTTAAAAGCTTTCTTAAAGAAAGCATTTCTTTATCTCTCCTCTCACTTAAATTTATTTTATTAATTTTAGCTTTTATGTTTTATTACTTTCTATTCATTATACTATTTTGTTTTGTTATTGTGTTTGTTAACAATGGAGGCATTTATAGTTACAAAAAAGCGAGCCTAAGTGACCCATGCCTGTATTCCCAGCTACCAGGGAGCTAATGCAATAGGCCCATTTGATCCTAGGAGTTTGAATTAAGACAGGAGAATAGATCAAGACTCCAGGTTCTAAAATACCCAGACACACACATGCACACATATACATATATACAAATACACATATGATAAAAAAAAAAGAGAAATAAGATATAACTGTTGACACAGAAAAGATTAGATAAGTTATTAAAAAATACTACCTGTAACACTATTGAAACAAATTTGGAGACCTAAAAGAGATGAATCATATTCTGGTAAAAAAAGGTTTTTTGGAATTTGTTCAAGAAGAAGAGATAAACTTGCAAAGACAATCAAGGAGAGACTGAAAAAGTAAATAAAGGTCTGTATGTCCCTAAGAAAGGAAAAGAGCTCGGTGACTTCACAAGTGAGCTGAACTTCCCCTTTCACCTCCCCTTTAAAGAACACATAAGTCCACTTTACTTACACTATTCTTATCATAGAAACATAAATTTCCCTAACCCTTTTTGTTACTCCAGTACAAATGAAACTTCAAACATGTTAAGGTGGTTCCCAAGAAGAAAAATGAAGAGATGAGGAAAGAAAATTATACTCTGGTCTCGTATAGATTCAGCTTTTCCAGTGTTTTACGGGTTTTGGTATGATACTGTCTAGAGTTTTTGGTTGTAGTCCAGAGAGTTCTAATTTACTTAAACCTAGCATTATCTAAGCGTATTAATTAATTTTCATATAACTAAAATGTATTACTTTTATATGTATATATAATGTACTTATAAAATGTGTTAGTTACCTTTCAAAATTGTATTTCTAATTTTATTAGTTCAATTTTGAAAAAAAAACAGCCCTATCACATTCTACGTGAAAATTTTTAAAGTTTGATTTGAGGCCAAATATCTTTTAAATGTTTCATAGACATATAAATTTTTTATATTACGGACATGACACTTTTATGCATAACTACTAGTCAAATTTAAGTACATTAGTCAATTTCTCTATGTCCCAGTTTATTTTTTGTTTGTGAGCCACATTAAAATTATTTTCTCCGAGTCCAAGCTCTAATTCGCCTAGGAAAAAAGTTCCACTATCTACTTAAAACTCTTCAGATGACCCTATAAATTACCTTATTTTTTAAATTCTTTCAAATACTCTTGATTTTTAACCTATAAAAAGGGGAGGGTTCTACAGAGCAGCATCGTATCC
>NW_003852480.1:7596085-7615425 GCF_000181295.1 Otolemur garnettii | reverse complement strand
CTGGGCTCAAGCGGGTCTCCTGCCTCCACCTCCCAAGTAGCTGGGACCACAGGCGCCCGCCACAACGCCCAGCTATTTTTTGGTTGTAGCCATCATTGTTGTTTGGCAGGCCCGGGCTGGTTTCGAACCTGCCACCTTAGGTGTATGTGGCTGGCGCCTTAGCCACTTGAGCCACAGGTGCTGAGCCAGCTTCTTAAAATTTTAAAATACACTTATGAAACGTAGGGTCCTCTCTCCCTGCATGCTGTGCAAGACAGGCTAAGATCTAGCACTGCTGCTCAATGAGTCCTTGCCTTTGTTGCAGACTTGTCAGGAACTTTTGTTTGTTCAAAATTTATTGACCTACTTACGAGGTCACTATAATTTGGGCTCCTGTAAGTTATGTCACATTCTGATACAGTTTACATTTACTCTAAGGTAAAGTATTTAAACTGATTGTAATGGGGTATGACAACCATATTGACCAATTGACAAAGAAGAATATGTCATTGCAATAGTAACGGGACAAGCCACCCAATTAATTTGCAGCAAATTGGACAGACTGCTTTGGAAGCGTTCCAAGAAAGAAAGCACTTCTGCTGTTTTGCTTCAAGGCAGACCAAATTTTTAATCCCCTTGAGTCAGAAAAATTAGATTTTTCATTTTTCAATTTTATATGCCAGGATTTAATCCATAGTACAGGCAGAATTGCAACAGATAGAAACTAAGATGTTTATGTGAAAAATGTGAGTCTGGTAATCTCTGATGATCACCATGATTTTTGATGTTTAAACCAATTTTATCAATACTTTCAGAGAATATTAAATATGCCAGGTGTAAAAAATAGACTAATTCTTTTCTTTGTCAGTATAGAATATTATCACTTTTCTCCCTTTTAAATATTTCTTTTACTCAGGTGTACTATCTAACCGGGAACAATTATATTCCAGTCTGTTGTCTTTAGGGTGCCACCTAAAAAGTTGAAATAATTCAAGTCCACTTATAAAATTGCAATAGGCCAGGATAGATCTTCAGGTTGGTTTTTTTTTTTTTAATTGTATGTAATGCATTTATTATTTGTGTTTATCTGTGTGTGTCCACACATAGTTCTGCTGGGTTGTTTTAAACCAGACGTCCTCAAACTACGGCCTGTGGGCCACATGCAGACCACCTAGGACATTGATCCAGCCTGCCGGGTGTTTTTGCCGCTGCTGCCTGTCCTGCTTAGCAACTGACTCATCCCAGGGCTCGCAGTCCAGCCCTCCAACGGTCTGAGGGACAGTGAACCGGCCCCATGTTTAAAAAGTTTGAGGACCCCTGTTAAACCAAGAGCAGGAACACAGTGCAAGACATATGTCGAACCAAAAGAACAGTAGTAAACTGTTGAGTAACACAGGCAGATTACTGTGTGCTGTTTCTTTTTTTTTTTTTTTAATTATAGGGGATTCATTGAGGGTACAAAGAACCAGGTTATATTGATTGTATTTGTTGTTCCACCTCCAAAATTGTGTCATATACCATGACCCTCACCCCTCCCTCCTTTCCTTTTTCTGGTCTCCCCTTCCCCCAGCTTCACCATGAACTAGATCATTAATTGTCCTCATATCAGAATTGAGTACATGGGAATCTTGCTTCTCCATTTTTGTGATGCTTTACTAAGAATGATGTGTTTCACTTCCATCCAGGTTAGTACAAAAAATGTAAAGTCTTCATTTTTTTTAATGGCTGAATATATTCCATGGTATACATATACTGCAGCTTGTTAATCCATCCTGGATTGGGGGCATTTAGGCTGTTTCCACATTTTGGCGATTGTAAATTGAGCTGTGATAAACAGTCTAGAGCAAGTGTTCTTAGGTAAAAGGAATTTTTTGCTTCTGGGTAGATGCCCAGTAATGAGATTGCAAGATCAAATGGGAGGTCCAGCTTAAATTCTTTGAGGGTTTTCCATGCTTCCTTCCAAAAAGATTGTATTAATTTGCAGTCCCACCAGCAGTATAAAAGTGTTCCCTTCTCTCTGCATTCACACCAGCATCTGCAGTTCTGAGATTTTGTAATGTGGGCCATTCTCACTGGGGTTGGATGATATCTTAGGGTGGTTTTGATTTGCATTTCTCTAATAATCAGGGAGAGTGTTTGTTAGCCATTTGTCTGTGTTCTTTAGAGAAGGTTCTATTCATCTCTCTTGCCCATTGAGGTAAGGGATTATTGGCTCTTTTTACGTTGCTTAATTTAGTTCTCTGTAGATCCTAGTTGTCAAGCTTTTACCTGATTCAAAATATGCAAATATCCTTTCCTATTGTGGAGGTTGTCTATTTGCTTTGTTTGTTCTGTCTCCTTAACTGGACAGAAACTTTCCAGTTTAATTAAGTCCCATTTGTTTATTTTTGTTGTTGTTGCAATTGCCACAGAAGTCTTCTTCGTAAAGTCTTTCCCCAGACCGATATCCTCAAGTGTTTTTCCCATGCTTTCTGTGAGGATTTTTATCGTTTCATGCCTTAACTTTAAGTCTTTTATTATGAGGGGTACACATTTTTTGGTTACATGAATTGCTCTCATCCAATTTAAGTCAAATTTATAACACATCAGGATAATGTACAATATGTCTGTTAGTAAATTTACCCCTCCACTCCTGATCCCGCCCACCTGCTTGCTCTGTGTTGTATTTTATGACCAATGTGTACATGGGTATTGATCAATTAATTTCAATTTAATAGTGAGTACGTGTGATGTTTCTTTTTCCATTCTTGCAGTACTTCACTAAGAAGAATGGTACCCAGTTCCATACAGGTTATTACAAAAAGTATTAGTTCTCCTTTCTGTGGCTGAAGAGTACTCCATGGTCTATATGTGCCATGTTTTATTAATCCACTTATGTATTGACGAGCACTTGTACTGAGTCCACATCTTTGCAATTGTGAATTGTGCTGGAATAAACATATGCATGCAGGTGTCTTTTTGATAAACTGAGAAGTATATAGGAAGTTCTTTTAATGTCTCTTCTGCCTATAAATTGTAATGGAAATATTATAACTTTGCAATGTATAAAATATTTTCGTTTATAATTAATTGATCCTTCCAATAATCCCCAAGATATTATCTCCTCCATTTCACAGTGAGGAGATTGAAGTCTAGGCATGTCAAAAAATATGCTGGTGGGTGGCGCCTGTGGCTCAAAGGAGTAGGGCGTTGGCCCCATATGCCAGAGGTGGTGGGTGGTGGGTTCAAACCCAGTACCAGCCAAAAACTGCCAAAAAAAAAAAAAAATATGCTGGTGCCAGAACTAATATCCCAGCAGAGGTCTGTTTGCGAGTCCACCTCTCCCTTTCCATCACCCACTGCAGGGCAGCAGCACCCACCCCTCCGCTCCCACAGGTTACCTTGCCTGATGTGCCCGCCCTTCCTATGTGTGGTGGAGAAACAATAGAAAACATAGACACGACAAAAATGTTAACCTGGGCCTAAGTTTTCTTGTCTTTCAGTACCTGACCTTGTAGTTAAAGAAAGTAGAGCGAATGGTTTCAAGTAAAAAAAAAAAAAAATCTCTTAAAGTACTAAATAATCAAGTAGACACTTCCCTCCCTCATTGGCCTGTGGATCCTGGTGAAGCGGGTGGGAAATACCCGCCTGCTCTAACCCTCCGCTGAACTCCTACACAACTGCAGAGGGAACTGGACACCCCTTGTTTCTCTTCAAAACACCACAAAGTCCCGTTCGGTTTGAAAAGTTAAGTAATGTGAAGTCAAATTCATTTGTTATTTTCTTTCTTGGTTCCTGCTTCAGTACCTTTCAATTCTAGTTCCTTAATCATGATCTTAAATATCATGAAAATACAGAAACTATGGCAAAGCAACCACTAAAGGGAGTCTCGCCCTAAGTCTGTTATATTATGTAACTTATTTACCTCTCTTCTGCGTGGCAATGTGTCAAAATCCTAAATTTCACTGAGAAGAAAAGATGGATTGATTCTGTTGTGAACTCTCCAGAAGAGGAGTTGAGACGTCAGGCGAAAAGTGCTTCTCTCCATCACCAGAGGAAGCTAATCAGGGGAAAGTGCCTGCCGTAGCAGACACATTAATCTCCAGCTGGATCCCAAGGCTGTCATGAGGTGTAACTAATCGCATCCTCATGACTCATCTTGGTCTGTAACAACACACTCCACAGTGACATCAGAGGATGTACGGGATGGATGCTGCAAAGAAAAGGCTTCTGTTCAGCTGGAATATTCCATGCATGACACAGCGGCAGTGTTCAATGAATGCAGCTACCACATCCTGTCATCACTCTCTCTCTGAAACTCTCCAGCAGTCATCGCGGGGCAATTTCAGACCCACCGGTTTTTCTAAGAACGTCTCAAAAAAGACTTGTGCCAAGATGCACTGCAGTTGTCTACTCAAGTCCACTCTGGGGCTGAGTCCCAAAGTTAAAAACAAAAAGGATCCTTACATTGGGAAATTATGGTTTTAGTGAGATTTTAGTCACAATGTTACTTCAGATCTTTACAAACTTTTGCTGTCCAAAACTGATTCTTCCAACATCATCTCTGAGAAGAGGTATACTGTGAGCTCTTTCTGCATGTAAAATGAATAATGCCTGTCAACGTTGATTTTCCATTTGACTATCCACGAGCAGATAATTAGCAGAACAGAAAGAGTAGCCAGCCTGGACTGGCCGTAGTCCTCAGGGCTGGCCCTGACTTGGACGTCAACTCTATGATTTCCAGATATGGAAATCTCTCTGGGTTTCAACCAAGAGGGCTCAGCCTCTTAAGGTCCATTTCTGCTTTAAAATTGTATCCTTTTTAAAAAATATCTATAACATTTTTTCATGTTTCTCATGCTGCTTTTCTGCCAAATTAAACATTCTTTAAGAGGCAAGAACTGACGGGATAAATTTTTAAAACATCTTTAAGTTTTAAATTTTTAAATATATAATTTAGCAAGCATTGTAAATTTTAGAAACTAAATGTTTTACACTTTCAAAATATGCAAAATAACAGAAAAGACCACTAAATTGCATTTTAGAAGAAAGCAAGTTAGATGCATGTACCATGTACCCAGAATGAAATATTTACTGACAGATGAGCCAGAATTTACTAGGAATTTCCTGGTTGCAAGTGCAAAAGGGGGAAATAATGGCCCATACTTTCATTGTCTAATTTTATTTTCAAAGGGACTGTGCAGATTTTTCTGGAGAAATGATTATTACCTGGAAACATCTACGTCTAGCCTGATAAAAATTCAGATGTTTTTGAAGTATTTTCAAAAGTATACTTATTAGAGAAATGAAATTTGGAAAGAGAAAAAGTTCCATATAACCAATTAGTATGTATACATGTGCAAACCATATAGAACGTTTTCACAAGTTTGCCTATGCTCTCATCTCTCTTTTCAGTCATAAAGAGTTGTATAGTAATGCTTTCTTTTAATCAATATTTTTTATTTTATTTTTTAGAATGACAAATCCCCAGGGCGATCTGCAAGTCGATCGAGCAACATTTCAAAAGTAAGTGAAACATACTCATTTCCTTATTTATTTATTTCTGCATTTCATGGGTTCAAGCAAATGTTTATAATGTTTAATCTATAATTGTTATCTGTGGACAATACACAAACGTGATTTGTTAATGGTTTTAACTATTTCAAGCATCTTTAATACAAAGACATAATTTCACACAACAAAATAAGTAAACCCATTTTCCCACTTCAGTACTGTATGGAGGAGATAATTTTCTACTTTCAGAATGTAATGGAAAGTATATTGTTTCTCTCATTTCAAAGTCCACAGACCTGCCCCACACTCAGGTTGAAACTGTATCAACATTCCTAGTACAATTCCCATGGATTTAGTTTTTCTGGAGTTTGGGGCTCAACTCGGCTGGAATTTCACTATTCTTGTCACCAGGGCAGGTTTTTAGAAACAAATTTATTATAAAATATTAGTTTGGACATATTTAGGTTATCAAGTCAGTGGATGAAAAACCGTACTCTTCCCTAGGCCTTCTATAAATGTAAGCAAGACACCAGAGTGTTGAAACCATTGTGGCTCGAGAGAAATGCTCCAAATTTTTATTTTGTCTAGAAAAAAAAATTTTTTTTCAACTTTTTCTACTTTAGTAGAGACAGGAGTCTTGCTTTTGCTCAGGCTGGTCTTGAATTCCTGAGCTCCAGTGATCCTTCCACTTTGGAGGGATTGCAGGAGTGAGCCACTGCGCACCCCAAGACACTCAATCTCCCTGAAATGCAGGTGCCTCTTCTATCACATGGGGGTGATGATAACACCAGTCCCCAAAGGCAGTTTTCTCAAGCAGCTGCAATTTTAAATAATGCTTTTCAAATGTCTATCACCTATTCTCATAACGAAGAGCCTTGCCCACTGCGGCAGAACACTGCCGTCTTTCTAAACTCCAATAAGCAGCAACCTAAAAACTTGTAAACAGTACTCACAACTTCTTCGTCAATAAAATTACATCTGCATTTCTAAACTGCTCTTTGAGTTTGACATAATGCGGCTTATTGATAACTGTTAGACTTATTTTTTTAAGAAATAATTCAAGAGTGTGGTTTTCCTTCTAGAAGATCATCTTACACGTTTTGATGTGTATTGATCATATTCCTGTGTGGGAGAAAATTAATTATAAAAGTGCATTTGTATTCAGAGAGAAATGACCAGCTGTCTTCTTAACCCTCCCTTTCACTGTAACCATGACAAAAACTCAACTATCGAACAGCGGTAGGAACTGATTTTGGTTCACATAAATTTATGTTTTTAAGCCAGTATGACCATCCTTTTATTTATGTTCAGTTTGTAAATTATGCACACATTGATTTCTCACTACTTTTTCATGAACTGCTAAGAGATAAACTCTTCATTGAGACCACATAACTTGCCAAGTATAAAATGGCAAAATCTAGAAATACTTGAGGTCTTTAATTTTTAAAATATGGAGAAGAAAATACAAAAAAGTAGAACAAAAGGGATTTTATCCTTTCATTTTATCAAAATAATTTTCATATCAAAGAAAGACTGTGAGAGCTTAAAGAATGAGAATTAAGAGCATGGACACCAGTGTACCTCCTTAGAGGTTATCTGACTGCTTTCATAGCCTTCACTGTAAAAGGAGAACTCGCAGTAGCTGCCACGTGGAGTGCTGCTTACAGCAGCATTTGGCCCTGTGTAAATTTTAGCTATATTTGTTATGAAGTTCTTTTTTTTTCTTTTAATTAAGACAAAAATCTCACTTTGTCCCCTCAGTAGAGTGCTGTGGCATCATAGCTCACAGCAACCTCAAACTCTTGGGC
This sequence comes from Otolemur garnettii, assembly GCF_000181295.1. NCBI lineage: Eukaryota > Metazoa > Chordata > Mammalia > Primates > Galagidae > Otolemur > Otolemur garnettii. The sequence goes on along the minus strand of NW_003852480.1, from coordinate 7,608,145 downwards.
TCAAGCAATTCTTTTGCCTCAACCCCCCTAGTAGCTGGGACTACAGGTGCCCACCACAACATGGGACTATTTTTAGTTTGTTCAGCAGGCACTCCTGTTCTGAAGTTCTTAGTAATTATATCTCAGTGACAGCATCAAATCAGTGTTGAGAAAATCTCTGTTCCAGCAAGTGAATTTTGAGACATGGTTTATAATACGAGATCAGACAATGAAGTCTGTGAACTCAGCCTAGAAAAAGTGCCACATACCTCACTGCTGAGTATCTATCTCTCCAGCCACTTTGGAAGAACCCCCATTGGGAAGCTGTGCACCAATGACAGCTAATCCATTCTTCAAGGCAGTTTTGGAACTCCTTCCCTGGAATGACCACCAGAGATGTTGTGCGATTAGGGTCTGACAATAAGGTCATGAACCCATCCTTGAAACGTGCTTTGAAAGGTTCTGAAAGGTTCTTGCATAGCTTCCCACGGGGAATATTTTGAAGGCGATCATAGGGATAGTCAGCGATGAGGGATGCAGCCCTTTTTCTAGGACAAGTTTGTGATCTTCCTTGTCAGACCTTGTATATACATTGTTTGCTAAGAATCATTTACAAGTGGACAGGATTATGGAAGATATTAGTGATCTGATATTATTTTATCGAAAAAAACCCTGCACATTCCTGTTTCCTTAAAAAGTATACTTATTTTTAACAAAAATAAATTATTTTATGCCAGTAATACCATTATACATAAGAATGGGTAATGATCACTTTCTAAAGTTTTTGTTCATCACAGTGGAGGCCCCCAGGATGTGTTTAATCCCTGCACACCCTAAAGACCATCTTCCTTATCTTTGATCTGCTTTTGCCATTGTCTACTTTGCTACAGAGGACTCCATGCAGGAAGGGACGGCAGACCTGTCCTTCATTTGTTTAAGTCTGTGTCCCTGCCTGTTTCTCACAGTTCCTTACTGAATCAGCAGACCTTCTAATCATCAATATTTGTGAGTGTTTCATATTAGGAATCTAGTTCTTTACCAGGAATGATAAAGTAATGAAAAAAAAAATCCCTACCCAGTTCTCAGCAAGTTTATACTCGGAGTCAGGATAAGATTCTATAGTATATAGTAGAGCCGTGTAACTGCCCATGCACGGGAAAGTTAACATAACAGCTTGTGACACCCTTTCTTAGACAAACCTGCTGGTGAGATCAGCCCTTGTCTGGCATCTGGGAGTTTAGATTTGGGGAGTGGAGCACGGAGCACTACCCTACCTGCTGGGAATAATTCACTGTGTCTGAACCACCAACAGTACAGCCATCCTCAACACCTGCTTTCCTTCTGGAGTCTGCAGTTTTTGTACGTATAGGTGCCTACACAACCAGCCCCCAAAAGATCTCTGAGTGCTGGATCCTAATGGGCTTCCTGGAAGGCAATGCTCCACACCTGTTGGCACAGCTGATTGCTGCAGGAGTTATCACATCCTGGTGACTCCAGTGGGGTGAACAAGGAGTTCAGACAGTGACCATTTCTGTGATCATAAAGTACCAGAAAAGGTTTCTTAGAATAATGGTATAGAGAGACTTGAAGAATGGGTGGGAATTGATCAACTGTCAAGCCAAGGTAGTTAGAGGGATACATAAGGCGTGGAAGCTAGAAAACTTATATTATAAAGAGAAGGCACATAAATAGTTTGTAAGGAGCCTTCTAGATGGGACTTTGAATAATAGAATACATTCTCTCTAGTCTAGTCATAGACTTGGAAATGGAGAAATGAATCTAGAACCCATCAAGGTCCTGGAGGCATTTTTAGTGAATATGTATGAAATGGAATATTATAATTATTTTTACCATTGAGTATTGTCCATTGCAAACATAATCTGCTTTTATGAAAATTCCAATGTAAATAGTAATCTTGAATTATTAGTAAGCACAGAAATCATCTCCTTAGTTGTCACCTTTGAATCTTTGCAGCATATGTTACCAGCAATTACAGTCAAATGTCTGGTCATGCCAATATTTGTTTTTTAAATTAGTTTATATTTCTAGTTTGTTTTAGTAAATATAAGACAGTTCTACCTGTACCTTTTATTTATTCTAGTAAGGTTTGTGTGACATGGATATATTAAAATTGATAGAAAAGCTACAGAGAAACAATGTAAGTTTAATACAACATATGTGAGATTGTAAAATTATCTCAAGTGTGAACAAAGCCGTGTTCATGTATCCACCACTTATTTTTTTTTTTTTAGAAAACTGCTTTTGATATTAGTTCTTGTTGCTGTTTTTTAACACACATTGCTCAAAAATTGTTTCCTGAAGGTGAAAAATTAGCCAAATTTGGCCTTTCTTTTTATTTGTTCTAGGGTGAAGGATCATCATATTTAATTAGCAATAGTGTATTATGTATCTCATAAGAAAAACCTCTCAAAAGCACACTGTAAAAAGGAAAACAAGCCTTGTACTTCCAATTCAAGAGAATTTTCTTTTAAATAAACTATTCTGAACATACCCAAAACTACACATTCTTGGTATGTGTAGGAAGCAGCTCCCAAAATCTGATCTATCTACAAAAGGAATTCAGAAGCTGCCTTAACAAAAGGAGATTCCAGTTAGTAATCATCATTTCTTATTATGTTATCTAGACTTTATGCATTTGACAAAGTTTCACTTCAATTGTTCAGTTGGTCTTTACCTAGAAATATGTTAAGGTAAAGATGGTATATTTTTATAAAATATTATTCCTAAAGCTTTCTTTTGTCTGTGTATCCTAGTTCACTCTGTTATAAATAAAGATTCACACTATAGGCAATACAATTTACTTAACAAATATTTTTAGAGGATGTACTCGGTACAAACCATTGTCAGATCATGGAGTTGAAATAGGCATTTTCTTTTGATAAAATCCCTGTTTAATTTTACTCCTGTAAATCTTTCTTTCTCCATATTTTTCTAGATTTGCCTTTAACATCCCAAACTATTTTTGGCAATGTCAAGGTGAAAGTGTTGCCCATATGTGAAATGTACCGGGAATTCTTTCAGCTGAACTTGAGCCAAGCATTTGCACCTCTGAACAGGTGTTTTATGTTCTAATTTATTGAGAGATCCATCTTGGTTTGCTTATACAAGGGACCTATAAATTAGCCATGCCTCAGACTGCATACCTTTAGAGGATAAGTTTGAGAGGCTGATGAAGTCAAGTAGGATGAATAATTAGGGAATAACTGGAATTAAGGTGGACTCATGTGAATACTTTCATAGAGTTTGAGTCAAGGTCTGTCCTGAAAGCAAAGCTAAGGAAATGGGTATAAATTTAATTAGGAAATGTGGTAGAGGAAGATTAAGAAAGTCCGAAACTTAGTATCAGAAGCTTTTCTTTAAAGAAGGTTTATATAAAGTTTGGAAGCTTTTTCTTTATATAAATAGACTCCTTGGATGACCTCATCTAGCTTCATGACTTTCTATATAATCAATAGGCAATAATTCTCAGGTATTTTTGACTCACTCTTTGCCATGAATACAGATTCCAATATTCTACTCAAATTTTCCACATAAATTTAGGAATCTGTCTTGGGTCATGTTGCCCAAAGCAGATCCTAATTTGAGAATTTTTGTCAGCGAATTATTGTGGGAATATTCCCAGGACAAGTCATCAAAGAAGAGAAAGAGAAGCACAAGGGAGAAGAATGATTCCAGAGACGTTCCCTGTGTCTACTCAGGGCTGCTGGCAGCGACATGTTCTCGGTTACTCCCCTCCTGAGTCAAGGGAGCAAGGCTCTCACCCCAGTACTTGCCTTCCGTTGGCTCAGAGGGGTACAGACTGAGGAATACTTCCTGGCTTGTGACTCTCTGCACGTGCAGGTAAACTGTCCAAGAACTCACAGTTTTCAAAGAGAGCCACAGTAGTAGGACTTTAGAAACCAAAGCTGAAGGAGGCACGTACTGAAACAGAGGGGACCAGAAAGCTGTCTTGTTGGAGCAGCAACAGCACCTGCTGTCGTCCTGCCTTTGCCCCCCCAGATCCACATGAACTTATTCCAGCTTGTCATGGATTCTTATAGACGACTATGGGCCACAATTTCTAAGGAAAAATGCAAAGCACGTGGATTAATAGGATGATCTCTTTGAACTGCATCTGCCAAGCCGTAACTTACTCATCATCTCTTTCTTCTAACTCTCACTCAAGTAGCCTCCTTCTTTTTCATTTTTCCTCATTCATGATTATCACTTCTGTTAGTCTAAGTGGTTTGCTGGTGAGGTGTCTCTGACCTTCATTCTCAACTAGCGTGTCCTTAGCAGGCTGTGGTTGCTATAATCACCCATTTGAAGTTCTACCTAGGTGTGCATATATGAAAAAATGCTGCAGCGGATCCTCCAAATTTCAAAATATTTCTTGCTTGCTCTTTATGTGGCACCAACTCTAGCTCCTCAAAATGGGGGAGTTCCATTGCTCAGTGAATCACTTCTCTGCCAACCAGGCATGTAACGCGTTACTAAGGTCATGGTAGAGGACTCCACCCATGGTCACGTTTCCGTCCTTTTAGGGCCAAGTAAAATGCCAAGAGCTGCTTTCTAAATGGTGAAGAGAACTCTGCTGCAATAGTAGTGCCTTGATTCAAAACACTAGGGTTTTCTCTGGAGTTCTCTGTTTGCAGCTTGAGAGAGAACCCACATTGCATTTGAACTTGTCGCGATAGCTCTGGCAGTATGGAGATTGCCATTTATTATTTCTCTGGCATCAAAGCTGCTTGTGTTATGGGTGAAACTGCCGCAGAACCTTCTCCCACTCCAGGCCCCACTCCAAACTACCCATTCTAAGTCATCTGATGAAGAAGTTTCTTCACAAGTGTTCTTTGTGCTGCCTCTAAAAATCAGAATCCTACCAAACACTCTAGAAATACTAGAAAAAGTGAAACATTTGTCCTTCACTCTGGAAATAATGTACTAGCATGCACCAGACTATGAGATTCTAAAAAATTTCACTGATTTGACTAGACCCTCACTGTGTGTGTTCCTACCCTCTGGAACATTCACATTATTATAAGGTGTTCAGAATAATGGTTACTCATTAGATCTAATTATATGTGATGCTGTCATTAATACAAAGGAATATTCTGATGTTTAACAATTTCCACGCAATTGAGGTCACCTTGAATTCATATTGTGACATCTCCATGGTATACTGATGCCAGGTGAATGTGAACTGCTTTTTAAAATTTATTCTTTTTTTCTTTTTTGAGACAGATCCTTAAGCTATTGCCCTCACAGCAACCTCAAACTCCTGGGCTTAAGTGATTCTCTTACCTTAGCCTCCCAAATAGCTGGGACTACAGGCACCTGCCACAAAGCCCGGCTATTTTGTAGTTGTAGTTGTCATTGTTTGGCAGGTCCGGGCCTGATTCAAACCTGTCAGCTCTGGTGTATGTGGCTGGTGCCTTAGCTGCTTGAGCTATAGATGTCATCTTAAAATTTATTCTTAATTATTATAGATACATAGTTATGGGATACATGTGATGTTTTGATACAAGCATACAATGTGTAATGATCAAATCATGGAAACTGGGGTATGTATCACATCAAGCATTTGCCATTTCTTTGTGTTAGCAACATTCCAGTTTCACTCGTAGTCACTTTAAAATATACAATAAATAATTGTTAACTATAATCATCTTATTATGCTGCTGTCACTAGATATTGTTTATTCTAACAGTGGTTTTTCATTTATCAATCATCCCCACTTTATCCACTCTTTGATACCCTTCTTATGCACTGCTAACCATCTTTCTACTCTCTATCTTCATGAGATCAATTTAAAAAAATTTTAGCACCTGGGTATGAGTCAGAACTTGGCTAGATTTGTCTTTCTGTGACTGGATTATTTCACTTAACATAATGTTCTCCAGTTCCCTCTATGTTGTTCCAAATGACAAGATTTCATTCATGTGTTTTCCTAAATAATATTTCATTTTGTGTGTGTGTCTCTCACACACACATGTATATATACACCACACTTTATCCATTCACTCACCAGTGGACACTGACATTGATTCTCAGTGCTGGCTGCTGTGAATAGTGCTGCAATAAACATGGGCACACAGATAGCTTTTTGATAAAATGATTTATTTTCGTTTGGATGCATACCTAGCAGTGGTACTGCCAGGTCATGATAGTTTTAATTTTTTGTTTTTACAGTAGCATTGTATTTTTAATACCTATTATGCCATGAATCCATAGGGGAAAAGTTCCAGCAGCTTGGGGAGGAGCCTTTCCATTGAATGTGACAAAGCTTGCTGTGCCCATTACACCATGAATTCATGGGGAATGGGCTCCAGCACCTCATGCTCCTGTCACCGGGTTCTCTTGGTTCTCCTGTGTGCTACGCTGTACACCTATTATGCCATGACTTCATAGGGAGTGGATTCCAGGAGCTCAGGCTCCTTTCCTTTGGTCCTCACAAACTGGGCTTCTCTGGCTGGAGCAGGCTGGCGCTTCATTTGAACCCAGGTACCTTTCTCTTTGGCTTCCTTCTTTTTATGATCATTTTCCTTCATGTGTTTTAAGAAGCTCTCTCAGCTCTTAGAGTGCTTCATATGGTCACTACAAACATTAATCCCTTAATTTGTTTGTTTACAACAGTGCCAACAGCATTCTGGGTAACACTGTAGACTCTTCCAGTTTTGCCATGATAACATTTGAGTGGCATGCCTTTTTGAACAGTAGCCATTCCCCTGATTTCCACAATAGCACCTTTCTTGTAGATTCACACATATGTGCCAAAGGAACAACTCCATGTTTTCTAAAAGGCCTAGAGAACAAGTATCTGGGGCCTCTCCTCTCTCCCTTTGTGTTTGTCATTTTGGTGAATTATTGGAAGATGGCATCTCTGGTCGAAAGCTTAATTTTTTTTTTTTTGAGGGAACTTCATACTGTTCTCCATAGTGGTTGTACTAATTTACAGTCCTATCAATAGTGAGAATCCCTTTTCTCCACATCCTTGCCAGCATTTGTTACTGCCTGTCTTTTGAATAAAATAACCCCATTTTAATTGGGGTTAGATAATATCTTATTGTAGTTTTGATTTGCATTTCTCTAGTGATTAATGATACTGAAAATTTTTCATATACCTGTTGGCCATTTGCATGTCTTCTTTTAAGAAATATCTATTCAGAGCTTTTGCCTATTTTTCCATTGAGTTGTTTGAGCTCATTATATATTCTAGCTATTAATTCCTTGTCAGATGGATGATTTGTGAATAATTTCTCCCATTCTGTGTGTTGTATTTTCACTTTATTGGTTGTTTCCCTTGCTGTATGTAAGCTTTTTAGCTTGATGCGATCGCATCTGTCTATTTTCGATTTGGTTATCTATATTTTTGAGCTCTTACTTAGGAATCTTTGCCTAAATCAATGTTCTGGAGTGTTTCCCCAATAATTTCATGTAGTAGTTTCAGATCTTCAAGTCTTTAATTCATTTTGATTTCATTTTTATATTTGGTGAGAGGTAGGGGTCTAGTTTCATTCTCCTGAATATGGATATCTAGCTTTATCAACACCATTTATTGCAAAGACTATCTTTTCCCCAGTGTAGGTTCTTTGCACCTTTATAAAAAAAAAAAAAGAATTTGCAGCAAATGTGTGTATTTATTTATGGGTTCTCTATCTGTCCATTGGTGTGTGTGTCTGTTCTTAAGCCAGTACCATGCTGTTGTGGCTACTATAGCTTTGATGTATAATTTGAAATCAGATAATATGATTCTTCCATCTTTGTTCTTTTTGCTCAGGATAGCTTTGGCTATTCTAGGTCTTTTGTGGTTCTATATAAATTTTAAAATTATTTTTTTCTGTTTCTGTGAAGAATGTCATTGGTATTTTGATAGATATTGCATTGAATCTGTAGACTGTTTTGAGTAATATGAACATCTTAACCATGTTGATTCTTCCAATCCATGAATATGAAATGTCATCACTTCACACAATTTTTTATGTCCTCAATTTCTTTTATCAATGTTTTATAATTTTCATTATAGAGATCTTTCAATTCTTTCATTAAGTTTATTCCTATTACTTCATTTGTAGCCATTATAAATGAGATTACTTTCTTGATCTCTAATTCAGATTGTTTGCTGTTGTCTTAGAGAAATGCTAAATTTTGTGTGTTGGTTTTGTATCCTGCAACTTTAAAAAGTTTGTCATAAGTTTTAATTTTTTTTTGTAGAGTCTCTGAATTTTTCTAAATATAAGATCAATCATATCATCTACAAGCCAGAAGAATTTGATTTCTTCTTTTCAAATTTGGATGCCCTTTATTTCTTTCTCGTGTATAATTTTTCTGGCTAGGACTTCAAGGACTATATGAAATAAAAATGGTAGAAGCTGATAACTTTGCTTTGTTTCAGATCCTAGAGAAAAGACTTTTAGTTTTTCCTCATGTATTATCACATGTATTTTAGGGTTCACTTGTGGTGGTGTTTGTTCTATGGGTTTCAGCAAATATACAATGACCTGCCCCCAAAGTCACCATACATAGGAGAAAATGGGAAATTGTAGCTAAATGTATCTTTATTTACTATATATTCATCACAAAATTTTACAGACTATTCTCTACATGTTGGCACTTCTTTCCACACACACATGAGGTCTTCTCTCCCACTTATGGCAAACACATTCCAAGATATCTGTTGTCATAATTTTCCCTATGTTGGTGGCCTTTGGGACACACTAATAGTATCATATGGAATAATTTCACCTCCCTAAAAATCCTCTGTGCTCTGCCTATTTATCCCTCTCTCTCCTTTTTTTTACTGCCGCCATAGTTTTGCCTTTTCAAAATGTCACACAGTTGAAATCACAGCGTATGCTCACACAGTCGTGTGAGTTTTCATTTCCTACATGTCTTTTTATGGCTTATAGGTCATTTCATTCAGTGTTTAGTGAGATCTTTAGGTTTTTTCAATATAATATTATCTGCAAACAAGGATAATTTGACTTCTTCCTTTTTAAATAAAGGAAAAAATCCTTCCCTTATTACTTGTTCTTGCCTGATTGTACTAAAACTTCTGGTGCTATGTTGAATAGAAGGAACCTGAAAAGACATCCTTGTCTTGTTCCAGAGCTCCGAGAAAGACTTTCAGTTTGTCTCCACTCTGTATGACACTAGCTGTGGATTTGTCTTCTATGGCTTTTTATGTTAATGTCCGCATTCTAAACCAAGTTTCTCAAGAGTTTTCATCATTATGAATGTTGAACTTTGCCTAATTTTTTGGCATTATTCAAATGACCATATGGTTTTTATCTGTTATTCTATTGATATGATGTATCCTACTTACTGTTTGCCTCTCTGGCGTGAATCCCATTTGATCATCATGAATGATCTTTTTGATATGTTGTTGATTTTGTTGGCTAGGTGTTTTTTAAAGATTTTTGTCATCTATTTTTATCAAAGATAACACCTGCAGTTTTCTTTTTCTGTTGTGTCTTTTTTTCATTTGGGTAATAGGGTAATATTAGCTTTGTCACATGAATTTAAAAGTATTTCCTCCATTTTGATTTTTTAAAATAGTTTAAATAGAATTAGAACTATTTCTTTAAATATCTGGTAGAATTCAGTAGTGAGGTTATCAGATCCTTGGATTTTCTTTCATAAGAGAGTTTTTATTTCTGTTTCTGTTCTGTTGCTTGTTATTGGTTTTATTCAGGTTATAAATTTCTTCATGGTTGAATTTGTGTAGGTTGTATAAGTCTAGGAATTTATCCATTTCTTCTAGGTTTTCAATTTACTGGTACATAGTTGCTCATTTTGAATTTCTGTGATATCAGTTGTCATGTCTCTTATCATCTCTGATTTTATTTACTTGGGTCTTTTTCCCTTTTTTCTTAGTCTGACTAATGGTGTATCAATTTTGTTTTTCTTTTAAAAAAAACTATTCTATTGATCTTTTGTAAATGTTTTTACTCTCAATTTCATTTATTTCTTGTTTAATCTTTATTATGTATTTCCTTCTACTAGTCTGGGGTTTTGTTTGTTCTTGCTTTTCTAGTTCCTTAAGATGCATTATTAGAATATTTATTTAAAGTTTTCCTACCTTTTTATTTTTTTTATTAAATGCTAACTATGTACATTAATGCAATTCTGGGGTACAGTGTGGCATTTTCATATACCAGTTTTCATCAAACTGGTTAACATAGCCTTCTTGTCATTTTCTTAGTTATTGTGTTAAGACGTTCATATTCTACTCTTAGAAAGATTCACTTGTACCCTTGTAAGATAAACCATAGAAGTGATCCCTCCTATCACCCTCCTTCCACCCATTTCTCCCCTCCTTTTTCCCTCCCCCTCCCCATATTTTTAGGCTGTTATTAGGTTATAGATTTCATATGAAAGCTATAAATTAATTTCATAATAGGGCTGTGTACAATGGATACTTTTTCTTCCATTCCAGTGACACTTTGCTAAGAAGAACACTTTCCAGCTCCATCCATGTGAACATGAAGGACACAAAGTCTCCATCTTTCTTTATGACTGCATAGTATTCCATGGTGTACATTTCAGTTTTCCTACTTTTTTACTATAGGCACTTATTGCTATAAATTTCCCTCTTGGTACTAATTATTCTGTACCTCATAGGTTTGGGTATGCTGTGTTTCCCAAATTTTCATGTGTTTCAAGAAATGTTCAATTTCCTTTTTAATTTCTTTGTTGACCCAAGAGCATATTCTTTAATTTCCATATGTTTGTATAGTTTTCAGTGTTCCTCTTGTTATTGATTTCCAGTTTTATCTCATTGGTGTCAGGAAAGATACTTGATGTGATTTCAATTGTTTTGCAGTTATTTAGACTTCTTTTGTGGTCTAACAACATTTCATGTGCTGACGAGAATAATGTCCTGCAGCTATTGAATGAAACGTTCTGTAAATATCTATTAGGTACATTTGCCCTATGGTACAGATTAAGTCCAATGTTTCCTTGTTGATTTTATATCTAGTTGATCCATCCATTGTTGAAAATGAGGTTTTGTAGTTCCCAATATTATTGCATTGAGGTCTATCTCTCTTTTTAGCTCTAATAATATTTGCTTTATGTATCTGGGTGCCCCAGTGTTGGGGACATGTATATTTACGGTTATTATATTGCCTTGCTAAAATGACCCTTTATAATTGTATAATGATTGTTTTTGTCTCTTTTTACAGTATTTGTTTTAAAATCTTTGTTATACATGTAAGTCAAGTATTCCTGTTCTTTTTTGGTTTCCATCTGTGTGGAATATCTTTTACAATCATGTGTATTTAGAGGTGTTTATGTGTGTATTTAGAGGTGTAATGGAGTTTCTTGCAGGCAGCATATAGTTGGGCCTCATATTTTTTTCCATGTAGTCATTTTCCATCTTTCATTGGAGTTTAGGCCATTTGCATTCAATGTTGCTTTTACTATTAATAGATAAAAACTTAATAACTGCCATTATTTTTTTGGTTTGTTGTCTGGTTGTATTGTTGGTCCTTTTTTCTTTTCTTCCTACCTGTCTGTCTTCTTTTCTATATAAGTGATTTTCTCTGTTAGTGTGTTTTAATTTCTCACTTTTTATTTTTTTGTATATACATTATAAGGTTTTTTGTAGCTACCATGAGGCAAATAACATTTTGTAATCAATCATTTTATGCTTAAATCTGATTGCAAAGAAAACAGAAAATACAAACAAAAATAAATGTTAAAAAAACTCTATGTTTAACTTCACCCCCACACAAAAAAATCACTTCACCCTCCCTTGCTTTTTGACTTTTTTTGTCTCTATTTGTATTTTTTATATTATTTATCTCTTAAAAAGTTGTTGTAGTTCACTTTTGTTAACTTTTTCTCAACTTCCTACTAAAGATGTGAGTGGTTTAAAAACAACTATTATAATGTTAATGTATTCTGTATTTGCTATAACTAGTGAATTTTATATCTTCAGATATTTTCTTGTTGTTTATCAATGTCTTTTGAGATTGAAGAACTCTCCTCAGTTCTTCTCATAAGACAGGTCAATTGCTGATGAAATTCCTCAGCTTTTGTTGGTTTTTTTGGGGGGGGGGGTTGGTTGGTTTTTTT
>NW_003852480.1:7581168-7595486 GCF_000181295.1 Otolemur garnettii | reverse complement strand
AGAGTGCTAAGATTACAGGCATGAGCCACCCCATGGCCCTGTTATTATTTCTGTGAAGAAACTTTCTACCCTAAACTCTCCCTCTTTCTCTCTACTTCCTCTTTAAGTCCAATAACTTAGATTTTCTTTTAGATGTTATTTTCTAGATTTTGTAGACATGCTTCTTTTTTAGCTTTTTATCTTTTCCCCCCACTCTTGTATTTTTATATATCTTTTCTTCAAGTTTATTAATTCTTTCCTATGTTTGATAAATTCTGTTGTTGAGATACTCTGATGCATTTTTTTTAGTGTGTCAAATGAATTTTTCAGCTTCAGAATTTTTGCTTGATTTCGTTTTATTATTTCAATTGCTTTGTTACATTTCTGTGATATAATTTGAATTCCTTTTCTGGTTGTCTTGAAGTTTACTAAGGTTCTTCAGAACAACTATTTTTAATTCTCTATCTGAAAGGTCATGTATCTCCATCTGGAATTGGTCACTGGTGCCTTAGTTAGTGTGTTTAGTGGATTCATGTTTTCCTAGATGTTCTTGATGCTTTCTAGTGCTCATCAGTGTCAGAGTTTTGAAGAGTTAGGCATTTATTGCAATCTTCACAGTCTTGGCTTGTTTGTACCTGTCTTTCCACGTATTCAAAGGAGATTGTTGCAATGTAAGCCTGTGGTCACTGCAACCTTATTAGCACTAGAGGGCACCCTAATGCCAGGAATGCTGCAACTCTTGTAGACTTCTAGATACACAGCCTTGATAGAGTTGGTCAAGATAGGGGGAATGCCCTGGGTTACCACGCAACCTCTTGATTTCTTCCCTCTGCTTACCACAATGATAAGGAATCTCTCTCTGGAGTGGGATGCCTAGAGTTGGAGTAGGCATGACTTAAGCACTCTTCTGCTCACTGCAGCTGACACTATGCTGGCATCAAGTGTAATCAACACTTGACACCAGCACAGTACTGGATCTCACTCAGGGGTAATGGTAAGTACTGCCTGGTTACCATCAGTGTTTATCCAAAACCCAAACACTCTTTTGTCAACAAGTGGTGAATCACATTAATGGACTAACGCATTGATACTAATTTATAGCTCCACAGATCGTACAAGAATTTCCTTTTCTCTGCATCCTCATCAACATGTGTTATTTTTTGTCCTTTAATGGTAACCATTCCAACTGGTGTGACTTGATATTTCATTGTGATTTTAATTTGCATTCATCTAATGATTAGTGATTTTGACTATTTTCTCATATACTTGGTGCCCGTTTATAGCTATTCTTGTGAAAAATGTCTACTCACATCCTTTGGTCACTTTTAATGGAATTATTTGGGATTTTGTTATAGTTGTTGATATTGAGTTGAGTTCCTTGTAAATTATGGAATTTATTCCCCTGTTGTAAGCATACTTCGCAAATATTTTCTCTTATTATTCACATTGTTTTATCACTTTGGTAATTTTTTTCTTTTTCTGTGCAGACATTTTTTAGTTTAACTAAGTTCCATTTGTCCTTTTTTGGTTTTGTTGCCTGTGCTTTTGAATTCTTTGACTAGACTAATGTCCAGAAGAATTTTCTCTAAGTTTTCTCCCAATATTTTTCTAGCTTCAAGTCTTACATTTAGTGTTTAATTCACAAATCTACAATGAGTTGATTTTGTGTATGGTGAAAGATAAGGGTCCACTTTCATTCTTTTTGATATGGCAATCCAATTTTCCTAGCACGATTTATTAAAAAGGGTATCCTTTCCCCAATGTAGTTGCTGGTAGAGTTTGTTAAAGATCAATTGGTTATAATTATGTGGCTTTATTTCTGGGTCCTTTATTCCATTGATCTATGTGTCAATTTTTATACCAGTGCCATGCCATTGTAATTACTATAGCTTTGTTTTATAATTTGAAGTCCAGAAATGTAATGCCTCCAACTGTGTTCTTTTTACTTAGTATTGCTTTGGCCTTGGGTCTCTTTTTTGGTTCCATATGAATTTTAGGATTTTTTTTTTAATTCTAGGAAAGATGTCACGGGTATATTGATAAAAATTGCATTGAATCTGTAGATTACTTTGGGCAGTATAAACATTTTGGCAATATTGATATTTCCAATTCAGGAGCATGGAATGGTTTTCAGTTTGAGTCATCCCCAATTTCTTTCATTAGTATTCCATAATTTTCCTGATAAAGATCTTTCACCTCCTTGGTCATATATATTTATAGATATTTTATATTTTTATAACTATTGTAAATGAGATTATCTTCTTGATTTGATTCTCAGCTAGACTGTGACTGATGTTTAGAAATGCTACTGAATTTCATATATTGATTTTGTAGCCTGAAACTTTATTGATTTCATCTCATATCTTAGATTTTTGGTGAAGTCTTTAGGGTTTTCCAGCTATAAGATCATATTATCAGCAAATATGAACAATTTTACTTCCTCAAAAGAGGAAGTAAAACTTAAATGCCTTTTATTTCTCTTGTCTGGTTGTTCTTCATGGGACCTCTTTTAACACAATGAATAGAAGTGGTGAAAGGTGGGCACGTCTTCTTCGAGTTCTTAGAGGGAATGCTGTCAGGTATTTCCCATTTGTATGATGTTGCCTGTGGGTTTGCCATGTGTGGCCTTTATTATTTTGAAGTATAAATTTCTTCTATGGCTAGTCTGTTGGGGCTTTTTTCAATCATGAAGGAATATTGAATATTATTAAATTCTTTTTTTCTATCTATTCAATCATATGGTTATTGTCATTAGTTCTCTTTATATGATGTCTTATACTTGTTGATTTACATATGTTGAACCATCCCTCTATGCTTAGTATAAAAACCCACTTGATCATAGCATAGTATCTTTTTGGTGTACTGTTGGATTTGCTTGGATTTGTTGAGGATTTTTGCATCTATGCTCATGATGGATATTGGTCTGTAGATTGTCCTGGTTGTGGTTATTGTGACTTTGTCTGGTTTTGGTATCAGGGTGATACTGGCCTCATAAAGTGAGTTAGATAGACTTTCCTCTTTCTTGAGTTTTTGGAACAGTTTCAGGAGGATTGATGTGTATTCTTCTTTGTGCATTTAGTAGAATATGGCTGTGAATTTATCTAGTCCTGAGCTTTTCTCTGCTGGAGATTTTTTATTACCAATTCAATCTCAGTGATTGTTATTGGTCTTTTCAGGTTGTCTAATGCACACAATGTCTATAGTGGACCACCTCCCTACCTTGGCCTCCTCTTTAAGTTGACCTAATTTTCATAGACTGGACTTGTACCATATGTACTCAATAAAGGGTTCTTATGGTGACCACCTCCATATGTTGACCAGTTTGTTACAGTCACTTAGGTAGTCAATGTACAGAGGTTCTACTGTCCTTTTATATGAATGTGTTATGGGTGGTTGGTGGAGAAAGGGCTACATCTGTGGAATAAGGAAATTTGACTTCATGGTTTCTAAGTACTGCTTTTAATCCCCCTTTTAACTATTGTCAATGACTAAATCCCTGAATAGAATGTTCATTAAGAAGCTTGGATCAATAACACTTTATCTCCTTCAACACTATAGTAAACAAATATAGTCTTTTATTAAAATGTTCAATCAGTTTACATTCTATTACTCTGAACATCCCTTAAGAAAAGAATGACCCTCTTTCAGAGAAGTCCAGGGTCAAAAAAATTTTAGTTGAAGACAAATTTAGTTGTTAAGAAAGATGATGTTTGCAAAACTGAAATTCAGAAATGAAACTGCAGGCTAGCTCATGAATCAGACACAATGAGACTTGGGATTAGTGTTGGTATTTAGTCTTTATATCCTGGGTCTTTTTAGCTGAGGAACCTGGCCTATCACCAGGAGAGTAGGAAGCTCAGGTCTCTTGATGCAATGCCCAGCCAAGAACAGGCTCCTAAAGAACTCAGAAAAAAAGTCATGCCAACAATCTGTTGAAAAATTATAGGTGGAGTAGGAAAATAAAGATACTAAATAAAACTGGCAGAGGAAATCTTGACATTTAGAAAACAGACCATTTTAATTTAATTTAAACTCTTTGGTATTATACTCTGATACTTTTGTAATTTCATCTTTCTTAGTATAACATGAATTAGTAACTTATAAAATGAGCTTAGGATCTCATGTCTTTTTCTTTTTTTTGCAGTTTCGGCTGGGGCTGGGTTTGAACCCACCACCTTCAGCATATGGCACCAGCACCCTACCCCTCTGAGCCATAGGCACTGCCTAGATCTCATGTCTTTTAAGCCCAGTGATGCAAGTAGTTCTTACTCATCCCACAAGTGATTGGGGAAGTCTTTACCCAATAGTATGGACCCTTCAGGTCAAGATAAAACAAATTTTGCTTTGGTAGATAAATAAAAAATACAGGTATATATTCTACATACCAGGTGGATTTACAGTAACAAATATGTGACTATTGACTCTAGAATTCTATTGTCCAGGATAGTACATAGATGACTACGAAAGTTTTGAGACATCCTGTGTTATGGTCCATTATTTCACTTCCAAGAAACTCAGTTGATAGCATCCTTTCTGATTCACCCATGTAAGATTCAGCTTGCTTGGCTTATTGCTGTTGCTGGGAGGGTTTCATTTGCATCCACATATCCATTAGCCATGGGTGACTACTTAAATTTAAATTAATTGCAATTATATGAAATTTTAAAAACAGCTCTTCACTTTCTAGCCAAATTTCAAGTATTCGGTAGCTACAAGTGTTTAGTGATTCCTATGTTGGACAACATAGCTACAGAATATTTTTATCATTAGAGAAAATTCTGTCAGACAGACCCTGCTGCTCTAGAACATATATGTTGAACTCCTTTGTAGGAAGAAGGTAATAGTGCCCAGATATTTTCAGTGCAGTTAGAAAAAATAATCCCAATCTTGACATCATATGATAATATTTGCAAGTTTTTACATCTTCATTCCTGACATTCAGCCTTGCTAAGCTACCTTTCTCTTAGCAAGAAATACTGATGATTAAAAACCATTGCTCATAAATGGACCCTGGGGAATTAATGACACAGCTCTAACTTTTTTATAATACTGTGGTAATGTTGGAAATTGTTTTTCTGGAAAGATCATAAAGTTAAAGTACGCAGGGGCCATGGTAATCTTCTCTGTATCATTCCAATTTTAGTATAAGTGCTGTCAAAGCAAGCACAAGAATTTATTTTTAAATGTAATTGATTCTATTAAATTTAATTCTAATTTTTGCACATATTTGCGTATTACAGTGCAATGAATTACTGACAAATTAGAGCAAAATTAGACATTTAGTCTAATTATCCATCAATTAATAGTTTTCTGGGATTTGGAAGAGTAAGGATAGGAGTTGGTACTCAGAGAAAAAGGAATGATTATCTTAAGCAATTATAACTTTCCTCCTCTGAATTTCCTCAACTCAAAATCAATGTAAGAAAAATTGACCTAAGGCCAAGTTAATATTTTTTAAATATATTTGAGGACAGTAAACTATATAAGATTTCTTTAAATTCATATTGTCTAACATGGTTTTTGATGATTACATCTTTGAATTTTTCACTTATCATTTTATTTTAAGAAATAATTTGATTTTGTGGATTGCCCAACTCATCACTATAGGTTGCATTGAGATCTATCTTCCATAAAGATTGATAAGTCTAAGACTTGCACATAATTTGGTTCAAATCCTTCAAGTAATTTAAAAAGGAATTGTTTGAGTTACTGAAAGTTAAAGAAGTGAGAGTTTTTGATCATACAAAGATAATAAGTTGACATGGTTTCTACCTCCTCTCTCTGTCTCTCCTCTTTTATTTCTTATGTTATTAGATATTAAATATCTATTTTAATTTTTTATATCCTTGGTTTCCTTTTTACTTTTTTGCATGTTATAATTAGATCAGCTTTTTAGCTTCTCTTAGTTGCATCCAATTAGCTACTTGCTATCATCTAATGTTTGTTTTCCTTCCTGCGTACTTCATCATCCCCTATTTTTGAGCTCTTTCCATGTATCCCACAGAATGTTGGCAGCTGTGTTGTTAATGTAATTAATGTTCAGAGTCAATTTAGATTGACTAGACCAAATAAATTCACTTTGAGACATAAACTACCCAATTTGGCTGTCTTTGTTGATCAGATTAACAGGATAATTGTCAAATCTCTATTGCACTAATTACTGCAGAGACACATCATGTATTCCCTCATTTGATTCTCATTTCATTAAAATTTACAACCAAAGCTATATGAAGAAATAGCAACATATAAATAGACCAATTTAAGATGAAATTCAATAATCATGTGAATTGTTTCCCATCTCTTCCTTCTACTGAAGTGAGACAAGGATAAAATTATGATAATATATCTTTCTTGCTACCACGAGGGAGAGGATAAACTAGGGGAACTTTGTTCTTAAATCCATAAACGTAACACTTTCCATCATAAAACACCATAATTTTCAGACCTAGTAAGCCTTAATTTATACCTTCAGAAAATGAAAATGGAATAATTAAATACTTCTTGATTCCTCATAGGCTTTCAATCTACCAGAAGAAAAAAAAATTGCTACCAAAATAAACTAGTTATTTATTTGTTTATTCAGCAAAGATCTTTAGTAGTTGGTTTGTGATATGTGAAAAGAACATGGCTTCTTGCCTCTTAGAATTTATACTGAATTTAAGGGACTAAATTGTTAAAGTTCCACAATGATTGCTTTCTTGATTCTCCAACTCAGTATTTCCACTATTTTAAGATGATTTTGTTAGAAGAGGAGAGAAATATATAAAAATACAAATATAAAATTTATAAATTATAAAAAATATATAAATATATAAAATATAACAATCACTTTTTGTGGTAGTCTGTCTAAGGTATTAGGTAAAACATATATAATAAAAAGCTAATAACCAACTTAAGGTCATAGATCCTAGGTAAATTTTGCCTGAGTTAGGTAGACTTCGAATAATATAGGAGAATTTTACTTTATAAAAACTTACGTGTTCGGAGAACAAAAAAAGAAGGCTAAAAACAACAAAAATTATTATAATTATTTAATGACTATACAAATACCTCATCTGGGGCTGGGTGAGGTGGCACACGCCTATAATCCTAGCACTCTGAGAGGCTGAGGCAGTAGATTGCCTGAGCTCAGGAGTTTGAGATTAGCCTGAGCAAGAGGGAGACCTGTTTCTACTAAAAAAAGGCCAGGCATAGTTGTGGGTGCCTGTAATCCCAGCTACTTGGGAGGGTGAGGCAAGAGAATTGCTTAAGCCCAAGAGTTTGAGGTTGCTGTGAGCTGTGATGCTATGGCACTCTACCTAGGGTGATATAATGAGACTTTGTCTCAAAATACATATACATATAGGAAATGAGGAATAAAATAATGAGAGAAATAATGAGAGATTTCATAATTCTATTCTGGTAAAAAGAACAAATGGTATTGTTCTCATAATCTGATGTTGAGGTCCTGGCGTGGCAGCTGCCCGAATGCTGGCTTTCTTTGGAAACATTTCTGTAGCAGGTTGCTTTTTGAGACTGTCCAGATGAAATCCTCTCTAATATGGGCAATATGCTTTCCAGTTGATATGTCATGAATTTTTTTTTTCAGTGGCTATACAAAAATATATTTCCTGCCACTTGTTCTTATAATGTGACATTAACACTTTTCTATCAAGTGGAAAGCCTTGTGTTTCTTCCCCTTTGAAACTAGTTTTTAACTTCTTTGATCAACTGAATTTATGGCAGAAGTGATACAGTGTGGCTGCCATGGTACGAAAGGTGAAACAACTCTTGCCTGGTTCTCTCTCATCACACACATCTTGAGAACCCTGAGATGTATGAAAGAAGCCCAGCTTCCCTAAAGCCACTGTTCTGGAAAGATCACACAGAGATTTTCCATAGAAAGAGGGATGCTCAAGGAAGTTCAGAGTTCCTCCGTCCCTCCAGCTGGCAGATAGGTGAGTGAAAGAGCAGTCACAGGATTTTTGCCTCAAGCCTTAAAGCTTTCCAGCTGATACCAAGTAGACCTGAGAGAATTGTCCTTGCTGAGTCTTGTTTGGATTGCAGGTGTGTAAGCAAAATAAATGTCATTGTATTAAGCCATTAGGTTTTGGATTATTTGCTACTCACCCATCATAAATAGCCAAAATACATATAGACTTATCCCAATAAGGTTCCTTTACTCCATTAGGAAGGCCTGATTTCTTTTAAGACTATTTAAGTTCATAGGAAACCCTTATTCCTGTGGAAATACATTTTGTTCCAAATAGTCTTTTCTCCTCATTCTGTATTACTGCCCAGATAGGTTTACTCTTTTATCTTTAAATTCTCCTAGCTAAGAGACATACTCTCTGTAGCCTCCAAAATGTAGATGACAAATATCAAATTCAAGTCTTTCACAATCCTTACAGTACAATTGTGCAAAGAAGAAAAAGGTACTACTTACTCAAGATAATCTACTTGTATCTGTCATATAATTGTCAAAATATACTGATTTAATTATAATAACATTGTAGTGCTACTTGACTGAAATTATTTTACTATACTAAACTACAATGTCTATGATGTGAATGGTCCCCCAAGGGTACAAAGCCCAACTCAAATAACTGTTCATGTCCTAAAGCTTCCCTTACATGGCTAGAGATAGATAGATGCATTCTCTCAACCACACCTAATAGCACTGCTTTTCTATCAATTCTTTTTTCTGTATGTAGCCTAAGATGGTTAATGTTGTAGAAAAGTCAGAAGACTAGTTCTAGGAGGGGGAATCTTAGCAAATACTATAGAGATGGGAAAGCACAGCCCTTTAAAATATGGAGATACTGTTTACCTGTGTTCAGGTGCTGTTCAGAAACAAGGTAGTTCTGTTTAACATCTAATTATCATTCATCTAATCAGAAAACATTTATTGATCACTACAATGTCAGGCAACTGGGAATGTAATTGTAAGTCATGAAATTTATAGTGTAATAAGTAACTCAGGCAATCATAAAATTATACAAGTTATATAATGGTAAACTTTAATGAGGGTTGGGAAGGAGTTGAGATCATAGTGGAGGATCTTGGAACACAAATCTGGATTGAAAGTAAAGATATAAGGTTTACCTCTTAAAGATGGTGGCTCTAAAATAAGAAGTGATATTTAGGGAGTAAATCATAGAAAAATGTTTAGAAGTCTAAAGATCAAGTTGTGGGCGGAGGGAGGATTCCAGAGAGGGAGGATAACAAAGAGCCTCAGAGAATACAGAAGGGACAAGAGAGATGATGCAAATCAGGTGCTGATCCACAGAATACAAAAAAGTGGATGAATCCAAAAAAAGATGATGAAAGATCAAAATTCCTTAGAAATTCAGGGAAGATTGACACTAAGGAAAAATTAATGGGTTTAATAAAGATTCAAGCACTAGTCACTTACAAACTCAGAGAAGAGTCCTGAGAGTTTGATAAGACACAAGAAAGACAGCATAAAATCACAAATAAGAGAGATCCAAATTAGGCTGTGGCATCCCAACGACTTACACAGGTTAAGTCTAAGCTACATCTTAAAAGATAAGATAAATAGATAGATTAAAAATAAATGTATCAAAGTCACCAAGAAACAAAGCAGCATGACATAGTGTGAAGCTGCTAGTCACTTGGATCAAATGGCTGTATTTGGAAAAGTGACAGACATGAAACCATGGAATAAGCACTGATCATGTAAGATGCTTGCTTCAACTTATGGTGGAAGTTATGGGCAACTCTGAAACTTTAAAACAGAAAAGTGACATGAAAAGACTTGAGTTTTAATAAGAGCACTGTAGTTAGTTACTTTTTTAAAAACACACAAAAGAGGAGATCGTTAAAAGGCAATTGCAGCTGACCCAAGTGAAATATGGAAGTTTAGAAAGTGGAGGTAAATATGAGATATCATTTGAAAGATAAAGTATATAGAGCCTGAAGACTAGTTTGGAGACTATATATGGGAAGAATTTAAGATAATGTACAGATTTCCATCTTTATCAGCAAGATGAAGATATAGGACCATGTGCTGCCATGGTCCTATATCTTGCTAAAGAGAACCTCCATTGCTAAAGAGAACCCAGGAGTTGAGAAATATGGGTTTGAGTCATCTTAGGTTTTCTAAGTGGCAGTAGGCTCTAGAGAGGGTGATCTGGGCAGCAGGGAGAAAAATGAAGTGATTAGACATAATAGAATGTGCCTTATCCAAGGAGAAGAATGAGAATAGTAAGTAGATACTCACATTTGAAACAGGTCATCTAGGATGGCAAGCAAGGATTCACTAGAAGAGTAATAGGAAGCACCAAAAGTAAGAAGGGAGTAGGTTCCAGAAAGCTTGCCTGGGTGGGGACTGGCTGAGAGCCAAAGGAAGTGCCTGGACATGGAGAACCAGTAAGAGACAAACACCCAGGACTCTACACTCTGAAATGGGCTTTTAAGATCATGGCTATAGGAGAACCTGTCAACCCATGTGGGCCTCCATAGCTGTAGGAAAACCTGTTAACCCTCATGGCCATAGGAGAACCTGTCAACTCCACATTCTGAATGGGCCTTAAGATCATGTCTATAGGAGAACCTGTCAACCTATGTAGGCCTAAGACCTAATGCAGGGAGCTGCCTATAGATTGCAAAGAGATCACTAAGAAAGGAAGCCCACATGGAATCCATCAGGCATCTTAGCCTAGAATAACATCAGCTTGCACTACTTTGAAAGCCTAGATATCAGGGGTCTACAGATGTGGAGAAAGAGGGAGCCTCTTAGAAGGTCCCCACTATCTTGCTGTGGGCTACTGCTGAGGCTGAAACATGAGCAGACCCCACTCCCCACAGTTTCTTGCTTGTGTTGCTTGCCTGTGAAGAGAGGGGCTTTGACCTCTCTGGTTGTTGACCCAAGGCCCCATGTTGAGAGTTTGACACTGGGCCATGCCCTGCCTGAAGGCTGAGTTTAGGCTGGTAAGCTTGCACCCACAGATTGACTAAAAAGAAACAGAGAAATCAAGCTCTTTTATGCCTGCCTAGGATAATACCCGCTGCCCTGCTATAGGCATCTACAGAACTGGTAACTAGCCTGACCAACCAACTGTAGCCACCAATACCAGCACAGACTGGTTGAGGACTAGTGGGTTGCTCCATCATCACTGCTGCCATCACCCAAGTGCAGAGGCCTGAGAATCTGCCCTCACACCTGGCCCACCACACCCACTAATAGCTTCTGAGAAGGCAAGATGTAAGAATTGGCTCTCTAGCACACACTAATGCTGGTACTTGTGTAAGCTGCTGGGCAGCATAAAAACAGGCATACTCAGCCAACTGTTCTCACTACTGGGACCCAAAGACTGACTAATTGATGTCCACATCTCTAATAAAACTTCACAATAGCCTCAACTAATAACTATACCTTGAATCACTGAGGAAATCCCTCATACCACTGACTCTGTGTACAACTAAAGAAATCATTCAAAGACCACACTACCACAGGCACTCCAAATCAAAGCCAAAGTGTCTCACTCAACCCACCGCTTCTATATGTGTTCAGAAATAAATTCTCCCCTGAGAGCAATTTCAAAAAATTAGGAGCAAATTTTACATAATATGTGCAGATATCAACAGAAGGACACAGACAAGATCAAAAAATAAGGAAGTATGAACCACAATTATCCAGCAACAGATCCCAATCAAGAAGAATTACTCAAAAGGCCAGAAAAATAATTCAAAATATTTATTTAAAAAAAGCTCAAGAAGATGCAAGAGAAATCTAAACACACTTATACAAAGAAATCAGAAAATCAATTCAAGATATGAATGAAAATTTTACTAAGGAGATTTTAATTTAATAAAAACAGGTGGCAGGGTGTCTTAGTTGCTTGTATTTCTCCACAGCTAAGACTTCAACCCAGAGTTACTGATACACTAGAATTGTATCAACTGAATACAAAACAGAGCAACCTAGCCCCACCACACCAAGCAGGTCCCCAGTGTCTCAGGCAGTAGTACTGTGCGGGTCCTTTGAAAAACTATAGGGGAAAAGCTGCAGTCACCAGTCCCAGCTCTTGGGCAAAGGGCTGGTTAATCACTAGTCCAGGAGCCCCCAATCCAATTTCACCTTACCTGTTCATCTAGCCAAATAATCATGGGCAGAATCAGCGGGAAAACTTTGGCAACGTGAATAATCAGAGTAGATCAAATCCCCCAAGAAATGACAAGATGGACACACCAGAAGATCCCATTCATAAACAAATGGCTGAGATGTCAGAAATAGAGTTTAGACTTTGGTATGACAAATAAGATTAACAGAATGGAAGTAAGTTAGAATTTAAAATTCTAGGAATAATTTAAAAGTTGTCTCAAAAATTCAATGAATTCAAAGACAAAATCACGAAAGTTTTGACACAGTGCAAAAAGAATTTGCAGCCCTCAAAGATATGAGAAATTTAGTAGAATCCCTCAGTAACAAAATGGAACAGGAAGAAGAAAAGATTTCAGAAACCAAAGACAAATCTTTTGAAAGCTCCGAATACTCAAAGAGGAAGAGAAGTGGAGAACAAAAATGGATCATTCTCTCAGAGAGCTGTGGGATAATTCCAAAAAAACTAATATTCGCCTTATAGGAATTCCTGAAGGTGACAAGGTTGCTTTGAAAGGCCCAGATGCTCTACTCCAAGAGTTAATCAAGAACTTTCCAAACTTCCCCTCTCTTTCCAAAGAGATTCTGAAATTGAGATAGCAGTTTCAGAACCCCAGCACGACTCAATCCAAATAAAGCATCTCCCAGACACATTATAATTAACTTCACCAAAGTTAATATGAAGGAGAAAATTCTGCAAGCAGCGAGACATAAGAAAACCATAACCAACGAGGGGAAGAATCTTAGAATGACTACAGATCTCCCTGCTGAAACCTTTCAAGCTAGAAGAGGGTTGTCATTGATCTTTAACCTACTAAAACAAAATAACTTTCAACCCAGGATCCTGTATCCACCTAAACTGATTTTCATTGATGATGGAGAAATTAAATACTTTAATGACATTCACATGTTCAAGAAATTTGCCATAACTAAACCAGCTCTCCAGGATATTCGCAGACTCATCCTCTACAATGACAAGCACAATGCTCTACCACCAAAGTAAACTCACTCAGAAACTTTTGATCAAATTCCAACATCCACAGTGGTGAACGGATTAAAAATGATGCCCACTGGACTTTTGAAAAGCTTAGTACCCAAAATACTACCAGGCTTATCAATATTATCAATTAATGTGAATGGCTTAAATTGTCCTCTTAAGATGCACAGGTTGACTGACTGGATATAAAACTCAGGCCAGATATCTGCTGTATACAAGAATCTCATCTTACCTTAAAAGATAAATATAGACTCAGGGTGAAGGGATGGTCATCTATAATTCAGGCAAATGGAAATTGGAAAAAAGCAGGTGTTACAATTTTATTCACAAGCTATACAATAGGCTTTAAACCAACAAAAGTAATGAAAGATAAGGATGGTCATCTCAGATTTTTTTAAGGGTAATGCTTAACATAATGAGATTTCAATTATTAACATTTATGTACCCTACAAAAATGTGCCTCAATTATAAGAGAGACTCTAACAAACATGAGCGATTTGATTTCCTCCAGCACCATAACAGTCAGAGATTTTAATACCCTTTTGGCAGTGTTGTATAGATCCTCCAATAAGAAGCTTGGATCCTTCCAATAAGAAGCTAAGTAAAGAAATTTTAGACTTAAACTTAACCATTCAAAAATTGGATTTAACAGACATCTACAGAACATTGCATCCTAATGAAACTGAATACACATTCTTCTCATCAGCCCATGGAACATCCTCCAAAATTGATCACATCTTAGGTCACAAGTCTAACCTCACCAAATTTAAAAGAATAAACATTATTCCTTGCATCTTCTTGGACCATCATGGAATAAGATTTGAACTCAGTAACAAGAGGAATCTGCTTATGCATATGGAAACTAAATAACCTTATGCTGACTGATAGCTGGGTCATAGATGAGATTAAGAAGGAAATTATCAAATTTTTAGAAAAATATGATAATGAAGACATGAATTGCCAGAATCTCTAGGATACAGCAAAGGCAGTCCTAAGAGGAAAATTTACAGCACTGCAAACCTTCCTCAAGATAACAGAAAGAGAGGAAATTTACAACTTAATGGGACATCTCAAGCACCTGGAAAAGGAAAAACACTCCAATCCCAAACTCAGCAGAAGAAAAGAAATAACCAAAATTAGAGCAGAAATAAATGAAATTGAAAACAAAAGGATTATAGAACAGATCAATAAATCAAAAAGTTGTTTTTTTGAAAAGGTCAATAAAATAGATAAACCTTT
>NW_003852480.1:7571443-7575674 GCF_000181295.1 Otolemur garnettii | reverse complement strand
TGCAAAAATTCTCAACAAAATACTAGCAAACAACCCAACAGCACATCAAAAGGTAATACAACATACTCATGTGGGCTTTATACCAAGAATGCAAGAATGATTCAACATATGCAAATCGATAAATGTAATAAGACATCACATGATAAGAAGTAAGGGCAAAAACCACACACTCGTGTCAATAGAAGCAGAAAAAGAATTCAGAACAATTCAGCATCCCTTCATGATGTAAATCCTCCAATATTAGGCAAACTAAGTATTCCGTACACACGGATGTAAAGTATGGAAAGGTGGACAATGGAGACTTGGAGGGCTGGGGTAGTGGAGGAACATAGCTCAAAACAATGAAGGCTGTATGCAATAAATCCGCAGAAACATCGTACTCACTAGGGGAAAGATGAGAGCATTCCTTCTTAGAACAGGACCAAGACTAGGATTCTCACCTTTGCCACACTTATTCCTAATAGAGCTGGAAGTCCTCACCAGAGCAATCAGGCTAGAAAAAGATAAAAGGGATCCAAACTAAATTACCCCTATTTGCTGTTGATATGATCTTACACCTCAAAAAACTCTACAGACTCCACCAAAAAACTCTTTGTTTGATAAATGATTTCAGTAAAGTTTCAGGCTGCACAATCATTATACAGAAATAGGTAGCCTTTCTATACAGGGTGGCCATAAAGTTCGTTTTAAATTTTAAATCACACTTGAACTTTATGGCCACCCTGTACTATAATGATCTGGCCAAGAACCAAATCAAGAAGGCGATTACATCTACACTGGCTCAAAAAATATAAAAGACCCAGAAATACATTTAACCAAAGAGATGAAAAATCTTTACAAGTAAAACTGTAAAACACTGATGAAAGAAATTGGGGGTGACTCAAATGGAAAATCCTCCCATCCTCATGGATCAGAATAATTAATATCATTAAAATAACCATAAAATAACCAATAGCTGAAAGCAATTCCTATCAATCAGTGGAATTCCTATCAAAATACTGACATTTTTCACAGAATTACAGAAAATAATTTTGGAGTTCATCTGGAACAAAAGGAGAGAAGGAATAGCCATAACAACCTAATGAGAATCAGCAAAACTGGAGGGATCACATTACTGACTTCAAATAACACTAAAAGGATAAGGTAACCAAAACAACATAGTAGTTGTACAAAATTAGACATACAGATCAATGGATCAGAATGGAAAACTCAGAACTACATCCATTTACCATAGCCAACTGATCTTTGATAAAATTGACAAGAACATGTACTGGAGAAAGCACATCCTTTTCAATAAATAGTGCTGGGAAAACCAGATGGCCATATGCAGAAGAGTGAAACTGAACCCCTATTTCTTACTGTACACAAAAATCAATTTAATGTGTCCTAAGTGTAAAAGCTGGAACTAAAAAGTACTAAAAGAAAACCAAAGAGAAACTCTATTGGACATTGGTCTAGGCAAAAAAAAAAAAAATTATGATGCAGACCTCAAAAACACAGGTAAGGAAACCAAACACAGACAAACAGGACTTCATTGAACTAAAAGGTTTTTTCACAGCAAAAGACATTAAGAGAGTGAACAGACAACCTCTGGAATAAGACAAAGTATTTTCAAAGTACACATCTGACAGTCGAAGTTGTGTTAACAACAACAAAACCCTAATAATCCCATTAAAAAAGTGAGGTAAGGCTGTGAATGGACGTTTCTCAAAAAAAGACAAATGGCTCAAAAGCATAAAAGAATGTTTAACATCACTAATCATTGGCTACATGCAAATTAAAGCGACAATGACATATCATCTTACCGAAATCAGAATGGCTATTTTTAAAAAGACAAACAAGTATATACAATGGAGAAGAGAGAAAGGAAGCTCATGCAAACTGTTGGTGGTCAATATAAGTCAGTACAACATCTTAGGAAAACAGTATGGAGGTGTCTCAAACAACTATAAATAGAAATAGCATTCAATCCAGTAATCCCACTACTGAGTATCTACCCAGAGGAAAATAAATCTTTACGTTAAAAAGATACTTGCACTTATACGTTTATTGTGGCACTAGTTGCAATAATAAAGATGTAGAATCAACCTACATGGCCATCCCTGAGGACTGGATAACAAGAATGTCATATATATAGATATACACACACAGTGGCATACTATTCAGCCATAAAAAAGAATTAAATAATGTTTTTTGAAGTAACATGGGAAGACCTGTAGGTCATTATCTTAAGTGAAACAGTTCACACACAGAAAGACAAATACCACATGTTCTCATGTCTAAGTCGAAACTAAGTATTCTGTACACGTGAATGTAAAGTATGGAAAGGTGGACGATGGAGACTTGGAGGGTTGGGGTCGTGGAGGACAGATGGTGGGAGGTTGCTGGGCAGGTACCACATGCGCTGTTCCAGTGAAGTGATGAATGTGCTGAACACCCTGATTTCACCACAATGTACCAAAGTTGCACTTGTGTCCCATAAACATAAATAAAAAAAATTTTTAAAGAAAGAAAAAAATTGGACATAGCAGCATAAATGCTTACAGATTTTCTTTTGGGAAAAAATCAAACAAGATATCTATATATCTAATAGGATATCCCTGAAAAATCCAGTCATCTTTTAAAATCTATGACACAAAATTAAGCATGGGGCCCAGAAATTCTCATTTTGGACTCCCTGAAAGCCTTCTGATGAGAAGGGGAGTAATTTCAAATGATTGGGAAGTTTTGAGAGCCAAACACTACACTTAATTCTTTATGGGCACAACTTCTGACTCCATGGTTTACTTCATCCCTCTCCCCCAAATCTGCCTCCACTGTGGCAAATGAAAATGCCCAAAGTCCATGACTCATCAGTCCATGCACTCCTTTTTGAAAAAATCAGGGCACTTGTAGAAATGAAATGTTGTTTTGTTCTGTTTTGTTTTGAGAAGTGAGTTTTCTCCCACAGAAAAAAAATGGTTTTATCTACAAGGACCTGCTTTTTACACTTAGTGAAAAGTTAAAAGTTACTGTGATTGTCAAGCTGGTTGAATAATCTGATAAGTAAAATTGTTTATATATGCTGTGGACAAACAGTAAAGCGGCAACCTAGATTGGGTTAAACGTCCATAATTCCAGGAATGCAATACTGAGAAAGAAAATGTAGAAAAATCTAAGGTGTTTTTGAAAGCATACAGTAAATCCCAGAGAAACAAGCACAATAAAGAGAACAGTATTCAGGGTATTACTGTCAGCTCTAGGCCACATAAGTCAGACAAATAGCTGGTTTTCTGTCCAGAAAATGCTCCAGGATAGTATAGGAGATATACTGAGTGTTTATTCTAAAATTACCTAGTGTGAGACTTAAGGCATTTGTTTCCTTAAAGGAGTCTGCCTGACATTTGAACTTCCTTGTAAAATTACATTAAATATGCATCAGCTTAGAGGGCCTACCAAAATAGAATAATGCATTTTCAATTTAGTCTTGGTTACACTTGACCTGTTTTAAAGTGCTCCTCTAATGAAATGGAAGCTATACCAAAATTAATTCTATGCAAGAGGCAGAACAGATTCAGTGTTATTTAATCATAACGCATACCCTCCACTTGCCTGAGCAGAGAAACAATACGGAGATGGCGATTGCTTTCATCTGGCAAGCCTGATAACATTGTCATAATAATCAAAATGAAGTTCAAGTGATTTTCTGACCTGTATCTAACACTTACGTTTTACTATAAGAAATAAGGAAGAGCGGGGAACCAAGGAACTTCATCTGTGGCGGTTTCGGCTTGTAGTGATACTGATAATTCTGTATCAAGGGCAATTGAGCTAAGAAAGAAGGGTTGAGAATCCAGTCTTCTTCATTGCCATCACCAATTTATCTGCTAAATTCTGGGCACCGTTCGTGGCAATTTGTACATGAACTAACTCATGAGTGAGTTCATCCTCTCAACCTAGCTTGCTTGTTAAAAGTCTATACTTTTCAGAGATGAAGAAACTAAGGCCAGAAGAGTTTTCAAAGTTACACAAGTGTCAAGTTGGAAATCCATGTTCCCAAAGCCTGTTTTTTTCCTCTCCCCCACACTACCCCACTCAGTAGTACGCTGGCATAGTGTGTGTGTCCGGCTCTCCACTGGGGTGTGAACGTGGTGTGGAGAAAATGTCACAGGGCTTTGGCACTAGTGGGAGAGACTGGCAATAGTTGGGTAAAGATAGCAACATAGAGTTGCTGAGGAAATAAAGTGCTGGT
>NW_003852480.1:7568726-7570790 GCF_000181295.1 Otolemur garnettii | reverse complement strand
CAAACAAACAAATAAATAAGTGTTGTAGGTCCTGTGTGGAGAATAGTTTGCTTGTTTTGTCTACCTGATGATGATTTCTAAGTAGAGTGTGGTAAACTTAAAGGATAATTGTTAATTTACCAATTTCTTCCTGAAAGGTTTTGATTTCTATGTTTTGAGCCTATGTTTATAGGTGTATACATGTTTATGATATCATGCCTTCTTTTTGTTTTTCTTTTCCAATATAAAAGAAAAATCACTGTCTTCTTATGTGATATTTTTGCCTCAAATTCTATTTTGTTAGAGTTTAAAATCGCTACCCTATCTTTTCTGATTTTAGCATTTATTTTTTGTATGTCTTGTTTTAGGCATGTCCCTTGCAGAGAACATATTACCAAATTTTATTTTTTAAGCCAATCTACCTGTATCTGTTTTTGTTTCTAATTACATATGAGCTTAATTATTTTCCTCTTCTTACTTGTCTCTCTTTTTTCTTTCCTTTGATATATTTTACTTTAGTTCTTTTAATTTTAAAGCTACATGTTTTTTTTTTGTTTTTATGTGATCAGCTGAAGAACTACAGTATGTTTAATCTTCTGATTTCTTAAATTTACCAATATTTACAATTTTTACCAATATTTACCAATATTTACCTGTGATAAGAACACTATTTTAGCACAGACTTATATCCCTTTGTGATTCCTCAGCCCCTATTTGATTAATATTTTCTAAAACTCAGGAATTTAATTTTCAGTTGTTGGGGATGAACTTCTAGTTTAACGAGGGTGCAGCACTTTTGTGCTCGCTCTTCTGCACCCTCTTTCTGTCTCTCTGTCTCCATAATAAAAGTTACTAAGGAATGTGACCCCTGTTTTTTCCCCTGAGACTTACTGCTCTTCTGTTTTATACTTATAAAACACTGATTGTTTTATATTCTTGTTTTGATTACCTAATTTTTTTTTGACACAGGATTACAGATGTGAGCCATACCTACTGAAAGAATTATTTTATACTATGACTTTAGCAAAAGCTCTGAACTCTTTAAGACCTCAAAATATCCAAATGGATCATCCATCTTTCTTTAAGTTTGTCTTTATTATAACTTATGTTTTTTTCCATATCTTTATTATTTAGACCTATCATCTAGAAAAGCTCTTCAATATTATCTTGCAAATCACTAATTCATTCTTCGTGCACATCCAGTGTGCTATTTATCCCTTCTGGTATATACTTTATCTCATTTTTTGTATCTTATTATCTAATATTTCCAATTATATGAGTTATTTTCCTAGTTTCACATTACTGATATCTTAACTTTCCTACTTGAGCATAAATATGCATATGTACTTATTTTCAATTGTGACTATAGATGTTATGCTTCAATTGCTATATATTGTTCAATTTAGACCTTTCTTTTACCGTAGTTGCGTTACTCAGATGTCTTGTATCTGGCCTGTGGTCTCTTGTTTCCTTGGAGATATTGGCCACTCTGTCAGGCCAGGGTGGAGATGAGAGCCAAGGCAGAAAGTTCCCGACACCCAACCACTATTGATAACTCCCCTTTGCTGTCATTCCTTCAACTAGCCTCTTTGATCCTTTGCTCCTCAGCTTTTGAGGCCCACTTGCCTGAGAAGGAGCCTGTCTTCTTGGATTTCAATCCAGCAGCCCAGAGTACCCAGAAAGGGCAAGTCTAGAGGTGCAGTGATGCCAGAGGCAGCCAGCCAGCCCCATCTGTCTTGTTCAGCTCCCCAGCCCATCACTTTTGTTTTCCTGTTGTTTCTGTTTTACCTCATTATGTTTTTAGAGTCTTGATTGTTCCATAAATCAATGTCTTCTTGGAGTTGGCCATGATTTTGACAGTGAAAGAAAAATCGATGAATGATTGTCTAAAGGGAATGAAAGAAGAAGCTTAGGGGAAGTTAAATTCCCCGGGGCCCCCCTTCTCCATATCTCCTGTATCCATCATTTCAGGGCCTGGGGAGGTACCTGGGATAGAGCAAGTCCAATTCTTTATTTATGTTAACCTGAGAATTCAAATTTCTTACTTCCTTCTTTGGTTTTTCCAATTTTCATCTTGGAGGAGAT
>NW_003852480.1:7566799-7568429 GCF_000181295.1 Otolemur garnettii | reverse complement strand
TTTTTCTCAAATTACTTTGATTTGAAACAATAATGCCCTATGTTCCAACTCCAATTCATGAATTATATTCATGACAGAGTCCAAAAGTAAAATTTAATATATTAAGTCTGCATTATATGACAAGCACATAGAGAACTCTTCCTCCTATGATATGCTGCTTATGAATTTCTCTAGTAAATCTCAGATTTATTTCTACTTCTTTTTCCTTTGGATGTTACAATATCTCACCTATTTTTGTCACCTGGATTTTATGGAATAGCTATTACAGGATTGATAGAAGAGCAAATCTTATTTAATGGAATAAAAACAAATAAGGAGAGGAAGAAAAGAAAAACAAACTAAAAGCCTAGTGTTAAGATGATTAAAAGGTTCAGAGAGTCCAAATGTCTAACATTCACTTAATATATAGGTGTCATAAAATAATGGTCAATATTCTTGGACTGAATTAGGTAATACTCATTCAATTAGGCTTTCTCTAAATGTAAAATAGGCCAATATTGAGTAAAAATCTTAAGTGGCTATATTATTTGATCAGTAACCTTATGTTTTGAAATGTACTCTTGGAAATAACAAACGGTACTCAGAACTTTATTTATTTAAAGATGTTTATCTCAGTTTAATGCATGTGGTTGGCTGAATAATGACCCTCCAAAGATACCTACTTTCTAATCCCTGGAATCTGTGAGTAGGTTGTCTTTCATGCCAAAACGATTTTGCAGACATGATTAAGTTAAAGATCTTGAGCTGGGAAGATTATCCTGAATTCTCTAGAGGGGCCCAATGTAATCACACAGTCTATATAAGAGGCGTTGTCAAAAATCAGAAAAAAGATATGTGACAAAAAGAGGGTGGAGCAATGCACTTCAAAGACAAATATGCGTGAGCCTAGAGAGGCAGGAAACATATAGGAGCTGGAAAGGCAGGGAAATGGATTCACCCTGGGAGCTGCTAGACAGAATACAACTCTGACGACACCTTGACTTTGGACTTCTGACCTCCAGAACTATAAAGACAATAAAATTGTGTGATTGTAAGTTACTAAATTTGTGATAATTTGCCAAAGCAGCAATAAGAAACTAATACAGTGTTTAATTCTAAAAAGTTAAAAACAAATTATCTACAGAAATTAAATGACATATCAAAACAGTGTCTATTATGGAGCCATTAAAATTAGGTTGTAAAACAATAATTTATAAGATGCCCATACTATGATATTAAGTAAAAATGTTTTATAAAACTTAACATTAAACAACTTACATTTATCATGGAAACTACAACTATAGCTAGCATTTATTAAGTGCCTCTTGTGGACCAAGACATTTTAAAGAACTTTATATGTATTATCTCAATTATTGTACCTATATGGTGGGTAATATTATCCCCACTTTACAGATAACATAGGAAGTTACAGATGTGAAACTAAAATATTAACCCCTTGAACCTTTCCTTCTAATCCTTATTGTATAAACAACCTTGGAGTAAGGTCAAACATAGCCCTATAACATTACAAAGTAAAAAATAAGTAAGTTTTATTCTCCTCTTTTCTTTATCTGAATAATAAACTTAATTACTTTTGAAGTACAGAAAAAATAAATTCTCAAAATAACAGAAAATAAAAGTTTAAAGACCT
>NW_003852480.1:7564515-7565427 GCF_000181295.1 Otolemur garnettii | reverse complement strand
CTATACACAAACACACACTTAGGAATATCTAAAATACCCTAGGCTCTAATTTTTCTTTTAAGTTCATGTTATTTTTAAGGTACAGAAATACTCAATTTTTATATACTATAATTTCTATTTTCTATTTGTAATTTCAAAAAATTTACAGACTACAAGTATTTTCTTGTGTCCTTGGTGAACTGTATCCTGCTGAAGTCAGGGCTTTCCGTGTACCCATCACCACAATAGTGTGCATTGTACCCAACAGGTAGAATTTTATCATTAACCTCTACTCCCATTCTCCTCCCCCCACTCTGGTTTTTAATGTCCATTACTCTACTTTATGACCATAAATCTCTCTTGTTGAAGACCCACTTATAAATGGGAACATGTGAGGTTTGTTTCTCCATGCCTCAGATGCTTCACTTAGGTTAATGGTCTCCAGGTAAATCCAAGTTGCTGCAAAAGATATTATTTCATTCCTTTTAATGGCTGAGTAGTATTTCATGGTTTATATATACATATTCTATATTTTCTTGAGTCACTTATCAGTTGATGGGTACTTAGATTGGTTCCATATCTTTGCAATTGTGAGTTGTGCTGCAACAAACATTTGGGTGTACATGTCTTTTTGATACCGACTTATTTTCTGTTGGGTAGTGGGATTACTGGATTAAATGTTGGATCTGCTGTTACTTCTCTGAAGAATCTCCATACTGTTTTCCATAGTGATTGTACTAGGTTATATTCCCACCAACGTATAAGTATTACCTTTTCACTAATTCCTGAAAATATCCATTGTTTTTCAACTTTTTAATAACGTCAGAGGTAAGGTAGTCTCTCACTGTGGTTTTAATTTGCATTTCCCCAATGATTAGTAATGTTAAGCATTTTTCTATGTATTTTTGGCCATTTATCTTCTTTTGAAAAAAA
>NW_003852480.1:7560802-7562256 GCF_000181295.1 Otolemur garnettii | reverse complement strand
AATTTTTTATGTCTCCTTTCAAAGAGAAAAATTTAAATAAAAAGTCTTTCAAAACAAAGAAGAAAAAAGCAACAGGAGACATTACAAATGACACCACAGAAATACAAAATATAATTTGTGACTACTATGAAAAACTCTACCAACAAAGACTAGAAGACCTAGAGAACATAGGTAACTTCTTGGAAACATGCAACCTCCCAAGCCTGAATGAATGAAATTCTGAACAGACCAATAATGAACAGCAAAATTGAAGGAATAATAATATATCTCCCACCTAAAATAAAAAGACCTAACCCAATGGATACCCAGTCAAATTCTTCCAAACCTATAAAGAACTGGCTTCTGTTCTGCTGAAATTGTTCCATACCAATGAGAAGGAGGGAATCCTCCTTAATTCATTCTATGAAGCCAGTTTCACCTGGATACCAAAGCCAGGAAAGGACACACCCAAAAAGGAAAACTATAGACAAATACCCTTTATGAACATAGATGCAAAAGTCATCAACAAAATACTATCAAACTGAATTCAACAGCATATCAAAAGGAAAATTCACCTTGATAGAGCTGATTTCATCTTAAGGATAGCTGAATACGCACAAATCAAAAAAAATGTGATTCATCACATAAACAGAGGTAAAAACACAGACTAAACGATCATCTCAAAAAATTTAGAAAAAGCGTTCAATAAAATCCAGTATCTTTCATGATAAAAACCTTCAACAAACTAGGCATAGAAGGAATACACCTCAAAATAATAAAAAACACATGATAAACCTATAGCCAACATCATACTGAGTGAGAAAAAGTCAAAAGCATCTCCTTTAAGAACTGGAACAAAACAAGAAAAGGGTTCACACTGTCATCACTTCTATTCAACATAATACTAGAAGTCCCAGCCAGAGCAGTCAGGCCAGAGAAAGGAATAACAGGCATCTCAGTCAGTGGGTCAGACTATCCCTGATTGCCAACAATATGATCTTATATCTAGAAAACCCTAAAGTCTCTACCAAAAGACTCCTAGAATTGATAAATAAATTCATCAAAGTCTTAAGTTACAAAATCAATATATGCAAATCAGTATTATTTCTAATACTAATAGCCATCAAGCCTGAGATTCAAATCAAGAACTTAATACCATTTACAGTAGCTACAAAGGAAGTTATTGGTTAGTAATAAACTTAACCAAGAAGGTGAAAAATCTCTAGAACACAAATTATAAAACAGTGACAAAAGAAATCAAAGATCACATAAACAAATGGATAAACATCCCCTGCTGATGGATTGAAGAGTCAACATTGTTAAAATATTGACCAAAGCGTTTTACATATTCAACACATTTTCAGTCAAAACATTGTAGCTACAAACAAATGATTTTCAATAAAGTATAAAAAAACAAAAAAGGTCTCTATTTCTTATCATATCCAGAAATTAACTCAAGATGATTAAAGACTTAA
>NW_003852480.1:7558815-7559417 GCF_000181295.1 Otolemur garnettii | reverse complement strand
TTTATTTTTATGGCTCGTAATATATTTGGTTTTGTATGTCAAGAGACATTGCCCCAAGCAAAATGTATTCCTTCAACTTAACTTAGTATGTGATTTAACCTACTCTAGTGTCACGGCCCGGCCCTGTGCTGACGCTGCACTGTAAGCAGCTGCCCCTCTGGGTGTCCGTCTCCAGCACGGCTTCCTTCTCCTGCACAGCTGGTGGAGTCCT
Source organism: Otolemur garnettii (assembly GCF_000181295.1). NCBI lineage: Eukaryota > Metazoa > Chordata > Mammalia > Primates > Galagidae > Otolemur > Otolemur garnettii. The sequence continues at coordinate 7,559,206 of NW_003852480.1, read as the reverse complement.
GGCGGTCTCTGAAGACGCCTTCCCTGGTTCTGTATCACCTTCTTTGTCCATTCTATTAATACCTCCATCTCTTCCCCTTCCTGCTGAGAACTAATTAGTCTTTCCTCTGCTAGTCTCTATTCCATAGAAGCACGATTTTATTGATTTCTTACCAAACACTACTTTTTCTTGAATTATTTACATACGTACTTCACCTGTACATCTGTGACCATCCCTGAGAACAGTTATTCGCTAAATCTTTTTTACTCATTTTCTGTTACTAACACTTGGGTCTCTACCTCACTGAGGTTAAGATCTCAGCAGTTCTGCTGAATGAAATCCACTAGTTCATTACCAAGCTTCAAACCAGAAGTTTGTAAAATCTGGGATGTTTGGAATATACCCACCCAAC
>NW_003852480.1:7555733-7557394 GCF_000181295.1 Otolemur garnettii | reverse complement strand
ATCATAAAGCTGTGTGTTATCACAGTCAAAACTTTATCGAGCCATGTGACAAGATCAAGTAACACATTATGGCTTTCAGAAGAGACATGAACAATGGTTCAGATAGTCGAATTCACTTAGTTCTTGACTTTAAAACTAGACCGGAGATATTAATGACTTGGGCTTTTTACTGCTACTTGTTCTCCGTCGTTAGAATGATGACAGGTATAAAGTGCTCAGCAGTAAGTTACATAAAAGGAGACAGTCTCAACTTCTTTTAGTGAGATTTTTAGTGGGCCCGTTTGTGTGCAGAAGGAGCCTTAGTGTTTACCCCCAAGGGTGTGGAAGTGTTGCCTATGGTAAACCCATTGGACATAGTATCCTCCTCAGCATTGACCAAAAACTCTGCCTACTGAGAGGCGATTTTGGTATGTTCAACGAAGTAGTATCCTCAGTAACCTTTAGTATTAGAAAGTAGTTTAATATGTTTTTAGACAAATTTATAATGTGATGGGAAATGTCTTTGAGAGTTTACTCTATAACACAGATGGACTCTATCTCACTCTCATGCAGGAGGTGACAGTGGTCAGGAGGTGATAGTGGAAAAATATAATATGGTCTAGATTCATTAATATATTTCATTTCTATTGTATTAATTTTTCTAATTCAAAAATAATTAAAATCAAAATACTATGATAAGCCTTTGAAAATAGTGCAATCCCTAGGGCTTGTATCTACTATGCCTTCTAAGTAAGTTGTCCCTGTGTATAGAATACGTGTATGTCTTTAGTTCATAAGATTAGGAACTTAAAACATGATTTTTCGATTCCAATAACCTTGGTAGAGAAATTAGTTTGTTCATAAAATATCTGAGAACACGTGAGTTCTCTGGAAGTGGTGCACAGACCAGTTAGGATGGTGGAGAGATCCCCTCCACTTCTTCAAAGAGAACATTTTTACTTCAATCTATTTTATATTGGTGTCCTTTTTAATATTTAATTTGAATATTTGAAAAAGGGGCCTCACTGCTTTGAAAACTTTTAAAAATCATTGACATTCAATAGATTATTTAAAAATAGATGTGATTATTATACTTTTAATGAACTTGATCATCTGTGTACATCTGTAAATTTACTGAGACTATTTGCTCAGTAAAATCTTTACATAAGTAAAGAAAAGTAAATGCAGGAGTACATTTACTATTCCCCAGGAACAGGCACACAGAGATGGCATTACACATGTTTGGTCCTTTACACGCCTTATTCTTTGGTTTATTTAAAGAAAATCAGGCTTTTCTGATACTCTATTGTAGCATTGTAAGTTCCTATGGATTTCATTGTCTATGAAAAATAAGGTAGTGAGACTATTCTGTTGATTTATTTTTCAGCGTCCAAACTTTGGTTAGATCATGCAAATTCACATATCACAGCTGATTGCATTTGTCAGCTGACTGGTGTTTTTGTCATTTTTTTAAAAACTACCTTATTTTGTGAAGTATATTGAAACCTTGACCTGCTATCTGATGAACAATCAAGTAGCAATAGGTTATTAGAAGAGAGAGATGCAGAATGAAAAATGTCACTAAATATTAAAGACTGAAGACTTTTGGCTTCTGTTAATTTTAATTTAATTTGTTTTCATTTCTGAATCTAAGATTATAGATAGCATGAGTTTATACATGT
>NW_003852480.1:7553952-7555555 GCF_000181295.1 Otolemur garnettii | reverse complement strand
ATGAAAATCAGACAATTAGGGACTAGCAATTTTGCAGATCAGATGATCTCTTAATATAAAAACTTAGAAATACTAAGTTAAAAAATATAACACATATTCTTATCTATATTTAGCTGTATTTGCAAGAAAGGAAGCGAAATCTCCAGAAGTGGCAAAGGAGGAAGAAGCCATAAGCCAGGGAAATTGGCCTGAGAGTTGACAGTATGACGGCCACGGGTGGGGCAGTGCTGGTCATTTGGGATCCCTGAGTGGTGTGGCTGTCAGTGCTCGATCAGATAGAGAAGATGAAGCAATGGGCAGGTGTGGGATGCACAAATGCCTCCGAAGTTTAAAAAAATAAAATAAAAATTGTAAGAGTTCTTTAGAATACTATGGTCTATGCAAAAATATCCAGTGGATATCCAAGGATTTTCCCCACACACACACAGAAAGAGGAAAAATATTATCTTTTATTTTGGCCTGAATTCATTATATGAAAGAAAAAAATTCTCTGAGAAATTTAATCATAGAGTTGCTCTACAGTCCAGTTAGTACTTCTAATTTGTATTGTCTGCATGATTTAGGAATCCCAAAGAAATTGTTTTTTTCGGGGCAGACAATAACCCATGGCAGGCAAACACAAGCTCTCTGAAGGCCTGAGGTTACTATCATGCAAATAATCCACACACTGACTGGTAGCGAATCCCTGCATCCTCTTTTCCAGTTTAGTCCCAAAATGTTGGCAAGAGATTGTAGGATTTTAAAAATTATTTATTCAGGCAATTTGACGAAACAAAAAAAAAATTTCTCTAGAGATGGAGAATTGAAAGAATTTCCCCTAAAACCAGTCCAACCTGTGTATTGTAGAATGAAAGCCACCTGTTAACCAGCACCAAACACACACGTATATCTTCTAATTAGATTGTTAGTAACTCATTCATAGTCGAAACGAATATCTAGAGATCACACGATATCCGAGAAAAACTTCCAACAGAGAAATTATGAGAGAGAAAGAGGGAGGAAAACAGATGGACTTAAAGAAAGTAGCGATAAGGAAAGGAATGGAGGAGTTTTTAAAATATATATATAATATGGAAAGAAAAGACTCTGTGAGTGGAAAGGAATGTGCTTGGACATTAGAAGAAAAAAGTTAAGGAAACCCTCCAGAAAATACAACAAAAAGACAGAAAGAAAAGAGGAAAGATTAGAAGATTTGAGAATCAGTGCTAGAATCTCAGCATCCAAATAATAAGAGTTCTGGAGTAAGAGAACAAAGAAAACACATGTCTTAAAATTATCAGGAAAATAATTCAATAAAATATCCCCAAACTGAAAGACATAGTTTTCAGACCTGAATTCAGATTCAGTTTTTGTCCTAGGACCTTGAGAAATGGAGGAAGGCCACACTTACAGCTGTGACTCAAGTGTTGCAAAAGCAATCCATGTAACAAAAAATAATTATACCCCTTAATATTTTGAAATTAAAAAAAAAATTTTAAGTTATAAACACTGGAACCAAAGACTCCATTCTAAAACTACCAAAAAAACAAAAAAGGGCTTTGTTCAAAGGAACAAGAACAGGATGGCCTTGAACTTCTCAACCTTCTCTTCTTGAAATCCAGGG
>NW_003852480.1:7551789-7553137 GCF_000181295.1 Otolemur garnettii | reverse complement strand
CAAATTTTATCATGAATTCTTAGATTTAAGAAAGTCTCTGCTTTCCATGCAAGAAACCCAGACTAGAAAAATGTGATAAGCAGAGGACACCAAAGGGAAAAAATAAAAAAATAAAAAAACTCAGAGGATACCAAAAGCAATAAGGAGGAGCAGGTGGGTGCCTCCAAGGAAACTAATACTTTATTTTCAACAAAATCAAAAGGACAAGGACATACTATCATTATTTAAAGATTAAAAAATAAAAATCGTTAACCTAAAATTATATATCCAACTAACTTATTCTTCAAGAAAAAGACTAAAATAAATTCTACAGGTTTATACCACATATATTTTCACTAAAAAAATTTAAAGAATGACTACTTTAAGAAGAAAATTAATTATAAAATGTCAAGAACTATAAGAAGAAATTACGGATGAATAAATTAATAAACAAATAGATGAAGCTAAAAAACCTATCTACTATAGACCAGTAGCAATAATAATAATTATACTTAAGGGATCTGGGATGATAAACATTTGTCAAGAAACCAGAAAATGCAATATCTATCCTGATGACTCTGATTTGATTAATTCACCTTATATGTCTGTATTAAAACATTACATGCACAACCATAAAGATATACAACTACTATGTACCCATAATAATTAAAAATTTTGAAAAGTGTAATCTTAAAATCACAAAAATACCATGTGTAACTTCCAAGTGCATCTGAATGGGAGGAGAGGAGCGTAACAAAGGCACAGATGAATAAAACTCTGTCACCATAGAATTCAGAAAAGTAAAAGAGGTAAAGAAAAAACAAGCATGGCCAATATAAAGAACACAAAAAGATAATAGAAATTAATAGGAATCTACTGTATAACTAATCACACTCAATGTGTATGAATCAAATTCACATAAAATGTACAGATTATAAATTTGACTCGACAAAGCAAAATTCAGGTGTCTGAGCTTACAAGACACACAACTAATGTCTAAGAGAGACACAGATGATTGAATGCAAATAGAAAAACCAATAGCATGCCAATAAATGGAAAAGAGATGGAGTTGATCTATTAATATCAAACAAAATTGACTTTACGGCAAGAATAATTATCAAAGAGCAAGAGGAGCACTAAATAAGGACAATGACTCGCCAGAACAATCTCTTCACTTGAAAGTAAGTACCAAGAACACAGTCTTAAACATATAGAGTAAAAATCACCCAAATTTCAAGAAGAAATAATAAATTTATATAATTAGAAAATGCAATATATCTCACTAATTTATGAATCAAGCAAATAACATTGAAAAATGTAAGCAAAATACAAACAATGCAATCAGCAAAGTTTGTCTAACTCCCCACTC
>NW_003852480.1:7551021-7551574 GCF_000181295.1 Otolemur garnettii | reverse complement strand
AACATCACACAAACTTCATCTGCCTCACAGGTTCCTTTTCTCTTGCACTTTTTAATTCTATGTTCCCTGGGAAGAAGCCTACGGCTGCTGACTTCACTTCCATTTCGATTTTTATTTTATTTCACTTTTTTGAGACAGAGCCTCACTATGTTGCCCAGAGTGCTGTGGCATCACAGCTCACAGCAACCTCAAACTCTTGTGCTTAAGCGATGCTTTTGCTTCAGCCTCCCAAGTAGCTGGAACTACAGGTTTCTGCCACAAGGTCTGGCTATTTGGGGGTTGTAGTTGTCGTTGTTGCTTGGCAGGCCTGGGCTGGATTTGAACCTGCCAGCTCTGGTGTACAAGGCTGGTGCCCTAGCCGCTGAGCTACGAGTGCCAAGCCCCTTTTCAATTATTTTTTTTAACATATTCTAGTGAGGCTTCCCACCATACCATTGCTCTGGTTAATGTCAACAATGATTCCATATTGCCGAATAAGCAGTAGTGCTTAGTGTTCATCTTACCAGGCTTCTCAGGATATTTAGCTCAGTGGTTCTCTATCCTTTTTCATTTG
>NW_003852480.1:7547961-7550921 GCF_000181295.1 Otolemur garnettii | reverse complement strand
ACCCATTCCATGGTTTTAAACACCATTTTTACATAGTGGGATTCCAGGCTTTTTAACTTGAATCTTATACATCCAGCTACTTACTCATCATCTTTACTCGGACCTCTAATAGAAATCTCAAAATTAGTTTTCCAAAACCACACTGTAAAATGCACTCTCACCTGTCCAGAACGACCTGATGTATTTCTGCATATTCCTCGTCTTCAAATCTATTCTAGTCCTGGAGGCCAAAACCTTGCTGTCTACCTTCTCCCCTTTCTCTTTCTCTTATCCAACATTCAACGTATCCCCTAATTAATTTTTCCAATAAATTAGATGAATTTTCGCCTTAGCAAGTACCCTAAATCGGACCACATTTCACTTTCTTGACCACTTCAGCCTAGACACAGCCTCCATATCTCTTGCTACAGTAGCAATACTAAACTCGATTCTCTACCCAACAGATGAAAACTTTCGAAAGTAAACCAGATCATGTCGTGAGCATGCTCCAAATTCTCCTGGCGGTGCCCATTAAACTCCAGGGAAAAAAATCCAGAGTTCTTACCACAGCCTAAAAGATATATAGAATCTGACCCCTATTTCTCTGATCATTCTTCTTGCCCCTCCACTTCTCTCTTGCTCTGCTGCAATCTCCTCGCCCTCTTAGCTGATTCACGTCCCTTTGCAACAGCACTTGCTGTTCTCTCTGCCCAGATTGCTCTTTCCCAATGCCGGAGAAACCACCTTCGTGTCCACCCCTTCTACAGAGAGGACCGCCCAGCGACTCTATCTAATCTCAGCCCCTCTCACCATTTTGTCCCTCTGTCTTGATTAATTTACTTCAATAGTATAGACGCTACCTGATGTATTTCTTGTGTTTATTTTTTAACACCCTGTCTCAAACCTCCCTTCTCCTAATAACACATGAACTTCATGTGTGAGGGAAGGAACTCTGTTTTTCTGTGATTATCCCCAAAACTAAAACAGCCCCAGGAACATAATTGGCGCTCAATAAATATTTGTTTGATGTTTGCATAATTAACACATTTGAACTTTAGACAAGCGAAAGGTACACATAAAAAGTTGGATAAGAAATTAATTAAAAATGTGCATACAGATGTAGTTTCCTGGTTTGCTCCTATTTAATTAAAGAGGAAAAACAATTCTCGACTCTTCTGGAATATTTAGAAGAGATGAAAGATATGTTGAAAGATACAGGCAAGGTTTCTGCTCTTATGTAAGAAATTTGGGTTAAGTACAAAAGAGACAATAATCAGGGTTACATATCACTGTCAAAGAGACTTTTAGAGCAAATAAACAGGGGCCTTATTGTGAAACCAAGAGTTGAAGGAGAGACAGCATCCCAGTCAGAGGAAGGGTTCATGCAAAGTCATTGCTAAGAACTCGGTATGTTGAAGGAACAGAGGAGAGCTGAGCGTGGTTGACACACAGTGAGTAGTGAGAGAATTAGGAGACTGTGTCATAAATATATGCCTCATGTGTCTTCACCCTCCATGGTAAAGAGTTTGAATGTTATTTTAAATAAACTTGGAGCTATAAACATGTTTTAATGAGGGAAGACAAACTCAGTCCAGAAAATGTCAGTTTAATGTAAAAAGCTCAGTGTTAGACGTTAATGCAGACTTTTACAAAAGAAGCTTGAGAGACATCTACAAACGTCCGAGAGAGTCAGAGAAAGCTTGTTAGATAAGGATAAATAGGCAAGATCCATCTGCAAATGGCTACAGAATATTCAAAGAGGAAACCACAAAGCCCACAAGTAAGAAGTCATGAGGTTACAAATAGTAGCACAGAATGGGCAAAACGTGGGATATGAGAAAGGAAGGGAGGGGCTGCAGATAACCAGGAGCCACATCGTAAAGCCCAGTGAGCCACAGTTGGAGGATCATTGGAAGAAAATCCAAATAGACTGCAGATGTCATCTGGTCAAGATATAATGCCTTAAACTAAGTTGTTTTTTTTTTTTTTTAAAGGTGGGGATGGAGAAATGTGACTAGATTTGAGAAATTAGTAAGGAAAAGTACTAGAACTTGATGATAGTTTGGGTATGAAGGTAAAGGGAAAGGATTCAAAGATGAGACCTAGATTTTTTGTAAAGGATGGTGTGATAAACCCCACCTACTTACCTTTACTTTCTTATAAAAATGTTGCTAAAGTATGATGAAAGGAATTTTTATGGCTAGAAACCACTTTTAAAAATATATAATAGAAAAGAATATTATAATTAAAAAAAACCTCACACTTGTAATCCCAGCACTTTCGGAGGCTGATGTAAGAGGATCACTTGAGGCCAGGAGTTTGAGACCAGCCTGAGCAACTTTGCAAGATCCCATCTCTACAAAAAGTAGAAAAATTAGCCAGGTGTGCTGGTACATGCCAGTTGTTCCAGCTACTCAGGAGCCTAGCCTGAGACAGGATGATCACTGGAGCCCAGGAGTTTGAGATTGCTGGGGGCTATGATGTCACCGCTGCACAGTAGCCCAAGCAACAGAGCAAGACCCTGTCTCAAACAAAACAAAACAAAGCAAAACAAAACTTGTGTGGTTTGACAGGCAGTTAGGGCTGTGGGAATTGCAGATGTGGGGTTCAGAAAGCTGACACATGTGGTTATGGAGGAAAGCTAAGAAACCCCTTGGTTTATAGATCCCCCAAAAGTAAACCATGACCTTTGGAAGTAGGGACAAAAGTGGAGCCCAAAGTACTAAGACTGGTTGAAATGTTTTATAAGCAGTTAAATCTTCACACATTATACTGTGTTTGAATGTACTAAGAGAAAATTCAACAAATATATGGAATGTAGTGAGGGAAATTTCATAAGTACACACACTATCAAACAACCATCTGAAAACAGCGATTAACCCCAAGGACCACTCCCAGCTGGTCTCAGATGGCACCCCAAATAAGCCATTTATTCATTTATCCATTTTTTTCTCTCATTAAGTTTTTATTTCTTTTTTTTT
>NW_003852480.1:7533796-7547057 GCF_000181295.1 Otolemur garnettii | reverse complement strand
CTCAGTAGAGTACTGTGGCGTCACAGCTCACAGCAACCTTCAACTCTTGGGCTTAAGTGATTCTCTTGCCTCAGCCTCCCAAGTAGCTGGGACTACGGGCACCTGCCACAACACCTGACTATTTTTTGGTTGTAGTTTTTTTGGCAGGCCCAGGCTGGATTCGAACCCGCCAGCTCTGATGTATGTGGCCAGCACCCTAGCCATTGAGCTACAGGTGCCAAGCCAGTGTGAAATTCAATTTTTATCAACCAGTGTAAGAAAGAAGGGAACTAACGTTGTACACATGCTGAGCACTTTGCCCTGGTTTATGCCTCAGAGGTACACGTGATACAGGCAGCATTAGCTCTACTTTACACAGTAGCTAAGCTTCAGTAAAATTCAGTAAATTTTAGGGAACTTGTGAGCTATAGTACTAGTGAGTGGGAGAGCAGGAATCTAAACACGGGTTTGTCTGACTCCAAAGTCCATGCCACATGGGCTCCTGTTTTTAGATCGTTTAATCTTTTTCATTGTGTAAATATTTATTTTTTCTAACATTAAACTTACAAATTGGCTTTGTTTTCTTTTTTATTTTATTTTTTATTAAATTATAGCTGTGTACATTAATGCAATCATGTGGTACAGTGTGGTGTTTTCATATACATTTTGAAATACTCTCATCAAACTGGTTAACGTAGCCTTCATGTCATTTTCTTAGTTATTGAGTTAAGACATTCATACTCTGATTTTAGAAAGATTCACTTGTGCCCTTGTAAGATAAACCATAGAGGTGACTCCACCAATCACCCTCTCTCCACCCATTCACCCCATTTCCTCTCCTCTCCCTCCTCGCCCCCCCCCATATTCTAAGGCTATAATTAGGTTTATACAGTCCATCTTTTTTGTTCATTGTATTAGTTTTTGGTAGTTTAACAGCTACTTATAGAAGATTTAAATGCTTGATTATGTTTAGTTATCATAGAGATTTCAGCATAGCTTTTTAAATTCCAACTTCACACTTCTCAAAAGGACACTTGTACTAGAGTGTTTATCGCAGCTCAATTTACAAATGCCAAAATGTGGAAACAGCCTAAATGCCTCCCAACCCAGGAATGGATTAACAAGCTGTGGTATATGTATACCATGGAATACTGTTCAGCCATTTTAAAAAATGGAGACTTTACAGCATTTGTATTAACCTGGATAGAAGTGGAACATATGGTTCTTAGTAAGCATCACAAGAATGGAGTAGCATGAATCCTATGTATTCGATCTTGATTTGAGGACAATTAATGACATGGTGGGGGTTGGGAAAAGGGAGAGCAGAGAGAGAGAGAAGGAGGGAAGGGGGTGGGAGAAAGGAAGAGCAGAGAGAGGGAAGGAGAGAAGGGGGTAGGGTTTCAGTGTGTGACACATCTTGTACCCTCAATGAATCCCCAACAATACGGTTTTCAGAAAAAAAAAAAAAAAACAGTGCTATCACATATGTTTATAAAAACTATGTGCCATGGCCTTTTATAAGACCTTCTATGTTTACCCCCCAACTTGAATCCCTGCCCATGCTTTGTTATTTAATCAGACCTCAGATCCCAAAGATCTACCAAGGATTGTTTATATCTTTTCTTTCGGAAAGGCCTCCAGGAGGCTTGCTGCACCTGTAATCCTAGCTCTCTGGGAGGCGGAGCAGGGTGGATTGCCTGAGCTTACAGGTTCAAGACCAGCCAGAGCGAGACCTCATCTCTAAAAATAGCCGGGCATTGTGGCAGGTGCCTGTAGTGCTAGGTACTTGGGAAGCTGAAGCAAGAGAATCTCTTGAGCCCAAAGGTTTGAGGTTGCTGTGAGCACTCTACAGAGAGCAACATAGTGAGACATTGTCTAAAAAAAAAAGAAAACAAGGCCTTCAGACTTGCCCAGCCCTTGTTTGCACCTCTCAGAAAGGTGAAGGGGAATGCATTCTTTATCTCTAGCAACCAGGAAGAGGGTTGTTTCAGCTACTCATTTTGCCTTCCCTCTGTTTTCTGGAGATTGGGAACTAAAGCATTAAGCTCTTGTATGAAGAACACAATGACCAATGACAGAAGCAAATACAAACAAGGAGAGACTCCACAATGTATGATAGAGATGATCAGTGAGCTGTGCTCCAGGAAAACCACTGTGTGGGCTTGTTTTTTTGTTTTTTTGTTTGTTTTGTTTTGTTGTATTTTGCGATGATTTTCTATTTATCATCATGCATTGAAGCTATCAGCCTAAGAAGTGGTAAGTTTCTTCCAGGGCCATCTATGGACAGCCCCTGCTACTGGAGACCTGCAAGGCTTAGTCTCTTTGTTGCAAGTGCTATTTTATATCCTAAAAAAGAAAAACTAAAATCACACCAGATCGATCTCTCTAATGATAGATCTGGAAGCAAAAAACATGAATATCACCAAATATTTTTCCCAGTAGCATTTTCTTCTGTGCAATGTGTTTTGATTTATAACTCTCTGCCTATAAAATTCTCTTTCATTATAGCCTTAGGCATTCTCATGGGTTTAAAAGAAAGCAAGCTTAGAGTAGTTAAATCCCAAAAATACCCCCAGGAAAGTGTTCTTTTTGTATGAACTAAGTCACTGTGTGTGTTCCAGTAGCCTATTTCAGTGCAGAGAATCCATTCATTTTAAGAGACTGTCTGGTCTAATGGAGCATATTGTGCTGAAAGAAAAACTCATTTTCAGGAATGTGCTGAACCAGGTATATAATTTATAAGAAATGAAGTTAAGTTCAGCATATTCTTTTTAAAAAGTGAACCTAAGGAGGCTTAGATCTTGTGCTAAGCATTCAACTTAAACTGTACTGTTTGCTTTCAAAAATCATGAAGATTTGAGACAAGCCAAAAATATTGTCACATTGGGAAATTAGGCTGCAGTGAACTTGTGCCTTTTTCCTTTGGAGGCTGTTTTCCTCCAAAGGTGGTGTCTGTAACAATCATTTGGAGGCATAACAGGGAAGGAAAGAAAGATTTTTAAAATTGTTATGGTTGTGTTTGCATGTTTATCTTTCCTTTTTCAAACATCTGAATTTCTATATTCTTTTTTCCTCTCTTGTCCGTTTTCCTTTGAATTACTATCTAATACTAGCACCGTATTTTAATAGGTCGTCTGATTGCTATTTTATATATTTCTTCTCGTTCTTCTTTTCCACAATGATTCTCAACGCCTTCATTCCTTTTATATTCCTTACATTTTCTTTTCATTTCAGCATTTTTTCTTTTTCTTTCTTTCTTATTTATTTATTTATTTGACTTTATAGACCAAGTCTCAGAAACTTTTTCTGTTAAGGGCCCAATAGTAAATATTTCCAACTTTGTATACCATACCATGTGGAAAAATGACTTAACTCAGACATTGTAGTATTTTCAATAGACAGCAATAGACAATATGTAAATAAATGAGCATGGCTGTGTTCCAATAAAATGTTATTTCTAAAAACAGGAATCTAGATGAATTTAGCTTATGGGCCACAGTTTACTAACCCTTGCTGTCAACTATAGAATGACAATGTGAATAAACATTTTCACATTTAACCAGAAGAGAGGCAAAAAATGCCTAACCTACCTATTTTAGGCATCAAACTTCTTCAAAGTTTTGGAAACAGGCCTTAAAATTGCTGATTCGCCAGTGTTTATCATATGAATAAATTGAACACAGTACTTCCGCTTCTTAGATAGTATTCTATATAGTAGTTAGTAAATTCAGGGTCTAAAATTGGTCTCATTGTCTCATAATCAAGACTAATATCTAGAAAATAGGATCTTCACGAAGATAAATCTTTACTGAGCAAGAAAAACAACTTTTTATTTATTTATTTATTTATTTATTTTGAGACAGAATCTCACTATGTTGCCCTCTGTAGAGTGCCATGGCATCAGCAACCTCAAACTCTTGGGCTTAAGCAATTCTTTTGCCTCAACCTCCCAAGTTGCTGGGAATACAGGTGCCTGCCACAATACCCAGCTTTTTGTTGTTGTTGTAGTTGTTGTTGTTTTTTAGCAGGACCGGGCTGGGTTTGAACCTACTAGCCCCGGGTTATGTGACCAGCCCCCTAACCACTGAGCTATGGGCACCAAGCCAAAAAAACAACTTTTTAAAAAAGCAGTTGGGAAACATTCTTATTAACTAAATGATTAACTTTTTTAAAATGGGCCCTTAATGTAAAGAGAAAAAAAACTCCCAAATTTTATTCCACATTAATAGAATTATAAATTTATAATCTAAATTATATTAATAATTTATCATTTATTTGGTAATGCTCTTTTTTGAAGACCAAAACTTATTAACCAACTTTCTAAATTTGTTTTTGATTTCATGTTAGTTTGAGTATTCTCTTGTTTCCTTGGTCTAGCTAGATATTTGTCAATTTTGTCTTTTTTAAAAACCAACTTTTAGTTCCATTGGTCTTTTCCTTTTGCTTTTACAATATGTATTTCTTTTTTTTTTTTTGCTCTGATCTTTGTTATTTTCTTCCTTTTAGGCCTTGTTGGTTCTTCTTTTTCTAGGTCCCTGAGATCTAACATTAGGTTGTTTATTTTAGATCTTTCTTTTTTTATAACAGCTGTTTTCAACCTGTGGGTCATGACCCCTTTGTAATAATGAAAATACATCCTGCATATCAGATATTTACATTACGATTCATAACAGTAGGAAAATTACAGTTATGAAGTAGCAGCGAAAATAATTTTAGGGTTGGGGGTCACCATAACATGAAGAACTTTGTTAAAGGGTTGCGGCATTAGGAAGGTTTAAAACCACTGTTTTATAAGGTAGGTATTTATTGCTATAGAATTTTGTCTTAGAACTGCTTTTGCTGTATCCTATAACTTTTGGTATATAATGTTTCTATTTTCATTTTTCTCAAGGTTTTTCTTATTTTCCTTTTTATTTCTTCAGTTGGTTGTTCAAAAGCATGTTTAATTTTTAAAAATTTGTGAATTTTCCAAATTTTCTTCTATTATTGATTTCTAGTTTCATCCCATTATGGTCAGAAAAGGTACTTAGTATGATTTCAGTCTTCTTAATTTGTTTAGACTTGCTTTATAGCCTACCATATGATCTATCCTGACAAATATTCTATTTGTTTTTGAAAAGAATATGTATTCTGTTGCTGTTGCACAGAATGTCCCTTATGTGGCTTTTAGGTACATTTGGCCTAAATGTAGTTCAAGTCTGATGTTTCTTATTGATTTTTCTGTCTAGATGATCTATTATTTGTTGAAAGTAGGGCATTAAGTTTCCTATTAATATTGGTTCTATATATTTAGGTGCTTAGATGCTGGGTGTATATATTACATATTTACAAGTATTATGTCTAGATGACCTACTATTTGTTGAAAGTAGGGCATTAAGTTCCCTATTATTATTGTATTGCTATTTTCTCTTTTTCAAATCTATTAATATTGGTTCTATATATTTAGGTGCTTAGATGCTGGGTGTATGTATTACATATTTACAAGTATTATATTTTCTGAAGGAATTAACCCTTTCATCATTATATAGTTACCATCTTTGTCTATTTTTACATTTTTGTCTTGAATTTTATCTTAAATTCTATTTCTTTTTTGTTTTAAATATAGCTACATTTGTGTCTTTATGTTTCCATTGGCTTGGAATATCTTTTCTCATTCTTTCTCTCAGTTTGTACGTTCCCTTAAAGTGAGTCTCCTGTGGGCAATATAGAGGAGTATCTTATTTTTTAATCTATTTAACCATTTTTGTGAATTTTGATTGGAGAGTTTAATACATTTATATTTAAGGTAATTATTTATAAATAAGGACTTACTGTTGCCATTTTAGTAATTGTTTTTTCATTGTTTTATAGATCTTTTCTTCTTTTATTCCTCTCTCTCTTGCTGTCTACTTTTGTAGTGTGATGTTTTTCCTTGGTGTCATGCTTTGTTTTCTTTCTTTATTTATTTTTTGCAGTTTTTTTTGGGCTGAAGCTGGGTTTGAACCTTCCACTTCTGGTATATGGGGCCAGTGCTCTACTCCTTTGAGCCACAGGCACTGCCCTGCTTTGTTTTCTTTTAACCTTTATTTTTGTTGTATCTACTATAGTTTTTGTTTTCATGGTTGCCATAAGACTTACACAAAACACCTATAATGACTATGTACTAGGTTATTTTAAGCTGATAACAACTTAACCTTACTTAATTGCATACAAAACTCTACTTTTATTCCCCCCCATAAACACACATTTTATATTTTGATTTTATGTTCAGTTTTATGTTTTTGTATTGTGTATTTCTTAACAAATTATTGTAGCTATAGTTATTTTTAATATTTTTATTTTTTAACCATCTTACTAGAAATATATGTAATTTACACACCACCACTACTGTATTAAGGTATTCTAAACTTGACTACATATTTGTCGTTACTGAGTTTGTTAACATTCATATGTTTTCATGTTATTAACTACCATCTTTGTTATTTAGTTAAATCATAGCTGTGTACATTAATGCAGTCATGGGGTACAATGTGCTGGTATTATATACAATTTGAAATATTTTCATCTAACTGGTAAACATAGCCTTTGTGGCATTTTCTTAGTTATTGTGTTAAGACATTTATATTCTACATTTAGTAAGTTTCACATGTACCATTGTAAGATGCACCATAGGTGTGGTCCCACCAATTATGCTCCCTCCACCCATCCTTCTCCCTCCCCTCCCCGCACTACCATCTTTTTGTTTCAACTTTTAGCATTTTTTTGAAAGGCCCATCTAGTCTAATGATGAACTCCCTCAATTTTTGCTTGTCGCAGAAAGGCTTTATTTTACCTTCATTTCTGAAAGACAAATTTGTCAGGTATAGAATTCTTAGTTGGCAGTGTTTTCCTTTCAGTACTTTGGAATGTCATTCCTCTCCTCCAGGTTTGAAAGTTTCTATTGAGAAATCTTCTGATAACTTAATGAGTTTTCCTTAGATGTGACAAGTTGGTTTCAAGATCCTCTCTTTGACAATTGTTGACAGTTTGACTATAATGTGCCTCATTGTATTATTCTTTGGGTTGATCCTGTTTCAGGTCTTTTAGCTCATGAATCTGGATGTCCATTGCCCTCCCAAGAGATTTTAGACATTTGCAGACAGTATTTCTTTAAATAATCTTTCTGCCCCTTTTCACTCTTTCCTTATAAAATTTGTTTATTTATATGTTTAATGGTGTCCCAGAATTCCCTTATGTTTTCTTCACTCTTTTTTCATTCATTTTTTTTCTTTTTATTCCTCTAATTAGCAAATTTTAAGTGACTTATCTTCATATTTTCTAGTTCTTTCTTCTGAATTATTGAGTCTTCTCCTGATGCTCTTTACTGACATTTTCAGTTTTCATTGTATTCTTTAGCTTTAAAATTTCTGTTACAAGGGTACAAGTGAATCTTTCTATGAGTAGAATATGAATGTTTTAACACAATAACTAAGAAAATTACATGAAGGCTATGTTAACAAGTTTGATGGAAGTGTTTCGGATTGTTTGTGAAAACCCCACACTGTACCCTAGAAGTGCATTAATATACACAGTTACTATTCAATAAAAAAAAATAAAATAAAATAAAAAAATAAAAAAATAAAATTTCTGTTTGATTCCTTTAAATGTTTTCTATTTTATTGCTAAACTTCTCATTTTGTTCAGGCATTATTTTCCTAATTTCATTTAGTCACCTATCTTTGTTTTCTTGTATCTAATTGAACGTCATTAAGACAATTATTTTGAATTCTCACTCAGGTAATTTATAAATCTCCATTTGTTTTGTGCTTGTTTCTGGACCTTTATGAGTTTTCTTTGGTGGTGCCATTTTTTTCTGATTCTTTATCATCCCTGTGAACTTGTGTTGATATCTGTGCATTTTAAGGAGCAAGCATCTTTTCCAGTCTTTACAGACTTGTTTTGGCAGGTTAAATCTTTCTCTTGTTAGGTTACTTATCTGATGAGATTGCCTCCAGGATCATGGTTGTATGGGAGCCAAGTCATGTGGCTGTTGCTGGGTCAATAGTGGGGTCCATTGTTGGCAAGACTGTTATGAGAGGCTCCAGTGGGCATGGATCCGTTCTGGTCCATGGATGGTCTGAAGTATCTCCATGACATTGGTCTATAGGACTATAACTGGTGTGAGTGTCCACTTCAGAGTCTTAAGATGGTAAGACTATTACTAGGCTCATGAATTAATGTGCTTCCTCTGGGTCCCTGAGAAGGATCCTGCCATATTACTGGGTGGGTCCCTGGATAGGCAGTACTTCCTCAGCTATGACTGAGAGGGGCTGGAAGCAAGTCACAGAGCTGCTTCAAGGTCTGTAGCAGAGACCAAAGTACCTTTAGGCCTATCTTTGGGATTCGTAGATAGATATGTCCCTTCAGAGGTCACTAGCCAGAAAAGCTTCCTCCCACACCACAATGAAGAGGAGCTAGTGCCAAATTACAAAGCTTTTGAAGATCCATAGTGAGACTTAGTTGAGCAGGTGAACCTGTAGGGGCCCTGATTGGTATATCTCCCTCCAGGTCCCTGCGTGGACAGAGCTGGGGCTTTGCTGGAGTGTTACTGAATGGTCCAATGTCAAGGCCAAGGTACCCAAGCCTGTGTCCTTTGGCAGGTGGTTTTGGTAGCAGGACCTGGGCCGTACAGAGTTATAGCTGAGCCTGCAGGCGTGTGGAGCTGAGACCATAATCAGTGAATCTGCTACCTGGGTGTGGGTCTACCCTCTCAATCTGACCCTTCTAGTTCTTGAGCTTCACTGGGGTTTTACAAAGTCCTACTGGAAACCAAGTTTCCCATAAAGGCACTGGAGGGCTTGGAAATTACCATTGTCATAACAAGTTATGAGTGGGGGATCTTCTATTCTACTTTCTTGTCCAAAGAACATATAAGTTTGAAGGACATTTCTGAAAAAACAATATGTTACCAAATATGATTAAAACATACTTAACAAAACATGGCATGAAAGAGTACTTACAAATATTAGCTTTATGTAAATATCATAAACTTTGTAAGTAAAAATATTTTTGAGTAAATATGGATAATATCACTTATAAGAGCACTACTGAAGAAAAATATATTTGAATTTTAAAAGAATATAGAAAAAATATTGTGTACTAACATTATCATTTTTACTCTCATATTCTTCTCCTTATTAGTTCCATCTTAATTCAGTGGGAGAGGGGAAAAGGGAATGAGAGGGAGTTTGGTAAGCTCTCACCTATTGGATACCGTGTAGGAGTATAGGACACACCTCAACTGTGACTTGGACTTTTACCTAATAAACACGAACAATACAAGCTAATCATTTGTACCCATATATTAATCTAAAATAAAATATATACATATATGTATATGTATATATATACACATATACACACACATATATATGTTTGTGTATGTGCATGTGCGTTTATATATAGCATATATATATATATACACACACGTATATATGTGTGTGTGTTTATATGTATATATGCAATTCTCTTCCACATTTTTCCCTCTGGCCACTCTATTTTTGTTGTAACAAAACAATAATGAAAAACAAACTGAAAGCTTTATTTGAAAAATCAAAAACTTTGCTTATCCTTTCCCCCAAGTAAAATAAAGAATGTTCAAATACATGTAAATAATTTAAATAACTTCTAATTATTCAGAACACCATCTGGGTTGTTGCAAGAAGAGGTAGTATAGCCATTTTTTCCTTTAACTACTTCAAAGTTAATATTTGAGAATCATTTACTCACATAAATATCTTTCTTTCTTGTACCCTGAAATCTCCATTTTAGGGCAGTGCCTATGGCTCAAAAGGGTTGGGCGCCGGTCCCATATGCTGAAGGAGGTGGGTTCAAACCCAGCCCTGGCCTAAAAAAAGACATCCCCATTTTAACAATAAGCTTTTTTTAAGAAATATATTTTAAATTGATACATTTCAATTAGTATTTAGCCCACATTGAGGAATTTTTTCTTATTTTTAATGCAAATCCTTTGAATCTATTGCCCAATAATGTAGTAAGTACTGCCATGCATTATAGTCAAATAATTTTTATCATAGCACTCCATAGATATAGGTTTTTAGGAAAATTATTTTGACAAATTCACAGAAACATAGTATCCTAGCTCTCCAAAATAAGCTTAGAAAATCTTAAATTCTGGAGGAGCTAACTACAGGGATAAACAATGTGTCCCCTAAGCTTCCATTAATCACCCATCCATTCACTTTAGAACAGGCATCCTCAAACTATGGCCCGTGGGCCACATGCAGCCTGCCTAGGACATTTATCCGGCCTGCCGGGTGTTTTTGCCACCACTGCCTGTCCTGCTTAGCAGCCAACTCGTCCCGGGGCCCACAGTCCATCCCTCCAATGGTCTGAGGGACAGTGAACTGAACTGGCCCCCTGTTTAAAAAGTTTGAGGACCCCTGCTTTAGAACATACTCCACAATCTAATTGTAACAGTTGCAATGGGAAGAACTTTACAAAGAGATCTAGTGAACTTGTCTTCTTAATCATGCAACCAAGTCAACCAGAATACAAGGCAGTGGTTTATAAGCCTAATGAGAATGATTCACCCAGGACTGAAGGGATTTTTAAGCACGTATTTTTAAGCAAACATGACAATTGGATGTATTAGTGGGAAAATGAATCCAGGTGATCTAGCACACCATAGAAAATTTCAACACTGACTATTAAAATGAGGGGAGGGGCTTCAAGCAATTGATGTTAGTAAAAGATAACCGACTCTTTTATTTATTTAAAAAAGAAAGGATGAATGAGTATTTTCTTACCCCAAAGGACAACAGAAACCTAAACCCAGCTCTCAAAATTATCCTCCAGAGAAGGGCAAAAGTGAGTACAATAACTAACACTTCTACATATTCATTTATAAGCACCCGTATACCTAAGATCAGTTAATTTATTGAGAGATGGATGCAAATATGAAGTCATCTTACTAAATAACACTTTATAATCTGGTCTAATAGGTCAAAATTTTGCATGGACAATAAAAACACTGAATACTGTTAGCATTGTAGAAGCAAAGGTGAAGGGCAGTGAGACATCCCCAAGAATAGGAAAATGACATCTTTATTTGTGGGCACAACACATAATAATTTTTATATTGATCTTCAAGTCAATAGATTTTGAGAAGTTGTACACAGTGCCCATCAAGCCAATGAAATTAGGAAAGTCTGGATAATATTTAACATCAATGCAGATAAACCAAGTTTCTTCCTTATTTCACTAATCTCTAACACCAGTCCTGAGAAGATAAACCCTAAGAAAAAAAAGAAAAAGAAAAATGAAGATAAAGGGGCATCCAAGAGAGGAAGACTAGACTAGAAAGTTATCTTAAGGAATTCTTCAGAACTATTAAACATATCCATCCAATTTGTTTCTCAACAAATGTTCTGCTCCTCTTAGCACTCAAGAAGAGAATGTCCTGTTTCTAGCATATAAATATTTGCTTTGCATTGAAGTAAATTTAAATACATTTATTAACTCCTGCATACATGCAGTAACTAATAGCTTCCTGTAGCTTCCTAATTCCTGTCTCATGTATGGTGACTACCTAAAGTAGATCCTTGAGTTTTAGAAGGAATTCATCCCAAGGTATTCAATAAACCCCAGATTTATGACTATCATGAGAGCTTATTTCATTTTAAGATTTCTTTTTGACACAAATTGTCATAATTTTCCTGCAAATAGCCATAATTTTCTTATACTATTAATAGTCATAATAACTAAATTACAGGAGTTGTATTACCTTGAGTTCTTCTCTTTCTTTTTCCAGTGTTCTTATTGATTTGTCTATGCACTCTCAGTAAAGGTTAAATTATCATTTTAGTCTTGAAAATCTACCGATTTTATGAAGTAACAATGAAGTATTCTTTAGTTTCTTTTAGCAGGTGCTATCTAGAAATTAACACATGGGAAACGCAAGAATGATATATCAACATTAAGCAAAATATTGAATTTGCTAGATGCTAAAAATGACTTTAGGGACAAGAGAGATGCACTTACAAGTTGACATGATAATAAAATTTTGTGTTAAAACCACAAAAGCACAAATTATAAATGATTAAAGCATGAAAATAAAGACTAATATTATGAAGTCTTCTTTTACATTACTTTGTCTTATTGCTCATTTATGTCCCTTTGGCATTTGAAATGGAAAAAGAAGCATTATCTTTGATATAGATAATATCTTAATGAACAAAAGGTGGCCTTACCCAATAATTGGCCTGCTTATTAAATTGTTGTTGTAAAGATCTTTAAATTAACCACTCTAAAATTAAATATAATTTTGATGATCTAAAGTGTCGATAATCTTGAATAAGAATAGAATTTAAATAGTCACTTAGGCATGAAGTTGCTGATCTGTCTAACTTGGCCAATAAAATAGAACAGCTCAGGCTGTTAAATATACTGAAAGTGGTTTTCTGAATTTTTTTTCTTTTTTAGAAACACATGGTATAAATATTATTGTGTATACTTTAAAGTTTTTCTAGGCTAAAATTATTTATAGCTATGGTCCATAGTGTTGAAACTTGAGAACTTAACTGCCCTTTGATGTATACACTTACATGGACCTCAAACTTCTCTTCTGACATAGCTCTTGGCCCTGCCTACATGTATGTGTCTATCTTTAATATATTTTTGATATGACCCTCAGTAAGCATAAGAAGATTCATACATTTGCCTAACCTCATCTAACTCCACGTTCAACAAGAAACATGGAATGTCTTCATGGAAGCATGTGACTGAGAATCCATAACTCTACATTCATTTTAACTCCCTATTAACAGCCCTGTTGAGAGATGTAGTTTATGTAAGTATGACCTGATGTCTGCTAGAATTTTCCTGCTCTACACTAAAAATGCTTCCTCAGTTAAACTAGAAGGCAAAGAGTACTCTTAGATCCCATAGTTGGTTTTCCTGTAAAGCTATTTTTTAATCATACAATGTAAATGAACCTGGGCCTTCTTGCTCCCAATTTAAGTACTATCTCAACATAAAAATCTTATTTGAAAATAAAAATAAAAATAAACCACAATTCCAATTTCAGTTCACCAAACACTGGTAAATTGTTACATGCAGGTTTTATTGGTTGGTCTATGCATTGGGAGCAGGGGTAATGATGAAATTGAAATCAGGTCAAAGAAGACACAGTAAGAATTCCTGAAGATATCCTTTCCTTATATCTAGCCCCTAAATCCTCACTTACCAAACAGCTGGTTGTCTTTGTCTCATCCACAAACTCTTTTTTTTTTTTTTTTTTTTG
>NW_003852480.1:7528992-7533549 GCF_000181295.1 Otolemur garnettii | reverse complement strand
GAGCCATCCGCAAAACTCTTAAAACTTTTCACAGCTACCAGTCTATCCATGTTCCTCCTCTTTGTTAGGTCTTATTTTCCTTTCAAAGTTTTCCTTTGTAGGGAAATCTATCCCACATCTCTTTCTCCCTAAAGTATCGCTTTGTCTGCAATCTTAGTAGCCTGACATAACACCTAGTAAATAAGCTGTGAGGATTTTTAAAAGGAGGTGTTTGGAGAGGGAGGTAAGCTTATTTTCTCATGAACATAGCAATGAATTCCAACACATGTCCATTACTATTTTCTGAAGGCAAAATGTCAAAGTAAAAATTTTCCTGTTACTCTGAATTTTACTTTGACATTAGCCCATTAGAAAATAATAATGGGCCTGGGTCTGAGGCTCACTGCTGTATTCATTAAAAAAAATCATGTTGAGCATAGATGTTTATCACTGCTTCTCTTGAGGGGTCACCCACAGATGAAAGTCCTCTTTGGTCTCAGTACCAACACTGTGCTGCTTCTAAGCTTATTTTTATCTTACAGGTGGTGCAAGTCATACAGTTCTTTCATGGACTAGAAAGTTCAGAATCAAATGTAGGTTATTGCTCTGACCACTGTACTGAAAGGGATGAATCTCATCTTTCCCACTCTCAATTTCTCTTTGTTCAGTTTTTCTTACATTTATTGGTTTTCATTGTGATAAAATACACACAAAATAAAATATGCTTTTTTTTTTTTCAGACAGAGTCTCACTCTGTTGCCCCAGGCAAAGGTACCATAGTAACAACCTAACTCACAGCAACCTCAAACTTCTGGATTCAAGCAATCCTCAACCTCCCAAGTAGCTGGGACTCAAGGTGCCCACAACAATTCCTGGCTTATTTTTTTTTTTATTTTTAGTAGAGATGGGATCTCACTATACTCAAGCTAGTCTCAAACTCCTAAGTTCAAGGGATAGTCCTGCCTTGACCTCCCCTTGGCCTCAGCCTCCCAGACAGCTGGGATTTTTTTATTAAAACTATAAGAATCACTACTAGAGTGCATAATGTCTTCAAAACTTTGGGCACCTAGACTCGTCTCCATAACCTATGATGTTATGAGCAGAAAGATAGTTTGGGCCTCTTATGAAGAAAGCTGCTATCTTTCAACATTCATATGTAAGTTTTTGCATGAGTAGCTACATATGATTTAATTTTTCTTAGGAAATATATAAAAGTGGGATGGCTAGGTCATATTTAACTTTATATGAAATTGCCAAATGATTTTCCTTTTTTCATTTCCTCTAACAGGGTACAAAAGTGTCAATTGCTCTGCATCCTGCCAGCCCTTGATATTGTCAGTACTTTTAATCGTGGTTATTATGGTGGTTGGGTAGTGGTACATCATTTTTGCTTTAATTTGTGTTTCACTCATGGATTTCCATGTGCTTACTGGAAGTTCATAGTCTCTAAGTGGATTCTCAAATCTTTAGACCATTGTTATTAGCCTGTTTTCCTGTTACAAAAGGGTTAGGGCTGTGGTACAGAAGAAAAACATAAAGCAAATGTGATTTTGAGGATAAATTAAGACTAGTGCTAGAAACCACAGAGAAATAGTCTTCAATATAATAGTAGGATGATACAGTTAGAGCACTCTAACACGCAAGGGGATAGTGAATTTCCTGTTACTGGCCAGGCAGGACCCAGGTGATCGTCCACTGAGAATGTTATGAATGGGATAATTGTGTCCAGTGTGAGTTAGAACAGGTCATCTTTATGAGAGTCCATCTACCCTGAGACTGCACAAATGCCATCTCCAAAAATTATTTTAGTTATTAAATATCTTTTCGTAACCAAAAAGAGCCTTTCAGAGCCTTTCAGAACATTTAGGGGCTATTTCTGTCCCAGAGAGCCAGTTTAGTCTCTCTTTACTACTTAATTCTTCACTAGTTACTCAGGAACTATAGCTGAAATTAATGGGAGATTTTACAATAAGAATCTTCTGCAATAGCATTTTCCCATCTGAAGTCCTAGAATCTCTCTTCACCAAGTATTATTAATGTGTTACTGAATAAGAGAAGCCATTTGTAAATGATTATGCATGATCATTCTTTGTCACATCCATAATTTATATTTTGGGCCTTCCTGGTAGAGCGATTTTAAACTAGTCAGGGCAGCATGAGGCAAAAGCTGTAGAATCTTTTGAAATAATAATTAATTTTCAAAATGCCAAGGCCAATTGGCAATAGTTAACGTTGCCCCCAGAGCACAATCATGTCCTAGATGCCACAGAGACAAGTTGCCTTGTGTCACCTATAAATGGATTCTCAGAAAACCTAATTTGAAATTACTGCCTTTAATTATACGGCTGATATAAATAACTTTGATAAAATTAGTGCAGCTGGCCTCCTGTTTGTTTTTCCCTTTTGAATGCACTGTACAATGTAATCATCTGAAATAAACATCCATTACAAAGAATGCTTCATTTCAAAGAACATATTATTCTGCTCATCCAGTCAATTGTTATTTTTCCCTCCCCAACCCCATTTCAATCTTGCACCTATTAAAAGGGATGAACAAATTACCAAGCTCTCATAATGTACCAACTAGCAAATTAAAACAATATGCTGCTGCTGAATCAGGCTATGCATTTAAAAGACTTTAATTCATTTTTATCCTCAATTATCATGTTTTCTTTTTAAGTAGACCCTGCCAGCTTCACAATTGTTAAAAGACATACTCTTCTCTACGTAATATAATTATGTCATTTTCTAAATTGAAATTCACAGTTTAAAAAGAACAAAGAAGATACAACTTTTGTTTGATGTAGTTTTTGATGCCAAAGGCCAAGGAAAGAGCCTCAAGAGCTATGTTAAACTTTGGCCTGAGTCCATGCACTTTGTTAGAGAGCAGGCCTACCACGCTGCCGATGACAATGCAGCCCTTCCTTCTTTGTTCACTGTGGCGTGACTGTCATCTCTACCTGCACTGCAATCTGGACAGGGTTTGCCAAGGTCAATTCAACTTGGTTTAACTATTACAAAGTTTTGTTCAACCCCACCCGTCTTTGGCAGCTGACTACTGCATACAAGATGCTGTGCAGGGCTCCAGAATGAGTAATATATGACCTCTTTTCTCAATTTCCTAGTGAAGCAACCAAGATTAACTGTAGAACGTTGTGGCCGTTTGGAAATGGTTAGGCAGCAACACAGATAATAAAATAAATGTTAGATTAATACCTTTGAAGAGACGTTTAAAAGGACTCTGGGAAGAAAAGCGGGGAAATGGGTGTACATAAAGCTAGGGAAATTAACTGGGCCTTGACTGAAATCCCAAGTCTGCGCTCTCACTGTCTTCCCTATGGAGTAAAGGCACAGAAACAAAAGCACAGCGTATCCTGAATAGCAAACAAGCGAGGTTTCACTAGAACCCAGGAATTAACTGAGGTAGCTGAAGTTAATACGAGAAAAGTAAGTGGGATCTGGAACATAAAGGCTCTAGGATCCCAAGCTGGTCTCTTCATGTTTAATTGTTAAACACTGCGAAACCACTGGCGTCTTCCAACCGGGGAAAGGAAATGACGGGGGTCCTTCTTTAGAAAGATAAATCTCGAAACTCTGTGTAATGCAGGTCAAAAAGAAGAAAAATGGAAAGTAGTAAAAACTGTGGGAAGAGTATTTTTCTATTTCACAACAATTAACTGCGTTCACGGGAAGGAAGATCTGGAACTGGATCTGCTGGCAGCAGGATCAGACCTACAACTGGGTGACTGGGAGATAGAGAGCGCTTGAAACCCCCGAGCATGAGAGATAGTCCAGCCAGCAACCGCTTGGGCAGTGCTTAACCAGTTTATCCTCCCGTGTGCAGCTCAAGCCCTGCCCTCTGAATCCAAGGACCCACCGTCAGTTAGGACCTGTCACCCCTAGCGCAGTGATTTTCAGCCTGTGTGCTGCAGCACACTGGTGTGTCCTGAGAGGATCTTAGGTGTGCCTCGACATTTTTTAAAGACCAGCAATTAAATTATTTTCAAAAGAAGTTCAAAGCACCGTGTTTTTTGATCAACATTATTTAATTGTGCCATGAAAGTTTAACTATAGGTTCAAGTGTGCCGTGAAATTTTAAAAAGGCGGAAAAACACTGCTAGTTCCTGAGTTTATGTTCTCATGAAAGAAGAACCAGGAACAAGGACTAGGGCAGGTAATTTATTTCAGGGGTGTTGCCTAGGCAGCAGGAGTGAGCGAGAAGGAGGAAGGAGACAGAAAAGGAGGAGAAGCCAACAGGAAGGTGTAGCATAGAGGTCACTGTGGCAACCGGGATCTCCTAAGAAAGGTAAAAAATGTTTCCAAGAATTGACCATTTGAAGGACGTGGGCTTGGTCCACTGATCCTCTGGCTCCTGTCCTCTTTTTGTTGAGGACTATGTGCAAGTAACACCTCTGCACTTTAGACAACACCCATACACAGGCCTCCACACTGTGCCTGAGAATTGGCTCAGCTGAACTTGCCATTCTCTTTCATGGAAGTTTCTGAAGCAGGTAACAAAGCCTTGGAAAGGTTAACAACGGCACAGCCTGTAATTACCACGGCCCTCACCAAGCATGC
>NW_003852480.1:7526840-7528581 GCF_000181295.1 Otolemur garnettii | reverse complement strand
TAAGATGAACCATAGGCGTGTACTTTTGACAAAAATTTTGATGCAGGTAGTATATTTGGGAAATCTCAGCAAATATAAATGAAGGATTATAGACAGTAAGACAAGGATAGAGAAAAAGCTAATTTAAGGGTGCATTTTGAAGTTGGTAATGAAATTAGTGATGAAGTTACTAATTATCTACTTCAGTAGTAACTAATGAAGTTAGTTGATTCTGAAGGAACTCCTGAGAATTTCCAAAATCTCTCTCAGAATTTTCCACCTGAAGAACAGTAAGATGGATCACTCATCCGCAAGCTCCCTGCCCTCATTTTTATTGATAGCTGCTCGTAGAGGTGTCAACTCCCTCCCATTCAGGCTTGGGCAAAGCCAGGTGACACTTTTTTTTTAATTATTAAATTATAGCTGTGTACGTTAATGCATTTATGGGGTAATATGCTGGTTTTATATACAATTGGAAATCCTTTCATCAAAGTGGTTAACATAGCCTTCAGCATACTCTTGAGGATGTTGCCTGAGGTTAGTTGTGATGCATGAGCAGCTGTTCACCTGAGCTGCAGCTGACTGAGAATCAGACTGAGGGGACGTGACCCAGGGCACCAGAGACATGCACCTGACTCTGTTTCACTATCCAGCTCCCAGAATGCCTACTAGGTAACCTGGGTATCAGGATGGTTCCTGGTCATTACTCCGGGAGTCGGGCCTTGCTGTCAGAACTAGCCTTATCATCTGGTCCCAGTGGGTCAATCTGAACTGTTAGCGCATCTTCTCTTGGATCTGGCCTATATTAGACTGGATAGCCATTTCTGTTAAAAAATGGGCTAGTAATCCAAACTGGATTTCCTGCCGGGTCCTCCCTGCTGACAGTAATTATTGCATCTAGGTTATCAACTGTATATTTCAACGGGAAATACACCCTGGCTGTGCGTGGCCTCTGCACACGGGTACAGCTCCACTTACTAGTTCTCTCAAGATGGGCTAGATTCCGCACCATTGGTTACATCTTCCCTTTTTGATCTGCTAGGAGAACCTTAGTGTGAATTTCTAAAAGCAGATTTATTTGGCTTTCCTTTTTTGATGAAATGTTCAGTCCCTTCCAAACCTTCATGTGCCAAAAAAGGGACATTAAGACCACTTGCTATGCCCCTCTTCTCTCCTTTGTGTGTCTGGCCTGCGTCTTCCTTTGTGCCCTGGGATGACAGACTCAGCTGCAAGATCACTTTCTCTGACATCTAGATTTTGTAATCAGCCCATGGTGCAGATGTTTGCTATGCAGAGTTTCTTAGGAATCCCACAGAACCCTCAGCACGTAGTGAAGTAAATTTTGCACAATATAGCAGGAAAAAGCATGTGATTATCTAAAAGTGAGCTCCATTTTTATCTTCTTGAGTGTCCTATATGTGGGAAATGTTTGATTTAAAAATAAGAAGAAGAAAACTCAAATTTCTCACAGTTCAGAACTTAATTCCATTTAGTCTTTCAGGGTTTCCTCTCATGCCCCTTCTATTTTCTGCATACACTGGGACAGGAACCTGTGTTTACAGTTCTGCCCCCCACGTTTTTCTCAGACCTATATCATGCCTGTAATCCTGGCATTCTGGGAGGCTGAGACTGGCAGATCTCTTGAGACCAAGTGTTCCAGACCAAGAGTGAGACCCCTGAGCAAGAGTGAGACCCCATCTCTACTAAAAACAGAAAAACTGGCTCTGCACCCCTCCATCAGTGGTTAGGGTGAGGCTGGAGG
>NW_003852480.1:7525340-7526453 GCF_000181295.1 Otolemur garnettii | reverse complement strand
AGTTGGTGGTGGCCTGGTGGCCAGCTCTCTGGTCTTAGTCCAGCCCGCTCTGGCCTTCTCCCGGCGACAGCAGGCTTCTCGGCTGGGTAGTCTTTTTTTCAGCCCTCTGTTGTAATTAACCTTCACTGTAACTCTGGGGGTTCCTGGTTCTTCCTTAGGCAAGTCATCTCAGCTTTCACACCCCACCCCAGGAAGGCCCAAGACGCCTGGATTTCCTCTCCCCACACCAGAGTGGGGGAACTTCCTCAGGTCCCCGGCTCCCTGCCACCCCACCAGGCAGGGTGGGGGCGGCACTGTCCCGCCAGCCTGGACAGCGTGGTCCTCCTGGGCAGGGAAGGACAAGCTGCGCTCCCGGGATCCCCTCGGGAATACCCTGGTGGGTGGGCCACGTAACCTGCGCCACCTCCGCGCCTTCTTCCCAAACCACGTTCACCCCGCGGTGGATAGAAGGGGAGTGAAGACTGAGCAAGGCCCCCTGCTTCTCCTCTGGCCGGTGGGCTCTGGAGTGAGCCGAGCGGCGACTCTGCCGGACACTGCCCCTGCCCCTGAAGTCATTCCAGTTGTCACCCTGCAGCTTGTGAGGAAACTGCCCAGGACTCCAAGATCTCAGCTAGATATACGAGGCAGACGGGAGAGTTTAGAAAACACCCTTTTCTCTCTCTCTCAAATTAAATTAAATTAATTACTTAAGCTTTTAAGAACATTGTTTCCCTGGAGTCTCGATAAAAATCTACTATGAAATTCACGGTAAGATGGTGCCTCCTTGAGCCTAAGCCCGGGGTTGTAACTCCGGATGCACAGGATAGTCGTGTCAGGTCGTGTTAAGATACTGGTGGCTGGTTCCCACCCCAGGTCCTGTTTCTCAAGATTCCAGAACACAGACCAGGAAAAGGAATTTTTTAAAAATTCTCCAGCAATTCTAATTTTCAGCCAGAACTGAGAGTCACTGGCCTGCGTGTCTTCCCTTCTGAACAAGAGAATGACGTTGAGTCCTGCTGTGGGGAAGAAACGTGACTTACTGGAAATTAATGAAAAGAATTCTAGTGCTGTGGCGTCCCAGCTCACAGCAACCTCCAACTCCTGGGCTTAGATGATTCTCTTGCCTCAGCCTCT
>NW_003852480.1:7519768-7524048 GCF_000181295.1 Otolemur garnettii | reverse complement strand
TTTAATGTGCTAATCTAGTAATGAACGTGGATAGCATTGTTAACTGAATTGGCACTTATTTCTCATTGAGATTGGATACCTCTTTACACATGACTTTGGGTCTGTATAACTCCTCTGTGAACTACCTGTCTGTGTATTTTGTTCATTTTTCTATATAATCAATCAACTTTTCTGTCTTGATTTGGTAAAGATCTTTGAATACTAGAGAAATTGCTATTTGGCCATCATATGTGTTATGAAATAGGGCATTATATATGGCTTTGAGTTTTGTCTGGAATAATGTTGGTATGTAAGTTTGTGTGTTTCTTTTTTATAAATAAGAAGTTTTGTTTTTAAATGACCCTTATCTGTCTTTTCTTGTATTAATTTTTATGTCATAATAAGTAAGGAATTCCCTTCCACAATAGTATAAATATATTGAATTCTATTTTTTTCTCATACTTTTGTGGTTTGTTTTATCGTATTTCAATCTTTCATCTACTGAAACTTAGAGTAAACAGCAAGATAAGGAATTAGCTTTACATTCTCCCAAATGACCAGTCATTTTTTTTCCCACACCATTTATTTAATGACCTAACTTTTCCCACTGATTTTAAATGCAACTTTGTCTGTAGTAAGGGATAGTAAGATAGATTTTTAGACTCTCAATTCTGTCGTAATGATGTGTCTCACTTTGTGCCACACACATCTTGTATTAATTTCTGAACTCACACTATGTTTTTATATCTGGTAAAAGTACTCTAACTTTTGAAACTATTTGGCTTTATTAAAGACTTTTTTTGCATATTTCCCCCATTTCACTTGTTTAGGTTGATCTTGAAATAATTTTATTATATTTAAAAAATAAGACAGTTGGGATGATAGTGCACAAATTATTCCTTTTCTCCTTTTCTCCATCCTTACTGCATTCTGGATCTACTGAATCCTAATTTCATTCCCTGCTCATCACCAGTCCTGGACCTTCCTGTCCTCAGCTGCCAAAGGGAGTTTTCTAGTGTCCAAATTCGATGCTTTCCATTTACTGCTAAACATTTTCAGTAAATTCCCATTCTTTTGAGGATGGGATCCAAACTTGGCAAAATTAACAATCAGAACCTCCCTCTGGTTCTTCATCCCGCCTTTTTAGCGTTTCCTATCTCACTCACCAACTTCCCTTCAGTCGTTACAAAACTTTCTCTGTTTCTCAGACCAGGACACATTTCTACTTTGTGCCCTTGTACACTCTTTTCCCTGTATGGATTGCTGTCCCTCACTTGACTCACCCTTGCCCTGTCTAGGTGTCACCTTGTCTGGGACACACATTCAAGTCCTGCTCCACTCTGTGCTAGGTGCCCTTTCTTCATCAGAGCTCCCATTATTGGACTCTATCAGGATATACTAGATTCTTTTTTTAAAATTACTCTTCATTCTTATCCCTCCTCCACACAGTAAGATGCCTGTTTGTGTTGCCATGTGTTTCTTTATTCCCAGAACTCAGCTGTAGTATCTATTATGCAATAGACATTTCCTTTCTGATCATGGAGGAAATGAATTGAAAGTGAAACAAGCTAGGGTTAATTTTATTTCAGTCGGGTCCCGGAACAAGAGTCAGCTGGCCAAATTTGCCAGCCTTAATTTAGATGCTGTCTGAATTGGTGCAGGTCAGTTTTCTAGGAAGGGATCCCAAGAAGAATAACTATGCCTGAGAACAACTATGCAAAGGAAATTTTAATAAAGGCTTAATAAGCTGATGGAACCTGGGCTTCCATCTAGCTTGGGACCTTTTGAGAAACTCTGGAAGTTTCTCGGAACTGCCCCTCTGAATATGGAGAAGCCACATGGAACTAGAAAAGACATAGGACAGAGAAGCAGAGGCAGGAGCACTGAGGTGGGAGGCACTCAGCCTTCAGGTGAACCAGAAGGGAGCTAAGGGTACAGGAATAGCACCTGATACAGTAGCCAACCCGAAAACTGAATGTGTACAAACAAATTGGACAGGAACTGTTTGAACATTCTTTATGAGCAACAAAGAATGTTTTCTACTCTTTCAAAATACCTCAGGACTGCAGACATAAATGCTACTTGATTCAGTGTCATGGTGGACTGAAAAATCCTCCAAAGGAAAGCTGTCTGTTTCTAATATTCTGTGTTGCTATTAGAGATAAATCACTTTCCTATGGTAAAGCATGCATGTGTTCAGACCTGTGAGACTGCACATTTTTTATTATGATTATGTGTATTTCAACATCTCTGCTTGTACAGCTTCAGAGCCATAGGTAGATAGTCATTTCTGATGCTCCTCATAATGTGGTTCACATTTATCATCAGTGATTTGAGGAAATTTTGGTGACTCTATTGAGTTTTTAAGAGGGTGCAGACATTTCACTGACGATGTTTACTCAGTACCTGCTCTGTGCAGAGTTCCCTACTGGTCTGTACGGAGGTGCATGGACTAAGAGGCGGCCAGTCTACTGCAGCATTACAGACTGCGTAGAGAACAGAGATTCATATTTTACAAAACTTAGATGTATAGCTGTTCAAATGATAGGGAAATGAAGTTAACCTAAAATTAGAAACTTAAAAGAAGTGAAAGGTTTTTTTTTTTTAAAGAGCTGAAGTCTCACTCTGTCACCTGGGCTAGAGTGCACTGGCACGATCATAGCTCACTGCTGCCTCAAACTCCTGACTAGCACGAGATATTATCTCATTGAGGCCTTGGCTTGCATTTCCTTACAGTTAGTGATGTTGAACATTTTTTCATAATCTTGTTAGTCATTTATAAGTCTTCTTTTGAGAAATGCCTATTCAGATTCTTTGCCTATTTTTTAATCAGATTATTAGTTGTTTTGTTGTTGAGTTGTTTGGGTTTCTTGTATATTCTAATGCTTGATTAGACGTATAGTTCACTACACATGTATTTTCTCCCATTTGAAAGGCTGTCTCTTCACTCTGTTTCTTATTTCCTTTGCTGTACAGAGCCTTTTAGTTTAATATAGTCTTATTTGTCTATTTTTATTTTTATTGTCTGTGCTTTTGAAGTATCACTCATAAAATCTTTTCTGGACCAATGCCCTAAAGCATATCCCTTATATTTTATCTAGAAATTTTATAGTTTTTGGTCTCATAGTTGCATCTTTAATCCATTGGGAGCTAATTTTTGTAGATGGTGAGAGAGGGGCTTCGTTTTGTTTTTCTGCATATGGGTATCCAGTCTTCTCAGTATGAATTATTGAAAGGCATGTTCTTTTTCTCATGTATGTTTTTGGTGTATTTGTTGAGAATCAGTTGGTGGTAAAATCATGGATTTGTTTCTGGGTTCTCTATTCTGTTCTACTGATCTCTGTGTTCTGCTTTTATACCAGTGCCATGCTGTTTGATTATGTACAGCCCTGTAGTGTATTGCAAAGTCAGGTAGTATGATGCCTCCTACTTTGTTCTTTTTGCCTAGTATGACTTTGAAGTTCAGGGTCTTTTTTTTTATTTATTTTAATCCATTAAGCCAGTTTATATCTCGTAATTGGGAAATATAAACCATTTACATTTAAGATTGTTATTGATAAAGACTCACTCTGTCATTTTGTTAATTGTTTTCTAGGAAGTTTTGCATATCCTTTCTTACTTTTTTTGCTTATCTTTGTGATTTGATGATTTTCTACAGTGACAACATTTGAATTAATTCTCTTTCCCATTTGGGTGTCTGCTCTGCCAGTGAGTTTTATACTTTCATGTGTTGTCTTGATGGTAGCAATTGTCTTTTTGCTTCCAGATTTAGGACCCTCTTACGTATTTCTTCTAGGATCAGTCTAGTGGTGATGCTTTTTCTCAGTTATTGCTTGTCTGTGAAAGACTTTATTTCGCCTTTATTTCCAAAGGATAGATTTGCTGGCTATGATATTCTTGGCTAATTTTTTTTCTTTCATCACTTTGAGTATATCATTTCATTCTTTCCTGGCCCATAAAGGTTCTGTGGAGAATTATGCTGTTAGTCTGATGGAGATTCCCCTACTTGTGACTTAATACTTTCCTTTACTGTTTTTAGAATTTTCTCTTTCTCTTTAACTTTTAATAGTTAATCTCTTATGTGCCTAGGAGATAAAATTTGGGGGTTGAATGTACTTGAGATTCTTTGTACTTCTTGTATCTGGATGTCTTTATGTCTCCCAGGATTTGAAATATTTTCAGCTGTTATGTCATTAAATGGATTTTCTATAGCTTTTCCCATATCTTCTCATTCTGGAACTCCCAAATGCAAATATTGGTAAGAATTCAATGAATGAAATTAAAAATGTAATTAAGCCCTT
>NW_003852480.1:7512853-7518987 GCF_000181295.1 Otolemur garnettii | reverse complement strand
CCAAACAAGCCAGTCCTCAGGTAACATGCATGGGGACAAAAAGTGAGCTTGCCACTGGAGGGGGCAAGATGGCTACACTGGTGGTGGCCCCAAGTAGGTGACTCTCAGGTTCTGAAAATCACATACTTTGGTTTCCTACATCCTGAGGAAGCCTCCATGATTCGCTTGCAGGGTGTAAGAGCTATGAGGGCTCATGTGACAGTAATGCAGCTACACTGCTGGGTTTAGCTGGTGTTATGAGGCTGCAGTCTCTGGGTGGATGTGGGAAAAAGTCAGTAAAGCCCCAGAGATGAGAACATGCAAGGGCTATTGGGCCACAGATCAGGATATCTGCTGGTGGTGGCTCTCTTTTGGAAATGGTCCAGTATTACAACAGCCTGGGTCCCAGAAGCTTGGGTGGGGAAGACACAGTGTGGATTTCTTCTTTGGGACAGTGCAGTCACATGGATTCCAGAAAGCTTCCTAAACAAGGCTCAGGGCCTGTGAAGACTGAGGGGCTCTCCTCTAACCAGGATGCAGGCATCCGTGGTAGGAATGTGGTTTGCTGGGAATCTCCCACTTACCTTTTCTTTGCAATAAGGAATCCCTCTTGGCTGTGAGCCAATCCAGCTACTTTGAGTCCCTCCTCTCTATCTTTTTCAAGAAGTAAATTTAGACACAGATGTTGAAGGAGAATATTAAAAATGGACTGGGAATCAAAGACATTGTACAAAAATTTAAAATGCATACTATTTATGGGCTGATAATAAAACGACTAAGAAAATTATAAATCAGAAGTGTGCATGTATCGATTAGTCTACTCTAGGAGCATGTGGAGAGTGCCATACTTCTCTCTCGTTGTTTCCTCTGCCCACAATATTCTTATATCTTATTTAGTAACTCCTATTGCCTTTCAGTGTTAGCTAAAATATGTCCTTCGATTTTCTATGATTGGTGTAACAGGTTAACCACAAATCTGTTGACTTAAAACAACAGAGATTTATTACCGCTGGGTTAAAACAAAGATGTCCTCAGCAAGATGACATTTCTTCTGGAGGCCCTCGGTGAGAGCCCATTTTCTAGATATTTCTGGTTTCCACAGGCCACCTGCATTCTTTGGCTCAAGACTCCTGTTTTTGCCTTCAAAGCCACCAGTGCAGTATCTTCTCTCCTTTCTTATCTCTATTCTTCTTCTTCTCTCCTGGATCCTAACTTTACCATCTCCTTCTTATAAGGATATTCATGATAACATTGGGCCTACCAGGATAATTCAGGATAATCTCCCCATCTCAAAATCATGAACTTAGTCACTTCTACATGTATAGTCCCTATGCCGTGTAAGAAAACATATTCACAGTTTCCAAAGATTAAGATGTGGATATCTTCGGGTACTGTCATTCAGCCTGTTATACCTTCCCTTCCCTTCACATGTTTGCTGACATCCTGAGTTATAATTAGTTTCTCTTTCTTTGGATCCCACAATCATTAGTATGTATCTCAAATATGTGAATTTTTTAGAATGACTGAAGTTTGGGCTAGTCTTTCTATGTTAACTGTTATTTTCTTGGTGGCAAAATTGTATATTTCATGTGTAATACATCCTGACCTGTGGCCTGAATCTAGACTTAGGACTTCCTTGTCTTCTCCTATGTTAAAGGAGGAGAAGCTGTGTTCCTGGTGGGTTAGAGAACAGGTGGTAAAGCCAGATTCCTGGTCCAAACCTCTGCTCTACCCCTATTAGCGAGAAGCAGCCTCAATTTCTCAGTTCCTTCAACTGCAGCATAGAAATAATTACAGTACCTACCACATACATTTAATTTATTAATAAATAAATATATGAAAATGGCTCAGATCAGTAACTAGCCTGTAATAGTCACTCAAGACTGTTAGTTACAATTTCCCACTTTTGAGATCATTGTAAAAATTAAGGACAGAGTAGATAAAGTCATAGCCTAAGTCTTGGTGCACAGTAAGTAATCCTTACGTTTTAGCTTTTGATTTATCCATCATCCTCTATGTTAAACACAAAAATGAAAGTCAAAGAGAGTGAATAAAATGGGTTTCAAAGGAGGAAATTTGTTGAAATGTACTCAACTTTGTGCTAATATCTGAATTATTTCAGGCTTTATTATTCTCAGTCTCATCATGGTCACAGGGTTAAAAGATATAAAGGGTCAGTAGTGTAGCAATGAATAGGTTTTATTAATTTCTATAACATAATAATAGCAGGATAGTTGTAGGCCTTTCAATATTAAACCGTGTTTTAAAATACAGTATCTGCCTTGGTGTTAGCTCCAGGCACTCTTTAGCAATCTAGTGGCTATTTGATTATTGATGCTTCCCAGATTATTATCATCTTTGTCAAGTAATAGTACTTTAGTCCCTTACACCAAAGGGGTGTCAAATGTCACTCCCTTGTTTCCCAAGTAAATTGAGCTAGTCCACTCAAATGATTACAGTAAGTAGAATAGAAACTTGTGGAATCATCTTCCTCTCTCATAAATGAAGTAACAGCAAAATAGTACAGCACCTCAGCTGTCCCAAGTTCCTCAAATAAGTTTTACTTTTGCAACACGAACCCTCTAACTTCCTATATTCTGTGCACTGCGTTATGAGCAACATGACCGACAGCCACGTTTGTTGTAATTTTTTAAATATGTGGAAAAAAAGCAGGATATCAACCATGTATTATCTTAACCAAGATGCCAAATTATCTAACTTGTTTCTCCAGGCAAGCAGCCCAACCACAGGGACAGCTCCCAGGAGTCAATCAAGGTTGTCTGTCTGTCCATCCACTCAGGACATCTGCAGGTGAGTGCTGAGCAAATGATCTTATTCAATATTGTTACAGTCGGTGTTTTGTATTCTTGCTTTTTATTCTGGGATTGTCTGGCTCTTGCTTCTGCCTTACATTTTCTGTGGACAGTTATCCTGGCTTAGTTATTTTTTCATTTAGTTCATTTTCTTCCACTGACCTTTGTTTATCAACTTCTGGTCCATGCTATCATTTTCACCATTTTCTCTTTCTCTCTGTTTCTCCGCGGCCATCCTGTCCATTCCCATTTCCTTCCCATCCTTTGCCTGCTGCTTTGTCTAGATCTGCCATCTTGCATGACATGTCAGAAGAGGCATTTGAGTACTGCACCCCTGTCATGGTGCTGAACCCTGCTAGGAAGGAGTCTGGTAAGAAACCAGTAAAACAGAGACCTAGGAGGAGGAGAAGGGGCTCTGAGAGATATGAGCACACAGAAGAACAAACAAAAGGGAGAAGAAGTGATTTTCACCTCCAAATCTCAAGCCCCAGATGGAGGGAGCTTTATGCAGATTCTTCAGATTCATCTTCTGCAGATGAGGGTCATTGGACTCAGGCAAAAAGAAGAGCCCAGGTTAAATTCAGACTGTCGAGAAGGAGGAGGAGAAATAATAACAGACCATGTGAAAACTTAGATGGGTCTTCTACTCCTAATGGAATTGACCTGGTGGATTTGGGATCCAAAGGTAAAAAGCAGCAAGAGCCAACTGACTGTGAGAGTTGCTCTTTAAATCTCTGCAGAGGAAAAGGCACCAGGTACCAAGAATGCAGCCATTCCCTGCCTGGAGGGTCCTATGACATTAAGAGATCCTCCAGAAACCATGAGAGCAGCAAAGGAAGATACCACCACACAGATTCTCAGCTCTTGCAAAGTCTTAGGCAGAATGAAATCACAAAAAAGAGATTTTCAGAAACAGATTCCAGCACTGAAATACTGCCAATTCAAGAAGACAGCAAGTCTGTGGAAGATGCAGGGCTCCGGGTGAACAGCCCCGTTCAGAAGCCTCCTGCCACTTGGGATGACGGGTCTGATAATTTAGAAATATGCAGGTCAGTCCCACTATAAAGAAAGGCTTGATGTTTCTTCTCTCTGTGAATTAGGCATGTGTTCAATATCCACCCTCAACAGTTACCATTTGTTTACACTGCTGTTTTTCTTATGGGCTATATGGTGATCAAAGGAGAAGAGGTGAGTGTGAGAAGAATAATACAGAAGTCTCCATGGCTTTGTGATCTTTTGTAGAATAGAATTAGATTTCTCCTTCCCTTCCTTTTAATTGAAAAATGGTTTATCCTCGTAAAGGGAGTGACTAGCCAGTTGAATCTTGTACCTGTTCTAGTGAAGACTATACTAGTGGAAACATCAGAGTGAGGGAATGTGAAACCTCTGGTGGAAATTGGGTGTGTGGCTAGCACTCTGACAGAAAATTCAAGACTCAGGTTCTTTAAGGTCAGACTTTTTTATATCAGAAAAAACTCTGCAGTTGGCGTTAATATGTTCTCCAGTTGTCTGACTCAGCAGGGTAATTCAAGACCAAAAGGACATCGAAACAGGTCATGGACATATCAGTGGGGTTGCTGGCACTTTCAAGAAAGGGGACCACTTTAAATTTACTAATAATCTTATACATAATACTAAAAGCTTTCAACACATGGACACTTCATGGCTATGAGAATGCTTTCTTGCACTTTTTACCCAAATGCATACATTTTCAAAACAAGTTTTAAAGAGAATTATAAGAAAAGCCATGCTAGTAGGCATAAATGAGATAATTTTAAATGAAAACAGGTAGTTTTTGAATTTTCATCTTGTGCCTAATAACAAGCTGTCTGGGAACAAGTGAAGATTTGCATTGCACAATGCTTGGTTGTGTTGCTTTGTTTTCATAAGAGTGGAAGTTACTTTATAAAACATGTGTGCGTGTTTCATGTGAATTACGTGACTCAGAGGCAGCTACCCCCGTCCATCTAGGGCAGGAGCAAGAAGGAGAATTAAGTTCTGGATGTGAATAATATTAGAATTGTTTTTTCTCTGAAAGTCTTTCAGGATAGTCCTTCATGAAAGGCTCATTCATTTATGTATTCAAGCCTCTATGGTGCATTGGGCTTTATGCCAGGCAGTGAAATATTATAGTGCATAAGATTTGCACAGTCTTAGAGCTTATAGCCTAATGGGTGACACAGACACAAATGAATTCATAGTTAATATATAACTGCCATCATGACAAGGAATTTGAAAGCGCGGAACAAGGAAGCTTAACCTATTCTGGGAGATCAGAGAAGAACTCTATTCAGGAAATGACAAGCAGACTGATGCTCAAAGGATGACAGGCATTGGTAGGAAAGAAGCAGGGAAGACCATCCAGGCAGAGCCTGCTGCTGGCAGGCAGCAGGAGGAGGGAAACGTTTGACAGTCCAGGGAACTGCAAGGCTGAGACCTCAGCCAGGATGTGGGGGGTGGGGGGTGGGGGGTGATAGAGACAAGGACAAACAGGTGGAGCGGGCTGCACTACACGGGGCCACGAACAACATGCTAAGGGACCTACAGGGGATTTCAAAGGGAAGCGGCACCATTTGCTTTGTCTCGTGGTGTAAGTTTCTTTAGAATGTGATTCTTACGTATCTTTGCTGAAGAGTTGGGGGACGGGCTGCAGCGCTACTGCTTAAAGCTCCGTACTTGTTGATATTCCCCTAATCTAAATGCCAACATAATTTAATGAAAGGCAGGCAAAGAAGCTAGCTGTAGGCCTAATGGCAATTGCAGAAAAAAGTAATGCTTGTAATTAAAGTCATGGTGACTTGTTCTCCTAACTTAAAAGCGCTACTCTGGAGAAACATTTTCAAAGACAGGCTATTTAACTTAGACTTCCATTAATGAAGGTGAGAGCCAAGTGCCTATAGGTATTATTACCCGCTGTGAGTTATCGTCAAAACATACCCACTAAGCAAATGCTAGAAGCAATATATTATATAATATTAGATGCAGAGGATAAAAAGCAGCATCAAACTCGATCCTCCTCTTAAATAGCCTATTATCTAAGTGAGAGAGATTGAATACACACCTGAACAGAGAAAAGTCTGAGATAGCGCAGGCTGAATGGAAGAAAGGAACACTGCAGGAGATGAAGAAAGAAAAATTAGAAAAATTGCTGACAGGGGATGATCCAGAAACCCCTTTGGAGATGTAGGACTGGCCTAAGAAAAGTGGGATTTAGGTTATTAGAGACACATGGATGGCATTCCAGACACTCAAGGCAGGGAAATATTACCCAGACAAGGATGATGGACTGGCACTGGGCATTTCAGAATTTTACATGAGCTTGTGTGACTAGGGTGGAAGGTT
>NW_003852480.1:7509749-7512049 GCF_000181295.1 Otolemur garnettii | reverse complement strand
TTGTGGGTGGAAGTTTCCTGCTGTGACTTAACTGGGGTACTGTGACTATACTGGGCAATGAAGGAGAAAGACAAATGGCAAACTGGCACACCACCAAGTGAAGAGGGACAGTCTTAGTGCTTGGGCTTGGTGACAGCGTAAGACAGGGTAATCGAGGATGACTCCAAATCGTGGAACCA
The DNA here is from genome assembly GCF_000181295.1 of Otolemur garnettii. Taxonomy (NCBI): domain Eukaryota; kingdom Metazoa; phylum Chordata; class Mammalia; order Primates; family Galagidae; genus Otolemur; species Otolemur garnettii. Next base: position 7,511,870 of record NW_003852480.1, on the reverse strand, counting down.
GGGACAACAGTCAGCCCAGGTGTTCATGAGCAAAGGCAGGAGAGGTCAGAGGCAAGTTGATTTGGGGACGACTTAGTGAGTTGAATCACAGGCGGGCTGTTTGTGGTTCCAATGACATTACAAGGTCAGCTCCCCAGCACACAGCAACATGCTATTGAAATGCAGGAGGGCAGTCAGAGCTGGGTGGGTGTGCATAATTTTTCAGTCATTACTGAACTATACGCAACCGGCCACTAAACAACTGCACGTGTGCAATTCTTGTTAACACAATGGATTAGCGTGGGGCAAAAGCACAAAAGATATTCAACATGGAAAATCTCAAAGTCACGAGGACATAGAGATCTGAGAATCTTTCTCAAGGACGTGACAGTGAGGCCCAGAAAATGAATTAAATCTCTATAAGACAGCATATGTAGGAGAAAAGCTTCCAGATGGATACAACCTGAGCACCAGGTCCTCTCTGTCGGGGAGGATGACCCCTGAGAAAAGCAGCAATTCCTATGAACTTGCACTCCCACTGCTTCAGACATGCAGAGGCAGGGCCAGTCTCAGCCACAACCACAAAGCGGAAGAATCTCCCAGGCCCTTCCTCCTTTTCTTTTCCTGTCATTTGGTCCCCATGAAGGCACTCTACCCTCTTTCCCACCCTCATTACAGCCCCGTTCAATGTGTCTCTATCAGCCAATTATAACTTAGAGGAAACTTAAAGCACCGTACTGCTATGCTCATGGTTATGTAAAGCAGGAAAGCCTTTTCCTTTTTTATCAAAGATTAACATTAAAAGAAAAAACACACACCATGAATCAGATCACGCTGGCCCATGACTGAAATTTATCAGTGTCCCCTAGAATGGCTTCAGCAGAAAATACAAAATCTTTACTATTTTCAAGTGCCGATAAGAGCTCTCTGTTGGATCTGCCTCACCAGCCTCAACTCCCACCATAATCATGACCCATCCATGCTCTCTGTTTCCGATTTCCTGAAAGTGTCCAGGCCTTTTCCTTTCAGGGCCTAGACTGGCTTCACATTACCCCCTAGTCCTTCATCAGGTTCATTTCTGCTCATTTTTCCTTACTTAAGTGTCATATCTTTTGGAACATCTTCCTGACCCCCGACCAACACTCGGACCCTCTGGCAGTCACTTTCACAGTGTAATTTTAAATTGCTAAAAATATTGTACAATGTATTATTGTGATTAACTATCAAATGTGTTCACTGCTATATCCAGAGTACCTGGAATAATGCTTGGCAGATAATACATGTTCAACACACAGGTCTTGCACAAAAAGCTTTAGGGAAATGTACTTTTCTAAGGAAATATTTTTACTATGTGAAATCAGTGTTGGATTGCCTCACTCACCCTAGAAGGAACATATAAACATATCAGCAGTTCTAAAACTTTAGAGGACACCAGCATGAACTGGAGGACTTGTTAAAACACGGCTTAGTGGACCCACTCCTACATTTTTTGATTCCCTTATTCTGGGGTTGGGCTCATGGATTTGTATTTCTAAAATGTTCCCAGGGGATATAGATGCTTGTGATGCAGGGACCACACTTGAACACTTTGAGAACCACTTTTCTATGCTACAAATTCTCCTCATGCTTTAGGTGGGAAGAGAGAGGAGAAAAAAAGAATTGAAAGGATAAATTTGGGAAGCCAGCTTATGGACATCCATAATTTTTCATCATATTCGCTTGAATGCTGACACAAAGCTTAACTAGGGTACTCTGCTGTCCTTTACACTGTCACACCATATAGTCACTATATGGTGACTATATAGTAACATGGTCATGTTACTATAACTACAGGCTGACAAAGTCCCAAGTTTACCAGGAACTCAGATGAACTGGCTTGGCTGTGGCTGCCACTCACACCCACTTCCCCATCTCAGCTACCTCCGTTTCTACCAGTGAGTCCACATATTTCCTGAATTTTCGGTGTTTGACTGATGTTCCCTCTACATCGGATGTGTCCAGTCTCCAACAAAGTGTTGTTATTTATGGCTCCAGATATTTGTGTCTGAGCTGTGCCTTCTCTCTCCTTCCTCTTATTGCATTCTGGTTCTTCTCTACATTGTCCATCTCGCTCCACATCCACTCTTTGGCCTGCCACCTGTT